>NC_138056.1:66925091-67100091 GCF_964194185.1 Rhinolophus hipposideros | reverse complement strand
GATCATAATTTTCACGCTTCCTTTTGTATTTATATTTTTCATTGGAGCAAATTTCTTAAATGGACTTTAATTGTAAAATTGTCATGTGAATTGACACCTGGATAAAGGACTATATTAAAACAAAATGATGAATGGGCTCATTTGTAATTGTTGGTAATGAAATCTTGTGTGTGGTTATATTTGAAATCAGTCTTACATTATGCCTGAAAAGAAAGACAATTCTTTGGTTTATTATTTTGAAATAATGACAATGACATAATAATTTAGACTTTTCGGATTAAAGAAAAAAATCAAAATAGTTTTAGATTACCATTCCTAAAACATATAGTAAGAAGCTTGTTTGTGAATCCTATGATTTTATAGCTATAGAATAATTAAAATTCATGAATGCTATGTTTTGTCTTGATCAGGTCAGTTTCAGATTATGTTTCTGTCCATTTTAGACTGTTTCCATAGATTATCAGACAACTGAAAAAAGGCAGTTTATCAAATTAGGTAGCATGGGTTTACAAACATTACAAACCAGTGCCAGAGGAAATATGATTATCATTAAGGAATATTTGAAATCTAATTGATGCAAATTATTCTCTAGGGACCATTAAGTTATTTCTAGGATACAAGATTTTAAAATTAATCTTGTGGTGCAAAATTAACAAAAAATTCTGATCAATGTGACCACATGCCAAAGTTGATTTTTAACCAGTTTTATCAGGTTGGTAAGGGTCTTGGGAATAATAGATGCTCATTCAGGATGATAAATAATATATTTTGAATGAAAAATAATATAGACATTAAGGTGAGAGCAATGAATTTCTAAAAATTTGTTATAAATTTTTAAAGGGTATTCAGACATCAGTTAGGATTTAGAAAAGGTGACAGTTTTCATAAATGATATGATTGTGAAATGTGGGTGTTTTCAGTTTGTTCCTTTGTGTTGAGAGAGGGAGGAAGGGAGAGAGAGAGACAAGAGAGAGAACTGACAGATATATACAGAGAGATTTAGAGTGGAACATTAATGATTTTCTGTGAACAATATGAGATAATTTGGAAATAGAAGCATTGCAAGAAACTATAGTGCATACAGTTACTTTGAATAACCCAAGAAACTATAGTGTATACAGTTTTTTGAATAACCCATGATCTACCTAGGAAATAAAACAAAATTTAGTGCCTTTGTTGTAGTTTGCAGTTTATTTACTTTCTTCCTAAGCAGATTTCATAGCTTTTGACAAAATGAAGAACAGCATACCTCATGTGGAATGGGGTACAGTAGTCACTGCTTCTCCAGGGAGTCGAGTATGTTCCCTGAGAGTTTCAGGATCTCAAACACTCTCCTTATGGAATTGTGCCATGTTCAGTGTTCCTGGTAATAATGGTTATTAACACCTCCCTTTTTAATTAAGCACCTACTATGTACCAGAAATTTCAGAGGTCATTGCAGTTGCCTAGCTCAAACTTTTGGGAATCATCAGGCAGGCCCTCTCCTGAAAAAGTTGTTGGTTTCCTTCTATTTATCATTGCCAGCAAAGAACCGGGAAAACAGATTGTAAATAAAACAATACATGTTTCCTGTTCTAAATGGGGACTAAGGTACTGATGAAATTGTAGAACTTGAGAAAATCAGGGCATTTGTTAATTTTATGCCCAATCTAAATTCTCTAAGGAAAAATAAATCTAATGAGCTTTAATCATAAACAACCAAGAGCAAATAGATGATTTTTAAACAAAGTGAGAATATCCCTCAACCTTCTTCTGTCCTCTCTACCTGCAGAGATACAAGCACAGAGGAACAAAAGAACCAGATTTGTACAGAGTCAATCACTCAAATCATTTCATTGAAATAAATAAAACACACTCTCTTGAGGAAAGTCACATCAGTAAAATGTCACAGTTGCAGACAGCTGTCTACGTAATCCAAATGTTACAGGTAAAAATGTATTTTGCTGAAGAATTCACTATTAAAATGGGGCAAATAAACCAAAACATCAGTAGGAAATCTGAGCAAAGCTATAAATGAAAATGTCAGATTTCTTTTTTTATATATTTCTAAACAAAAGAAGTTGCAAGGAAAGAATTCACAGGGCATAGTTTCATTGTTGAGTTCTAGCTGGGCATCTAAACCTATCATCATCTTTAAAAAAAAGAAAAAGGAGGCAGAAAGATTAGCTGAAATGTAAGTACTTTTCTTACAAGTCAAATGGAAGAGCAAAAGAGCCCAGGGGAGTCTGATTTGAGCTGTAGTTCCTAAACAATAGTGTTTAAATTCCCAGGATGAAAACAATTTACAAAATTATGTAAAAAGCCAAGTCCCCAACTTCTAATTAAGAGACTTGAAACAATGACTAAAAGAAACATACTGTACTTCATTTTGGCAAGCTGTGATAGAATGTGAAAATATTGTACAAATTCCTCGGTCAGTTAAATTAAAGCAAACATTTAAATATGAGATTATTGTATTTTGTTACACTTCACTAATACAATTTAATTAAATATTTCAAGTTTATGAAATTATTAATACATAATATTTGAAATCAAAAAATACTGTGGTGCTTGTAAGTTACATGCAATAAATTGATGCATACTTTGTTTTTAATAATTAAGTGGTAAGTTTTACAACAGGAGATTCCAAACTTGAAGTGCAAGGACAGGTAACGGACAGATAAATAAGAATTTTAGTAAACCCCTGAGTAATTCTGAAGAGTGTTGTCCCTAGACTATATTTAAAGAAATACTGTTTGATATACTTGAAATTTTTAGACTCAAACAGTTTTTGTTTTAAGTCCACAAAGAGGAAACATTTTTCTCTTGCAATATTTCCAATACACACTCCTCACACAATGGTTAGCATTTCATTTTAGATTTATTTGTTGTCCATTTTTCATTTATTCATCCAACAAATATATTTTGAAAATCTTCATTCCAGGAAAAGTGACAGGCACTGAAAATTTTCTGATGAGCAAGAGAAGGGTAGTTAGTTACTCTTGCATTTTCTAAGAGTTAAAGATAATTTAAGAGCAGTAAGATAATAAAGATTAAAATACAATAAAAAATAACTAATATATCTCCAGATCTCCATTAACTACCAATAGTATTCACTTACACCAGAAAGAGTTAGAAACAAAAAACAAAATTACATAAAATAGCATCAACATATCTGAGCTTCTAAATAAATCTAAGAAAATATATGTAAGATATCTATGGATTAAACTATACAACTCAATTGAAAGATGTTTCAGGAAACCCAAACTAATGGACGTATATGAGCAATTTTCATTAACTGGAAAACTCAAGATGTCAATTTACACTAAATGGAAATACAGATACATTGCATACCCTGTGAAAAATCTCCATAGAATTTTTGGAGAATGGATGAAGAAATGACAAATTTCTGGAGAAATACACAGTTTTGAATTTAGCCCTGATACTCTGAAGAAGAAAAACAAAATGCTAAGAATACTCTACCAAATTATGTGGCTATTACACGATATAGTTATTAAGTAAGTTTGCACTACATCAAGATTAGACAAGACTGAGAGCTGCTAACATTTGGCCCACAGGCCAGCTACCATTTTATATAAATAAAGTTTTATTGGAATATAGCTATTCCCATTTATTTATGTATTATCACTGGCTGCTTATATGCTATACCAGTTCATGACAGAGACTGTATGGCCCAGAGCCTAAAATATGTTTTATCTGATCTTTTAAGAAACACTTTGCCAATCCCTGAACAAGAACAAAGAAGCAAACTAGAGAACTGAAAAGCATGCATATATGCATATTTGACATAAGACAAAGATAACTACAGAGCAGTTGGCAAAAGACAGAGAAAATGTACTAATATCTCATTCCATAAATACCCACCCACACCCACACCCACAAGCACACACATCACACATGCAAACAAAGCAATTCTACATGGCTCATATGACTAGTGTTAAACAGGAAAAAAAAATGCCCTCACAATATAATAAAAAAGAACATGTTCATGATGTCTGGGTAGAGATAAGTTTCCTAAATGGGACATAAACAACAAAAAACAAACAAAGAGAGAAAAAAAAAAAAACTGTGTAAATGAAAAGGCATGCCACCTTGACTATACATTAAGGATATGAACTTCAGAAATATTAAGTAAGTTAAAAGCAAGTCTTGCAGTAGGAGAAGATATTTGCCATACATATAACTGGCAAGGGGATTATATTTGTAATATTTTTAGAATTGAAATATATTAGTAAGAAAAAGTGTGCTAACCTTATAGAAAAAAATTGCAGGCAGACAGATAGGCAAGGAGGGAAGGAAGGAAAGAAGGAAATATTTTTTTTTAAAGGACCCCTTAGAAAGCCTTCAGATCACCCCAATAAATTCTAATTAAAAAAAAAAAGAAAGCCTTCAGAAAAAGAATCCATGTGATCAAATATTTTAAACAGGTGGCAAATGTACTTTGTAATAAATCAAATATGAAGTCAAAACACAAATACACACTAAATCTGCAAGAGTGTAATTAAAAAATGTAAAGACTGACAATACGAAGTTGGAAAGAAATTGGACCAATCAGAACTCTGGTAGTAAAAATAT
Source organism: Rhinolophus hipposideros (assembly GCF_964194185.1). Taxonomy (NCBI): domain Eukaryota; kingdom Metazoa; phylum Chordata; class Mammalia; order Chiroptera; family Rhinolophidae; genus Rhinolophus; species Rhinolophus hipposideros. Next base: position 67,095,516 of record NC_138056.1, on the reverse strand, counting down.
AAATATTCCAGAAGAGTTATACTTTGATCTTGAAGTCAAAAAGAAAAACAGCAGCGAAAAACAAATAATAGATGTTATTTTGTATAGCTGAGAATTAATATAAATTCATCAGTTCTACCATAAACATTTATTATGCAGAAATATGCTTATTTCTGTATTATTATTATTTCTATATTATGCATGAAGATATATGTACAAGTATGTTCATGGTATCATCATTCATGATAAGTATACCTGAAACAACTGAAAGATCAAGGATAAAATGAACAAATAATGGTATATTTATATAAGAGAATATCCCAGAACAACAAAAAATTATGAACTATACTTACATACAATAACTTAGATAATTTTTAAATATTATGCTGAGTGGAAGAAGACAGAAACAAAATTAATGCATTCTGGATTATTGTATTTCAATAAAATTTAAAAACAGGTAAAACTAAAATACATAGTAGCTACAATCTTTCTTGCTTTTGCAAACTTGTTATGCGGTATATCTGTATTGTATTTGCATTCTGTGTGATATATTTTACAATTGTAAAGGTTTAGAAATTAAAATTTCCAGTAGAAAAAAATGGCAAAATATACCACAAGCAATTCATGAAAGAGAAAATCTGAAAGGCTGATAAACATACGAAAGGACACTGAACATCACTGAAAACGAGAAAAATTCAAATTAGGACTAGATATAGCTTTTCACACCTGTCAAGTTTGCAAGATTTAAAGTGTGATAACATTTCTTTTACCAGTGTTGAAAATAACATGTAGGAAATATAACTCATTTAAATTGCTATTTGGAGTGTAAACTGTTAGAACCACTTTGGAGAGAAATTTGACTCTACCTAATTAGAGTTTTGAGAATGTGCATTCTATGGAATCCAGTTAATTCTGCGTTTAGAAATCTACACTGAGAAAAACTTTTCCACAGGTGGACAATGGGACAGTTTCATGAATGTTCACTGCGACACTCTTAACAGTGTGAGAAAATGTACAAATAATGCAACCATATTTCAGCAGAAGTATGGAAAAAATAAACACATATTTATTAATCAAAAGAGTGTATTTTTACTAAAATCAGTAAAGTGATTGATTGTGTATCAATATAAATAAATTGTAAAAACCTTGTGGGGAATAAAATGACTTTCAGACTATTTACAGTATGATAGGCTAATAATGCCCCTTGTGACAGTATGGAAGGGACATTAAATTCAATTACACATAAGTAGGTTCTTTGATTGTTTTTTTGCTCTTTTTTTTAATATTAGTTATATAGCTATTTATTACATAGTTATGTATATTTATAATATTAGTTATATAAAATTTTAAAATGCAACAACATTGAATTTACTTTAAAAATAAAGTTGGTGGAATTGAAACGCTTTTTATGTGCCTTAACATAATTTAATATAAACAAATAAAACCAAATTATTAAATGTCATCCTTCAATCTGCTTTGTTTTATTTTTAAACACTTAAATTTATAGAACTAAACTATTCATTTTGCTTTATTTTACTCACTTTCATTTCTGCTACAAAAATTTAGAGTATTTTAATTTTATTTTACTTGCTTCTTTTTATCGTGGTTAAGAACGCTTAACGTAGAGTCTACCTCTTAACCAAGTTTTACCACTATGGGCAAAATGGTGTACTGCAGTTCTGTAGAACTTACTCATCTTGCATACCTGAAACTTTATACTTACTGAACAACAATTTCCCATCTTCTCCTCCCCATCCCCAGCCCTTTTCAACCATCTTTCTACTCTGTTTCTATGAGTTTAACTATTTTAGATATTTCACATAAACAGAATCATGCAATATTTAATATTCTATGACTGGCTTATTTCATTTAGCATAATGTCTTAATGTTTCTTCAGATTGTTGCATGTGGCAACATTTACTTCTGAAAATTTAGTTTATTTGACAATGCTTTAAGAGATTTTCAATTTTCCCAAAACAAGATAATAATTTTCAAAGGACATTTATCTTAAGGTCAGATTGACTGAAACTGTACTCCAGATTCTTCCAATGAATGATATGACATTTTCAAAATTACTAAATCTAGTTTTTCATTAATAAAATGAAAACAATATAATTGTTAGGATTAAATGAGTCATGTAGAATTTCTGGTCCTACTTGGTGCACAGAATGTTAGTCCCTCTGAATTTCCTGGAAGTTAAACAAGTGGCATCTAATTAGGGTAGCATTAAGAGAACAATTAAAGCTTATTTCAAGTAAGAACCAGGCTTATATTCTTAAATGTGATCTTCATTTTATTTGGTTTATAGATGTTAGGTAGATAGATAGATAGATAGATAGATAGATAGATAGATAGATAGATAGATAGATGATAAATGATAGGTAGATAGATAGGCCCTCATTTTGAAAATGTATTTTTGCAGTTTCTACTTAATAAGCTGTTAAGTATCTAGCTAGGGAAAATATTAAAGAAAAAGAAAAATAATGAGTAGGAGAAAATGTTATTTTCTTAGCAATAAGTAAGAAATTATTCGTAGTTAAAGCAGATCCTATTTACTTCGATGGGAAAATTCTCAAATAAGCATGCTTGAGTTAGAAGCTGACCTGTAAGTGGGTTTACATGCTGTAGATGACATAGGAGGCTGAGAGAGGGAGGAGTGTTGCTAACTTTCAGAGTTCCATTAAGGAGAGAGGAGACTGAGACTGCATTATGGGTCACAGGCTGGGGATTCGTAAAATGTAATCTTCCCCTTGTCCCTTAAACTCTTCAAAAAATTTAAAATCTCATGAACCTGGTGTAAGAAGCCATTTTGATAGTAAAGGGAAGAGATGAATGTGCAGCTAAAGAGAGTGCTTCTATTTTTTTTTTTTTTCTGGAGGAATGACATGGGATTTCCATGGGAATTCAGAAGAATTAGAAGAGAGGTTCTAAATTAAAATAAGTTTGCCCAAACTTAAAAGGAAGAGAGGCTCTACCTGATCTTGGGATGACAGAGTACATTTAATTTCTCTTTTATGTCTCTAAGCACAGGTGTCTTTGAGAGATTGTGCTACACTTTCTTCTTCTCAACTGTCTTTTGGAAGACTCTTGTAGTTGTTCTTTTTGTGTTTCTGTTAGAGATTGTAAACACTGAATGTCCTCTAGGCATATTCTCTCCACTGTATCAAAAATTGACCTGTGCAACTGGTCTCTGGTGATTTGCTGAGGCTTATCATTTTTTTAAATGCGCTTCTTATAGCAAGACGATGTCTTACAACCTCTCCTAAATGACTTGTAGAGATTACTTGCCTTTGGGAGTAGTAGCTATTTATTCTTTCTTTCTTCTTTTTTTTTTTTTAACTCACCAAAGCTTCTTATAAGTTTCTTCTTATGAAGTACATAAAAGAGTAAACTTAAATTTCATTCCAGTTAACTTAATTGGGCACTAGTAATAAGCTGATAGGAGTAAAAATAACACATATATGCCACGTTTTACCACCAAAAAGTTTTATTTTTATACTTTATTTTATTTTTTTCAATAATTCTTCTAATGACTTGGAGACATATTACAAGTGAAAAGATAGAGGTTCTAAATGAAATGTGCCTGTCCACAATCACAGAACTACTGAGAACTAACTGGAAACATGGCTCCTCAAGTGTTCTGTGCCCAAAGATTGGTTCTATATACAGTACAGTGAGTTCTCTGTCTATACATACAAATGCCAGTGTATAAAGTCCACTAATAACTTCTCTTAACTGACCAGATTTGATTCATTTATCTATTGTCTTATGTATTTATTTATTTATGTATTTATTTATTTATTTATTTAAAGAAATATTTAAGTAGAGAAATAATGTCTAATAATGTCTAAGTATGAAAATGATACTTAATTTTTCTTATGTGCATCATCTATCTATGACTTTTTAAAAAATAATTTTAAGTTTAAAACATTAATTATCTGGTGCTAGGCTCAAGTTTGAAAAAGACAAGAGGAGAATATAAAGGAATGACGGATTCTAAAATAAACTGTAAAATGTGGGCACTTGACTTGCGGTTCTTTTGAACAGGAATAAATTTTCAAAGGAAAATTGGGTCAGGAACCCAGTAGTTTGTGACTTACAGACAAACAGTTTAAAGTAAAACATAACAAAATATAACTCTTGGAACCAGAAGTTGAAATGAAATAGTGTTGTGCAGTTTTCATTTGGCCAAACATGTACTTTTTATTCATATTTCTATCAGGCTATAGGAAATCAATATTGTAAACTTTACAAAGAATATATTAATATTTTAATTGTATTAAAATAATGTTCTTTGGAGTCACTCTAATGAGGTGTAAATCATCTCTCAACTCCTAATTTTAAAACTTTGGATATAAAACTTTAATGTTGCTAATTGTTCTGATTTTAAACTTCAATTACCTTATAATATTATTATGAGTCATGAAGGAGTTATTGGACATAAAGGGCTGAGAACAATTGGATGTGGCATGGCTTATGCTCAATAGATACTGCTCCTTTTCCATCTCTTTTTTTTTTTTCTCTTTCATAAAAAAGCAATTAATATTGAATTTTCCTTCCCCTTGTGTTCAGGACCATAATTAAAAAGGATTTCCTAATTCTGAGTTCTTGTCTAAATAACTTTTTGAAAGTAATCTTCAGAGAAAAAATATATCTCATTATCTCAATGCCTGTTCATCATTGAATTTACACAAGTCAATGCGAAATATCTTCAGTACACCACCAGTAATAAAGATGAGTACAGTGATACAGATTTATGCCTTAAAATGCAACTTTGGAGAGCCCATTGAGATTTGTCGTCACTGGAAGCTATATTTAATGAATATTTCTAAAATCAAAGTTTCAAGACTATGTCCACCCTAATTTTTTTCAAGTGAAATACATTATTCAATGAAATATCTGCAGTATGTTATTTCCTACCTTATCAATATCAGAAACATTTTCCAGTGATAAGAAAACTCAAATACATTTTTGTCTTAGTCTTTCTCCAAGTAGTATGTGTGCCCAAAGCATCTTAGATATCTTGCCATCAGCACTCAGGACCGACAAAATTAATATAATTTAATCCTATTCTTAGATAATATAATAATATCAATTTTATCTCTGATGATATATAAAGAGCTTGATTCAGCAGAGTAATCGACTTAATGAATACGGTAGGACGATGATAAATGGAGAATAAACATATGACTATACAATAATACAAGGAATATTAAGTTGCTCTTCTTTTAAGCCTTTCACTGCATAATAAATTAAAACAACAACTTGTGGAAAACCCATTGGAAATTTAAATTTTAAATTTTAAATTTAAATAATAGTTACAGATAACACATTAGACTAAAGATCTTCATTGTGACATTAACATGGACTTATTACCAATTGGATCATTCATTCATTCATTTATTCATTATCCTATCAAATATTTCCTGAGAGCTTTTAATATTCTTGACGCTATTCTAGGGATTGTGGATACAGAAGTTAATCAACAGAAAACTGTTCTCATAAAATTTATGTTTGATAGAAGTTTGATAGAAGTTAAGGAAGAAATAAACAGTTACAAGGTGTGACAATTGAGTTCGAGAACTTGTTAAAATGACGTTGCTAACCTTTTTATGATATCAGAGAGTTTATTCATTATGATTTTGTACCAACTAGACAAACAGTTCACCAAGGTTACTATTTGGAAGTGCTCAAAATGCTGTGTGAAAAAGTTAGACGAAATGACCTGAACATTTCACCAATTCATGGCTCTTGCAGCACGACAATGCACCAGCTCACATGGCACTGTCTGCAAGGGAGTTTTTAGACAGTAAACAAATTACTGTATGGGATCTGGCCCCCAGTGACTTTTTTCTTTACTCAAAGATTTTGAGACACTGCAGAAACAGAAGCCTAAGATAAAAATGTTTCTCACTGGAGAAAGAGCATATTAAAAAAATATATTGTAAGGATTAGACATTTAGACACTTGCAAAGTAATAAGCTCCCCCAAGTTGTTTTGTACACCTGAAACTAATACAATAAAAAAACAAACAAAACAAATAAAAATAAAAAAAATAAACAGCAAATTATAAGAACCAAGAAAATTTTTTTCAAATTAAACCTGATGAAACGTCTTCTCCCACAAGGGTAGACACACAAGATATTTTGAAGAACTTCTAAATCACAGATTGCAAATGCTAAGGCTTAGCGTCCTGTATATATTTTATTGTTCATTAACTCAGTAAAATAAGAGCAATTTTCAGAGTTTACATAACCTCTTCTTCCAATTATGGACATTTTATAACCTTGAGTATGCTGGTCAAGTATTTTAAAGTCCAAATTTATAATTTTTGAACATATGTATCCTAATAATTCAGGCTAATAATGTCATGTATTCTAAAATCTGAGGTTACAAACATAGGACATTTCTTTCTTTGAATATTTACACAATGAATAGACAAAAAAATACTCACATCTACTCACTTTCTCAATCTAAAAGAGAGATGGTCCTATTGTTTTAGTTTTCATTTAGTAATTTATTTTAAATTGTGAAATAAGGCACATATAGAAAAGTTCAAAAGATGATTTATCACAAATCAAATATTCTGTATCAGTCACCCAGGTCCAAATAAAGTGTATCCAACACCCCAAGGAGACCGCTTCAGGCTCCCTCCTTATCACAAAGCCTCCCTATTCCCCAGAGTTCCCCATATTGCTCCCTTTAGGATTATCACCTTTTTGAATTATTTTATAGATTTAACAGCTAAGTATGACTGCCTAAACACTATAATGTTGTTTGTTTGTTTTAAAATATATAACTAGGATAATAGAGTTTGTATAATTTTCAAATCTGCATTCTATTATCTTAGTAGTTGTAAGATTAACCAGTATATTTGCATGTAGCTGTACTTCACTTGTTTCTATTACTACACTTTTTTTTCAATTACAGTTGATATTCAATATCATTTTATATTAGTTTCAGATGTACAGCATAGTGGTGAAACACTTACATAGTCTATGAAGCAATAGCCCCAAATAGTCTAGTGCTCACCTAGTATGATACGAGTTCATAGTTACTACAATATTATTGACTATATTCCCTATGCTGTACTTTACATCCCCATGACTATTTTGTAACTACCAATTTGTACTTCTAATGCTTTCAACTTTTTCAACCAGCGATTGGAAACCATTAGTTTGTTTTCTGTATATATGAGTCTATTTCTGTTTTTGTTTATTTATTTATTTATTTTGTTCTTTAGATTCCACATGTAAGTAAAAATTGTTTTGTAATTGTCTCTCTCTGTCTGACTTATTTCACTTAGTATAATACTCTCTATGTCCATCCATGTTGTTGCAAATGGTAAGATCTCATTCTTTTTTATGGCTGAGTAATATTCCATTTTTTGTATGTACCACAACTTCTTTATCCAATTGTCTATCGATGGGCACTTAGGTTGCTTCCATATCTTCGCTATTGTAAATAGCACTGCAGTAAATATATGTGTGCATATATCTGTTTGTATTAGTGTTTTGGATTTCTTCAGATAAATATGCAGAAGTGGAGTTGCTGGGTCATAAGGTAGTTCTATTTTAAATTTTTTGAGCAACGTCCAAACTGTTTTCCAGAGAGGCTGCAACAGTTTTCAATCTCACCAACAGTACGTGATGATTCTCTTTTCTCCACATCTTTGCCAACACTTGTTGTTTGTTGATTTATTGATGATAGCCTTTTCTGAAAGGGGTGATGTGATATCTCACTGGGCTTTTAATTCGCCTTTCTCCGATAATAAGTGGTGTTGAGCATCTTTTCACATATCTGTTGGCCATCTGTATGTCCTCTTTGGAGATATGTCTATTCAGGCCTTCTGCCCATTTTTCAATTGGACTGTTTTTTGGTTTTTGTGTTTTTTTTTTTTTTGGTATTGAGTTGTATAAGGTCTTTATAAACCTGGGTATTGACCCATTATCAGATGTATCACTGGCAAATATCTTCTCCCATTCAGTAGCTTGTCTTTTTGTTTTGTTGAGGTTTTCTTTGCTGTGAAAAAACTTCTTAGTTTGATGTAATCCCATTAGTTAGTTTCCCTTGCCCAAGTCGATATAACAGAAAAAAATATTACTAAGAGCAATATCAAAGAGTTTATTGCCCATGTTTTCTTCTAGGAGGTTTATGGTTTCAGGTCTTACATTGAAGTGTTTAATCCATTTTGAGTGTATTCTTATATATGGTGTAAGAATGTGGTATAGTTTCATTTTTTGGCATGTATCTGTCGAGTTTTCCCAACACCATTTATTGAATAGATTGTCTTTACCCCATTGCATATTCTTTCTTCCTTTGTTGTAAAATGGGTGACCATGTAGGTATGACTTTATTTCCTGGCTTTCTTTTCTGTTCCAGTGATCCATATGTCTGTTTTCATGCCAATACCAATCCATTTTGATTACTATAGCCTTGTAGTATAGTTTTATACCAGGTAGGAGGACACCTCCAACTTTGTTCTTCTTTCTTAAGACTGCTGTGGCTATTCAAGGCCTTTTGTACTTCCATATATGTGCTCTGACAATTAAGTTCATAAACTTGCCACTATGCACTTACATTGGCAGCACTGTACAAACAGCTCAGTAAGGTTTCATAACCTTGGTATATGAGTGTTGCACAACTGTGTTCCTGTCAACATATGTCAGTGTCTTGCTGAGTGGTGTTCATTATTGTTGTTGCGTGTTTTTGTGTGCCGATGTGAAAATGTCTGAACTTGAATTAGAGCAATGAACAAACATTAAATTTCTTGTTAAACTTCGCAAGTGTGGAAGTGAAATCAGAGACATGTTAGCCCAAGTTTATGGGTATAATGCCATGGAGAAAATGGCAATGTACAAATGTATTAAACATTTTTTCTGAGGGAAGAGAATGTGTCACTGATGAAGAGAAGTCTGAAAGGCCAGTATGGAGCAAAACTGACAAAAACATTGCAAAAATTTGTGGAATTGTGTGCCCAAATCATTGGCTGACTGTGAGATGCATAGCAGACCAAGTAAACATTGGTAGAGAAACAGGAAAATCTTAACTGAAAATCTTGGCATGAGAAATGTGTGTGCAAAAATGGTCCCGAAGGAGCTCTTGCATCACAACAAGGCACCAGCTCACACAGCAGTCTGTGAGAAAATTTTTAGCCAGTAAACAAATAACTGTATTGGAACACCCTCCCTACTCATCTGATCTGCCCTTTATCTGAAGATAAAGGAAATATTGAAAGGAAGACATTTTGATGACATTCAGGACATAAAATATAATACGATGACATCTCTGATGGCCATTCCAGAAAAAGAGTTCCAAAATTACTTTGAAGGGTGGACTAGATGCTGACATTGGTGCATAGCTTCCCAAGGGGAGTACTTCAAAGATGACAATAGTAATATTCAGCAATGAGGTATGTATCACTTCCTCTAGGATGAGTTCACAAACTTAATTGTCAGTCCTAAATTTTAAAATTATTTGTCCATGAAAAATCCCATTAGTATTTTTATAGGGATTGCATTGAATCTATAGATTGCTTTGGGTAGTATGGACATTTTAATGATGTTAATTCTTCCTATCCATAAGCACAGTATATGCTTCCATTTATTTCTATTTTCTTCAATTTCTTTCTTCAGTGTCTTATAATTTTCTGGATAGATGTTAAATTTAACCCCTTGGTTAAATTTATTCCTAGGGTTTTTCTTTAGGTTTTTTTATTATTATTATTATTATTTGACTGTAAATGAGATTGTTTTCTTAATTTACTTTCTGAGAGGTTTTTAATGGTGCATACAAATAAAACTGATTTCTGAATATTAATTTTTGTATCATGCTACTTTACTAAATTTAATATCAGTTCTCATAATTTTTTTGGTGGAACTTGGGGGCTTTGTCTATATAGTATCATGTCATCTGCAAATAATAACAGTTTTACTTCTTCTTTTCCCAGTTGGATGCCATTTATTTATTTTTCTTGTTTGATTGATAGGACCTGTGGCTAGGATCTCCAAAGTACGTTGAATAAAAGTGGTGAAAGTTAACATTTTTGTCTTGTACCTGATTTAAAGAAAATGCCTTTAACTTTGCCCTGTTGAGTATATTAGCTGTGGGATTATCATACAGGGCCTATGTTACATTGAGATAAGTTCTCTCTATTCTAACTTTGCTGGGAGTTTCTATCATAAATGGATGCTGGAGTTTGTCAAATGCTTTTTTCTATATCTCTTGATGTGATCATAGAACTTTTATTTTTCATGTTGTTTATGTGGTTAATCACATTCAGTGATTTGCAGATATTGAACCAAACTTGCATACCGGAAATAAGTCCCACTTGATCGTGGTGTATTACGTTTTTTTAAAGTATTGCTGAATTTGGTTTGTTAATATTTTTTTTACCTCTATGTTCATCAGGGATATTGGCCTATAATTTTCACTTTTTGTAATGTCTTTTTCTGGTTTTAGAATCAAGTTAATAGGGAACTCTTAAAATGAGCTTGAGAGCTTTCCCTCCTCTTGAAATTTTTGGAATAGATGGAGAAGGATAAGTTAATTCTTCTTTGAAGGTTTGGTAAAATTCACCTGTGAAGCCATGTGGTCCAGGATTCTTGTTTGTTGGGTGTTTTTTTGGTTTTTGGGTTTTTTAAAATGATTTGATTTTGTTAATAGTAATTAGTCCACTCTGATTTTCTGTTTCTTCTTGACTAAGTCTTGGAAGATTATATGTTTCTAGGAATTTATCCATTTCTTCAGGATTGTCCAACTTGTTGGCATATAATTGTTCTTAGTATTTTCTTGTAATCCTTTGTATGTCTGCAGTGTCAGTTGTCACTTATCCTCTTTCATTTTTTATTTTATTTATTTGTGTCCTCTTTTTTTTCTTTTCTTTTTCTTATGAATCTGGTTAAAGGTTTAACAATTTTGCTTATCTTTTCAAAGAACCAGGTATTGTTTTCTTTTGTATTGTTTTGTATTTTTTGTATTGTTTTGTGTTGTTTTGTATTGATCTTTTGTGTTGGTTTTTTTAGAAACTCTATTTCATTTATTTCTGCTCAAATCTTTGTTATCTCCTTCTTTTTACTCACTTTGGGCTTTGCTTGTTCTTATTTTAGTTCTTTTAGGTGTACGTTTAGATTCTTTATTTGAGATTTTTCTTGTTTCTTGATGTAGGCATGTATTGTTATAAATTTCCCTCTTAGGATTGCATTTTTGTGTCCCACAGATTTTGGTTGTTGTGTTTTCATTTTCATTTCTATCAAGGTATCTTTTGATTTCTTCCTTTAGCTAATTGTTAAAACATTCATTGTTTAGGAGCATGTTGTTTAACCTCTATGTGTTGTAGGTTTTTTTCAGTTTTTTTCTTCCACTTCATTTCTAGTTTTATGCCATTGTGGTGAGAGAAGATGCTTGATATTATTTCAATCTTTATATACATATTGAAATTTGCATTTTGACCTAACATGTGGGTCTACCTTGAAAAATGTTCCACGCACACTTGAAACAAATGTATATTCTGCTGCTTTAGGGTGAAATACTCTAAAAAATATCAATTAAATCTATCTGGTCTAGTCTGTTATTTATGGCTGCTGTTTCCTTGTTGTTTTTCTGTCTGGAAGATCTGTCCATTAGTGACATTGTGGTGTTATAGCCCTCTATTATGATTGTATAACTGTTGATGTCTCCATTTATGTCTATCAATATTTGCTTTATATGTTTAACTACTCCTATGTTGGGTGCATAAATGTTTACAAGAGTTATACCTTCTGATTGGATTGATCCATTTATCATTATGAAATGTCACTTTTTCTCTTATTATACCTTTTGTTTTTAAGTGTATTTTGTCTGATATAAGTACTGTTACCCAACTTTTTTTTTTGCATTTCCATTTGCTTGAAATATATTTTTCCATCCCTTAACTTTCAGTCTGTGTGTGTCTTTTGATCTGAAGTGGGTCTCTTGTAGACAGCATATGAACAGGTGGTGTTCTCTTATCTATTCAACTACCCAATGTCTTTTGATTCAAGCACTTAATCCATTTATATTTAAAGCGATCGTTGATAAGTATGTTGTTATTACAATTTTATTATTCATGTTTATGTTCTCCCCGCCGAACACCCCTTCTTATTAAACATTTCTTGTAATTCTGGATTGGTGATGATAAACATTTTTAGTTTTTTCTTGTCAGGGAAGCTATTTATCTGTCCTTCAATTTTAATGATAGCCTTGCTGGGTAGAGTAGTCTTGATTATGGGTCCTTTCTTTTCATCACTTTAAATAGTTTATGTAAACCCTTACTGGCCTGCAAAGTTTCTGTTGAGAAATCAGCTGATGGTCTTATGGGAGCTCCCTTGTAGGTAACTAACTGCCTATTTCCTGCTGCTTTTAAGATTCTCTCTTTGTCTTTAATCTTTGGCATTTTAATCATGATGTGTCTTGCTGTTGTCCTCTTTGGGTTCATCTTGCTTGGGACTCTCTGTGCTTCCTGGACCTGTCAATTTCCTTCACTAGGTTAGGGAAATTTTTCTAGTGTTTCTTAAATAGATATGTCTCAAATCATTCATTCATTTATTCATTCATTCTAACAATGATAGATAATATATTTTGTATTTGTTAGTTGATGTTATTATTTTTGTATATATGCACCAATTTGTAAAAATATACTTAAGAATAGATAATATCAATTTTCAAGAATGTTGGCCATTATGTTACCTATTTAGTGGTACACTGTTGGAGTTTAAATTTGTATTAATATTATTATTGAAGTGGAGCACTTTTTCAAAGGACAGTTGGAAATCCTTTTTTGTGTAATTTCTACTCAAGTCATTAGACACTTTTTATAGGTTATTTGTCTCTATTTTTAATAATTATATATATATATATATATAATTTTTAATTAAATTTTATTGGGGTGACAAATGTTAGTAAAATTACATGGATTTCAGATGTACAATTTTGTAATACATTATCTATATCTCATATTGTGTGTTCACCACCCAGAGTCAGTTCTCTTTCTTTTTTTTTTTAGTTCTCTTTCTATCACCACATAATAGACCCCATTTACCCTCTTCTAGAGCCCCCATCTCCCCTTATTAATGATTGATATATTTTAATGCAAGTTATTTGTTTGACATTTTTTGTTAATATTTTTCCAAAAGGTTCAACAATGCTTTTGCTTTTCTTTTTCTTTTTTTCTTTCTTTTTTTTCTTTTTTCTTTCTTTCTTTCTTTCTTTCTTTCTTTCTTTCTTTTTTTTTTTTTTGTGCCCTGTGATTTTTCATTTAAATTTTACAATGTTGTTAAATTCCAAAAATCACTTCTGTTGGGTTATGATTTTAGATTAGATGAAATCTAATAGGTTCAGGAAGAATTACATCTTTTTAATACTGAATTTCCAATAAATAAGTAAACCATGACAAGTTTATATGTTCATTTTGATCTTTTAAGCTATTGGTGTTTGCCATGATACTCACCATCATGGCTTGGGTTTTAATAAAGATCATGGAATAAGAAAAATTCGTTAGCATGCATTGGCTACCAAAGACATAGTTTGATATACTGACTGTATAGAAATTCAACACTTTTGTCTTTTCTATATTCTTATCATAAAAATAATTATAAAAGAGAATAAGAGGTACAAACTTCAGTTATAAAATAAATTAATCATGGGAGTGTCATATAGAGCAAAGTAAATCTATGCAATAATATTATAATAACTTTGAGCAGTAACAGATGGATGTTAGACATGCTGTGGTAATAACATTGTAAAGTATATAAATTTTGAATCACTCTGTTGTACACCTGAAACTAACATAATACTGTATTTCACTATACTTTAATAAAATAAATAAGTCAATAATACAACATTTTTCAAGCAATTTGCATGAACCAAACATCTGATATATATTGTATTTAAATATTTTATCCATATGACTTAAAAACTATGTGGCCCTTACAAATGATCTTATATCTTCATTCAATAACTAAGTCAATAATTTAGCTACATTATTTCCCAGAGAAAAAAGCAATTTTGCAATTAACGATAACTTTTCCTTTGCAAAACTTTACATTTAGGAAGTGTTATATATTACTGTTTATATTCTTTAGTTTAAAACTTAAAGTTTAAATTTGGCACAAGTGCAAATGTTATCTGAAGTTGAGAAGTTATAGTACAGGATTTGCAAGAGTTTTTTTTTTTTTTTTTTTTAAGCTTATTTTATTTAACAAAAAAAAATTTGTCTTAGTTTTTGTTTGTTTGTTTTTTGTGTTTTTTTTTTGCAAATAATGGTCCAGACTTATAAAAATAAAATAATTGAAATTAATAAGCCTAGATGAAAGGAATTCACATCATCCTAATTGAACAGACATTTATTAAACACTGAGCAAAATACTGTACAGTGAAGGAACCAGAGAGATAAACACCAAAGTCCTGCTGTAATAGGCTTTTGCAGAAGTGACAGAAATTAGGTAATTTAAGAAAAGCTAAGAACAAAGGGTCCCTCATACACCATAAATTACTGATAATTTATCAATCTTCTTTTTTCTTTCCTCACTTACTATTACAACAAAATGCCAAATAGTAAAGCTTTTTTGCCAAATAGTAAAGTCATATAGTTGGGTCAAACTCTTCTCCAAAAACTGTACTCTAAATCAGAAAATTATAAAGTTAATAATCTGTCAGTATTACAAATGTTTCATTTCTAAAAATTACATGTGAAATATATGAATAATTAATGAATCCTTAATTAATAATAATTTTTATCACTTTCATATAATTCACAAGCCAATTTAGAAAAATTGCATAGATGGAGTTAGGCCTCTTTTTTTCTTTTTTTTTTTTGGCTACCATTGACATATTGACATATAATGTTATATTAGTTTCTGGTGTACAGAATAGTGATTATAAATTTATATAACTTATGAAATGATCATTCTAATAAGTCTAGTACCTATATGACACCATGCATAGTTATTACAATATTATTGACTACATTTCCTCTCCTATACTTTACATCCCCATGATTGTTTTGATAACTGCTGATTTGCACATGTTAATCCCTTCCCTTTTTTCACTCTTCTTCTCCACCCCCACTCCCATCTAGCACCCATCAATATTTTCTCTGTATCTATGAGTTTGTTTCTGTTTTATTTGTTATTTATTTAGTTTTTTTAGATTCCACATATAAGTGTAATTCACTTAGCATAATACTCTCTAGGTTAAAAAAAGCTGTCTAAGCATTTTGTATCTTTAATGCTAAGTCTTAGAAACTATTCTGATATAATCAGAAAAGTGGTGAAATATTTATGTCACCACTAAGTGAATAACTGAATGAAATTTATTTTAGTAAATATTGGAAATAATCTGTATGTCAATTATTTGTCAATATACAATTGATTAGTCTGTTATGTAAAAAATCTAACCTAGCCATGTACTAGAATATTGTGAAGACTTTAAATCCGTGTGTTCAAATATAGTTTAACAATGTATGAAGTGTTCATGATATAATTTAAAATGTGAAAATATGAAAAAAGATGTATATATTCATGTTATTTTATGAGTGTGTGTGTGTGCGTGTGTGTGTATGTATGTATGTGTGACATAAGAGACAGAAAGAACACTGTGAAAAATTTAGCATGGGTTGCTTCCTTCCTTCCTTTCCGGGTTTATTAAGAGGCACCACTTTAATTCAGTATCTCAAATATGAACTCATCCTTTTGTGGAAAAGAAAAACTAAGAGAGGGTAAAAGAATCAGTGAAAAATATAGGTGATGATAGCAAGGACAGATAATTGGCTTTACTTTCTTTGGTTGAACATGCTGTGATGTACAAGAGAAAGAATAAGGGTGTTACATCATCCTAGAACAGTGTTCTCCAGTTTGTTGGCTTGACAGGGATGCATGGTTTTCCTGTGAGTCAACTGAATACCTCAGGAAGTATCTGTACTTAAACAACCCAAGAAGCTTGGCCGTAGCTCAGAGACCCCAGCAGCAGAAGCCTTAGGCTCAAAGAAGCCTCTAACAGAGGTTGTGGGGTCTGGCACTAGAAGCAGCAGTTGAGAGTAGTTAGAGAGGGAAGGTCAAGAAGAAGGTAGCTCATTCACATCCGGGAAATGTGAAGTGCAAAAGGCAATTATATGGCCCTCTGAAGGATTATATGTTCTTTTAACATGTCTCTATTGGTTTCTGAACGCTTCTTTAATTTCTGACACAAGAAGAGGTTCCCAGTTCACCTTTGTAATTCTCATGCATAAGCCTTGGAATCAGTCATCTTTTTTTTTTTTTCTTTAAAAAATCCTATTTACTTTGATTTGAACAGTATTTAGAAACCAAGATCAGGATTCAAATATTCTAGGTATCTTAGTCTGTTCAGGATGGTATAACAAAAATAACATAGATTAGGTGGCTTAATAACAACATAAATTTATTTCTCAGTTTTGAAGACTGGGAAGTATAAGATGAAAGTGCCAGCGGATTCTGTCTGGAGAGGGGTTTCATGACTCATAACTGCCCATCTTCTCACTGTAATCTCACATTGTGGAAGTGGTAAGTGGCTTTCTGGGCATGTTCTGTATGGGCATTAATCCCATTCATACAAGCATGACTTAATCGTCTCCCAAAGACCCCATTTCTAGTTGCCACCATACTGGCGATTAGGTTTCAACATATAAATTCTGGGGTATACAAATAGTCTATAGTACCAGGTATGTTCATTTGTTACTGGGCTATCATTATTTCTTGGCCTTTTCAGCAAATATAGGAACAAGATAGATAGATAGATGATAGATAGATAGACAGATAGATAGATAGATAGATAGATAGATAGATAGATAGATAATTAGATATTACATGTATGAAAATATATATTTAACCCTGAGTTTAGAGTGAAATCTCAAATCATATTCCATTATCATAAAAATTTCCCTTGTAATCCTCCCATTACACTTTTGTATCCACTTTTTAAACATTGAGAATTCTGTCTGCCAGTGATACCAACATATTTACTAGGTACAAAATTATATACAATATAGTTACAAAATTGAAGCATCCCTAGTATGGGAAACATCAAAACTACTAACAATATTCAAGATTTTTTGTAGTTCTTTCACAATGTAATAGGCAGTGTATATATTCATTTGGATTAATAAAAATTATTTGGATTAGCTATATTTTATCAGTGGATATGCTATTAATTTGATATTTAGGTATAACAATATATTTGTTTTTATAAGTCAAAAACCATATGAAAAGATAGTCTTAAAAAAGTGGCACTCACTCCTGTAAATGATACTACCCATCTTCTTTAGGCAACCAATTTTAATGATGTTTGTTACAGCCTTCTTATTTCCTTTGTACAAAAATAAGCACATCCCCCCTTTGTTGCTCAAAAAAATGACATATATCATTTGCTTTTTTAAAAATATACTTTATTTTTTAGAGCAGTTTAGTTTCAAAGTAAAATTTAATAAAAAGTACAGAGAGTTCCCTTATGACTCCTGGCCCCACAAATCTCCCCCACGATCAGTGTCCTGGAACAGTGGTACATCTATTGCAACTGATGAACCTATGCTGACACATGATTACCACCCAAAATTCATAAATTACATTAGGGTTCACTATTGGTGTTCTATATTCTATGGGTTGTGACAACGGTATTATGACATGTATTCACCGTTAAAGTATATAGTTTCACTAAAACCTAAATATATTTTGTCTTTTGCCTATCCACCCCCCTTAACCCCTGACAACCACTGAACTTTTTACTATCTCCATAGTTCTGCCTTTTCCAAAGTGTTTTATACAGTCATAGCATATGTAGCCTTTTTCAGATTGGCTTCTTTCACTTAGTAATATGCATTTAGGTTTCTTCCATGCCTTTTCTTCTATGTCTTTTCATGGCTTGATAGGTCATTTTTTTTTTAATATAGGTCATATAGAAATGTTATTTATTACAAATTTTATTTTCCTTTGTGATGATTTTATTTTTGAGATTTTTATTTTTGTTTTTTGTTTTTCAATTGTAGTTGGCATTCTATATCATTTTATATTAGTTTTAGGTGTACAGCATATTGGTTTGACATTTATATAATTTTTGAAGTGATTTCCTGAATAAGTCTAGTACTTACCTGGCACTATACATAGTTGTTACAATATTATGTACTATATTCCCTGTGCTGTACATCCCCATGACTATTTTGTAACTACCAATTTGTACTTTTAAATGCTTTCAATTTTTTCAACCAGCAACTGGAAACCATCAGTTTGTTCTCTGTATATATGAGTCTATTTCTGTTTTTGTTTGTTTGTTTATTTGTTTATTTATTTATTTATCTATTTATTTATATATTTATTTACTTATTTTGTTCTTTAGATTCCACATGTAAGTAAAATTGTTTTGTACTTGTCTCTCTCTGTCTGACTTATTTCACTTAGTATAATACTCTCTAAGTCCATCCATATTGTTGCAAATGGTAAGATCTCATTCTTTTTATGGCCAAGTAATATTCCATTGTTTATATGTACCAAATCTTCTTTATCCAATTGTCTATTGATGGGCACTTAGGTTGCTTCCACATCTTGGTGGTTGTAAATAGCACTGCAGTAAATATACGGGTGCATATATCTTTCTGAATTAGTATTTTGGATTTCTTTGGGAAAATAACCAGGAGTGGAGTTGCTGGGTCATAAGGTAGTTCTATTTTTAATATTTTGAGCAAATTTCAAATTGTTTTCCATAGAGGCTGCACCAATTTTCAATCCTCCCAACAGTACACAAGAGTTCCCTTTTCTCTACATCCTTGCCAACACTTTGTTGATATATTGAGGACAGCCATTCTGACAGGGGTAAAGTGATACCTCATTGTGTTTTTAATTTGCATTTCTCTGATAATAAGTGAGCATCTTTTCATATATTTGTTGGCCATCTGTATGTGCTCTTTGGAGAAATGTCTATTCGGCTCCTCTACCCATTTTTTAACCGGATTCTTTAGGTTTTTGATGTTAAGTTGTATGAGTTCTTTATACATTTTGGATATTAACTCTTCACGAGATGTATCATTGGTAAATATCTTCTCCCATTTAGTAGGGTATCTTTTTGTTTTGTTGATGTTAGCTCATTTATTTATATCACTGAATAATTTGCATTGCTTAGATGTACCATTGTGGGGACAGAGCCCCAGAAAGCAGTTTCCAGGCTCTCGGCCTCCTGTGGAGAGGTGCTGGCTAGGATAGTCAGCTGTGGCTGGTTGGCCATCAGCTGTAGCCAGTAAGCCATTGGTCACTGATATAACTGCCGCGGCTATGGAGGGGAGCCGAGGAGAATGAAGGAGGAGACTGAAGGAGAGTAAGGAGAGTCGAGGAGAGTTTGTCGGTTGGCAGCAAAGCGGGCAGCAGGTCGCACGTCGTGTAAACCCAGCCTCCAGTGAGACCATAGTGGTATGACTTCCCTACCTATGGCTCCGTGGGTGTTCCTTTTTGGCCTCACCATGTCCTGTGTTCTTATGTGGGGAGCGGGAGCAGAGACCACGCAGGCCGCCCCGCCGGACACCCCGCACGACAACCATAATTTATTTATCGGTTCCCTACTGAAGAACTTCTTGGTGGTCCTTCCAAGTTTGCTAATTGTGGAAAAGGTGCTATAAACACCTGCGTACTTGTTTCTTTGTATGTTTGTTTTGCAGGTACAACGTTTATGTTAATTTAGGTAAATGCCTAAGATGATTGCTAGGTTGTGGTAAGAGTATACTTAGTTTTGTAAGAAATGCTAAAGTATCTTCCAAAGCGGCTGTATACCGTTTTGTGTTCCCATCAGTAATGAATGAGCATTCTTATTCTTTTCACATAATCCCATTCATTTATTTTAACTTTTAATTCCCTTGCCTTTGGAGTCAAATTCATAAAATGCTCTTTTAACCCAAGGTCAATAAGTTTACTACATATGTTTTCTTCTATGCAGTTTATTGTGTCAGGTCTTATGCTTAAGTCTTTGATCCATTTTGAATTAATTTTGGTACATGGTGACAGATAGCAGTCCAGTTTCATTCTTTTGCATGTGGCTTTCCAATTCTGCCAGCATCATTTATTGAAGAGGCTGTGTTTTCTCCATTGTATGTTTTTTGCTTCTTTGTCAAAAATTATCTGTCCATATTTATGTGGTTTTATTTCTGGGTTCTCAATTCTATTCCATTGGTCTACATGTCTGTTTTTCTGTCAATACCATGCTGGTTTGATTATTGTTGCCTGTAGCACAAGCTGAAGTCAAGGAGTGTGATACCTCCAGCATCGTTCTTTTTTCTTAAGATTGCTTTGGCTATTTGGGGTCTTTTGTGGTTACAAACAAATCTGATGATTTTTCGTTCTATTCTTTAAAAAATGCCGTTGGTATTTGATGGGGATTGCTTTAAATCTGTCTATTGCTTTGGGTAATATGGCCATTTTAACTATGTTGATTCTTCCAATCCATGAGCACGGAATGTCTTTCCATTTCTTTGTGTCTTCTTCAATTTCTTTTAAAATTTTGTTGTAGTTTTCAGAATATAGGTCTTTCACATCCTTGGTTAAGTTTATTCCTAGGTATTTTATTCTTTTTGCTGCAATTGCAACAGGATTTTTTTTTTTACTTTATTTCTTTTTCTGAGATTTCATTGTTAGTATATAGGAATGCAATGGACTTTTGTACGTTGATTTTGTAGCAGGCAGCTTTACTGTATCCATTAATTGTTTCTAATAGCTTTTTGGTGGAGTCTTTAGGGTTTTCTATATAGAGCATCATGTCATCTGCAAAGAGTGACAATTTAACTTTTTCGTTCTGAATTTGGATGCCTTTTATTTTTTTCTCTTGCCTGATTGCTCCAGTGAGGACTTCCAACACTATGTTGAAAAGCCGAGGTGATAAGGGACAGCTAGGTCGTGTTCCTGAACTTAGAGCAAAAGGCTTCAGTTTTTCACCATTAATTATGAGATTAAGTGAGTGTTTGTCATATATTGCCTTTATTATGTTAAGGTATTTGTTTTCTATACATATTTTATTAAGTGTTTTAATCATAAAAGGATGTTATATCTTGTCAAATGCTTTTCTGCATCAATTGATATAATCATATGATTTCTGTCCTTTATTTAGTTTGTGTGACGTATCGCATTGATGGATTTCTGTATGTTGATCTATCCTTGTGCCCTTGGGATGAACCCCACTTGGTTGTGATGAATAACCTTTCTAATGCATTGTTGCATTTGATTTGCTAGAATTTTGTTTAGGATTTTTGCATCTGTATTCATCAGAGATATTGGTCTGTAGTTTTCTTTTTTTGTGTTG
Organism: Rhinolophus hipposideros; assembly: GCF_964194185.1. NCBI lineage: Eukaryota > Metazoa > Chordata > Mammalia > Chiroptera > Rhinolophidae > Rhinolophus > Rhinolophus hipposideros. The sequence goes on along the minus strand of NC_138056.1, from coordinate 67,074,237 downwards.
TCCTTACCAGGCTTTGGCATCAGGGTAATGTTGGCCTCATAAAATGAGTTAGGGAGTACTGTTTCTTCTTCAAGTTTTTGGATGAGTTTGCGCAATATTGGTGTTAGATACTTTTGGAGGTTTGCTAGAATTCACTAGTAAAGCCATCTGATCCCGGACTTTTGCTTTTGGGAAGGTTTTGGATGACTGATTCAATTTCGTTATTGGTGATTGATCTGTTTATATTTTCCAGTTCTTCGTGGTTCAAACTTGGAAGGCTATATGTTTCTAAAAACTATGAAAAAGTCCATTTCTTCTAAATTATTGAATTTGGTGGCATACAGTCCTTCATAGTATTCTTGGATGATCCTTTGTATTTCTGTGGCACCCATGATATCCTCCCCTTTTTCATTTCTGATTTTCTTTATTAGTGTCTTCTCTCTTTTTATCTTAGTGAGTCTAGTCAAGGGTTTGTCAATTTTGATAATCTTTTCAAAGAACCAGCTCTTTGTCACATTAATTTTTTCTATTGTCTTTTTATTCTCTATTTCATTTAGTTCTGCTCTGATTTTTATTATTTCCTTTCTCCTGCTGACCTTAGGTTTCATTTTTTCTTCTTTTTCTAGTTCTTTAAGGTGTAATGTGAGGTTCTTTTTTGGGATTTTTCTTGTTTCTTGAGATAGGTCTGTAATTATAACAATTTCCCTCTTAAAACTGCTTTTGCTGTATTCCAAAAAAATTGGTAGAATGTATTTTCATTCTCATATTCTTCTATGTATCTTTTGATCTGTCCTCTAATTTCTTCTTTAACCTGGTCGTTCTTTAAAAGTATGTTGTTTAATCTCTATGTATTTACGGTTTTTCCTGCTTTCTTTTTGCATTTGATATCCAGTTTCAAAGCCTTGTGATCAGAGAATATGCTTGGTATGATTTCAATCTTCTTAAATTTGCTGAGGCTGATTTTATGTCCCGATATATGGTCTATCTTTGAGAATGTTCCGTGTACACTAGAAAAAAAAAATGTGCAGTCTGATGTTTTAGGATGAGGTTATTTATAAATGTCAATTATGTCCATTTCATTTAATATGTCATTTAGGGCTGCTATTTCATTATTTTTTTTTCTGTTTGGATGATCTATCCATAGCTGTCAATGATGTATTTAAGTCCCCTAGTATAATTGTGTTTTGGTCAATTTCTCCCTTTAGTTCTGTTAGTAGTTGCTTGGTATATTTTGGTGCTCCCTGATTGGGGGCATAAATGTTGATAACTGTTATGTCTTCTTGTTGTATAGTCCCCTTTACCATAATGAAATGTCCATCTTTGTATTTTGTTACCTTTTTCACCCTGAAGTCTGTTTCATCTGATATCAGTAAAGCTACACCTGATTTTCTCTGGATATCATTTGCATGGAGTGTCAATTTCCACCCTTTCATTTTGAGTGTATGTTTGTCCTTGTAGCTGAGATGTGTCTCTTTGAGACAGCATATAGTTGGTTCAGTTTTTTGATCCAATCTGCTGCTCTGTGCCTTTTTATTGGTGAGTTCACTCTATTTACCTTTAGGGTTGTTATTGATATGTGAGGATTTCTATCATTCTATCTAGTTTTCTGGTAAGACTGTGTCTCCATTATTTCTTTGCCTTTTTGTCATTGTCTATTATTTCTGTGTGGTGGTATTAAATGTAGTTTCCCTCTGTTTCTTCTTTTATTACAGTATACATTTTATTTCCGGATTTTTTTTGACTTATTACTCTTAAGTTTATGTAAAAGTAAGTTTGATATTTAGAGTATTCCATTTTCTTCAGCATGCTTACTTTCTCCATTCCCATATTCCGGTTTAGGCCTTTATTCTCCCTCTTTTTATGTTTTGGTTGCCACAATTTGTCCCTATTGATGGTTGAATAGCCTCCTTTAGTATTTCTTATAGTGCAGGTCGTGTATTAGAAAGTTTCCTCAGCTTCTGTATGTCTGGAAAGGTCGTTATTCCTCCTTCATATCTAAAGGATATCTTTGCTGGGTATATTGTTCTTGGCTCATAATTTCTCTCTTTCAATAGTTTGAATGTTTGGTTCCACTCCTTCCTGGCTTGTAAAGTTTCTGTTAAAAAAATCTGATGATAATCTAATGGGCTTCTTTCCCTGGCTGCCTTGAGGATTCTTTCTTTGTCATTGATTTTTGACAGCTTCAGAAGGCCTGTTGGGGTTGAGGTAATTAGGTGTTGTATTTGCTTCTTGGATTCGAGGATCCAATTTTTTCCACAAGTTTGGGAAGTTCTGATCGACTGTTTGTTTGAATATACTCTCTGTTCCCTTATCTCTTTTTTCTCTGTCTGATATGCCCATTATTCTTAAATTGCTCTTTCTGATGGAGTCAGAAAGTTCTTGTAAAGTTCTTTCATTTCATTTAAGTCTCAAGTCTCTGTCTTCTTCCATCTGTGTCATTTCCAGGTTTCTATCTTTGATGTCACTGATTCTTTCCTCCATCTGGTCAACTCTATTACCCAAGCTGGCTTCATTTCTTCTATTCATTCTTCATTTCTTCTATTGAATTCTTAATCTCCAGGAATTCTATTTGGTTCTTTTTTTTTTTTTTAATTTCAATCTATTTTTTAAAATGTTCATGCTTGTCTTTGATTGTGTTTCTGAGTTCATTAAACTGCATTTCTGTGTTTCCTTGCATCTCGTTGAGTTTTTTCAGAACTGCAATCTTGAATTCTCTATCATTTTAGTTACTATCACGTGGGGTCTCATGCAGGGTCTCTAGTCCCACTTCCCACGTAAGAATGCAGAATATAGTGAGACCTAACAGGAACACCCACAGAGCCATAAATGGGGAAGTCATACCACTATATTCTCTCTGGAGTCTGGGTTGGAGACACAGGAAGCAGGATTCACACAATCTGCAATCCACAATCCACCCTTGCTAGCTCTGACACCATCCTCTTGCCAGCTCCCGTTTTTTCAGCTAGCATAGCCACAGCAGTTATATTATTGGCCAATGGCTCCCTGGTTACAGCTGATGACTAACTAGCCACAGCTGATGGCCATCCAATCACAGTTGATGGCCATTTACTACCTGAGCCAGCACCTTTCCACATAAGGCTGAGAGTCTAGAAACTGCACTCCTGGCTCTGACCCCACAGTCACATATTTTCATATCTTTACAATAATTTTCTGGAGACTTTTCACTTTCTTTCTGAGCTATCTTATTACTTTGGTTATTCATGTCAAGCAATGATTTATTATTTTATTCCTAGATAGCTACAGGAGTGGCTTCTGCAACAAGTTGATAGGAAGAGGTCTTACTTTTGTTTTCCAGTAAGTGTTGGTAGAATGTTTTATTTTCTCTCCTACTGCAGCCTTTTTTTTTTTTTTTCTCTCTCACACTGTAGTATTATGCTTTCTCTGTACTATTCCTGCTTCTCACACAATGGGGGGATTCCCTGGAAGTCAGCCTTCTTCTATGTTAACAGTTCACCTGGGTCATAAAAGCTGCCTCCGTGTGGGGATGTAGAGAGCTTTTGAAGTTCCAAAGCTCTCCATGCACCAGATTCAGAGCCTGTGTGTTTCAGCAATTCTGTTTATACCTTCAGGGATCTGCCCAGATAAGTGAGGACAGGGGCGGAGAGAGTTGTGAGAGGTGGCCCAAAGCAATGGCGGCAACCACCACCACAGCCAGTCCTGCTTCCACAGCTTCTTTCCCTTTGTCGGACCTAGTTGGGCTGCAAATCTGTGTCTGCGGGCCACAGTTCTCAGAACTGCAAATATTCTGTTCTTTTGATCTGACACTGCTACTGTTCTGCTTCTAGCACTGGGCAGGTGGGTACGGGGCGAGTTCTGGGAGGGCGACTTCTGAGGAGGGGGTGGCTAGTCTCAGTGCATAAGACTTCCATTCTCCGCTTGGCAATGAGGGCTTAAACCACCGTTTTCAGCCATCTTCTCTCAATCTTTGATCCAAGGTCTCTGCCATCAGTGTTGGGTTCAGCCATGTTATATGCTGTCCCGTGAGCCCTGTGGGCCATAAACGGAGCCCTAGCAGTCCGAATTCTTTCCTTTCCCGCAACTGCGATAGTTCTGTCATGCTCAGAACACCGAGCTAGTTCTGAGTCCTGCGCTCCCACGGCCCCATCTCCGTACTTCTCCTTTCCCTCCTCCCCTGCTCACGCAATTTGCCCACCTTTAGGTGAATTCAGTAGTGAACCTCTTCGTCTTGCCTGTCTGCTGTGCAGAGAGTCCTTTGTGGAGTTATAGTTGTTCAGTTTGTTGTAAATTCTTGGGAAGATTTCCCGAGGCTCACCTCATGCCATCATTTGATGATGTCACTATATTATATTAATTTTTGCTCCAAAAGTTGCTTGGAGCTAATTTTCCAGCTAGGTCTTATTTTCAGGGAAACACAATTTTATATATATATATATATATATATATATATATATATATATATATATATATATATATATATATATATATATATATATATAATTGTATATATATATATATAATTGTATATATATATATATAATTGTACATATATATATACAATTGCGTATATATATATAATTGCTACAGGTGAATGTGTCACACACACACACACACACACACACACACACGTATACAGAGAGTGCCAAAAATGTATACAAGTGGACACTTTGGGTCACTGTTGCTCAAGCAATAGTTTACCATAATCAGAAATGTCTGGACGCTAATGGTAATCACTTTGAACACCTCTTGTAATTGCAGAAGTCAAAGGTGACTTGTATTCATCTTTATTATTGGTATATATTAAATATTGCAATTTTAATAGCGTTTTCCTTTCCTTTCTTAATATGTATATACATTTTTGGGATACGTGTGTGTGTGTGTGTGTAGATAATAGATAGATAGATAGATATAGATATAGATATAGATATAGATATAGATATAGATATAGATATAGATATAGATATAGATATAGATATATTTATGAACTGCTACAGGTGAATGGAAAATGTACTTGAATTTCTATCATTTTTCTGACCAAGATAGTGTTTGGTTTGATTTGGTCATGCTTGTTGTTTCAGGTGTGCTAAGGAAAGCAATGTGCATAATAGCAACGGCTCTGAAGTTAAATAATATGGAAAACAATAAAAAATGTTATTTGTATTTACTGTATATTAGGCAGGATAAGATACAAAAATATATGAAATCTGTCTTCTTCCATCCTTCCTCTCGCCCTCCTTTTGTTTCTCTGTCTTCCATGTATTCATTCTTTAAGAGTTTATCTCTCCAAAATACACTATGTGCAAAGAACTGCGTAAAATATATAGTTAGGTAATTCTTATGTATTTGAAAACCCATGTTAGATCATATTTTTAGCATTGAATCAAAGATGTTTACAGTGTTCTGTTTTTTTAATGGGTTTGAATTGAGAATATAACAAATCATATTTAGTATCTACCTCAATGAAGTTAGACTTTGAAGGTATAATGGAATTTTTATTTAATATTATAATGTAGAAGAATACATGAATTATTAGCTTAAAATTTAGATATACATATATACATATACCTTAGACAACATATGGAAATTTTGTTTCAGAGGTAATTTACTGTATAATGAAAATTTATTTCCTCAAATCAAGTTTGGTGAACCAAGGCCAAAGCTGTTTGCTTCAATTTTCACTGATATTTCTTTGTTGCCATTCATAGCAGGAAAACAATATCCTATAAGCACAGGACCATTAAATAAAAAATATTTTGCTGAAAAACCTGTGCTTGAAGAAGGATTATCTGATCTACAATTGGGATTCTGCATGTGGTCAGATGACTAAGCTCCATTTCTCTGTGAAGTGACCTTTATGTACTTTATATAGGAATATAAAAACTTAAAAAAAAAATACCACAATAAGTCAGAAAAATAGTACAATGAGGCCTGAATGGTCTCCTTCTTACCAGGAGAGCAAGACAGTTTTTGCCAAAAGATGATTTTTTTTCACCAGGGAAAATCACTTCAAATTGTCAAAAATTTACCACCAAAAATACATTCATTACGTTATGCATTTTTTATTAAAATATGTGTATTTAATATCTAGGATGTGTGGAACACTGAGTTAATTGATATAGTAAATATATACTAGGTCTCTCTTAACAAAAACAAGTGTGAAACATTTTCTATCGATTGCCTGTTCCTATAGTATCTCTTCCTAGACAGAGACAATAAATGCAGAAGTTCCACATTACAGTTTGTAAGAGTAACAGGGCATTAATGAGAATTCTTCTACGTTGCATAGGACAAAAAGATAGTGTGATGTCATATATTAAACTTTAGATATGTTTCCATACTGAATTGGACTTAACACCTTGCTCTTCATATTACTCTCCATGTACACAGGCTATTTACATAACTTCCTTGGCTTAACTTCCTTTATATGTAATATAGAAATAAGCACATCAACATTTCAAAATTGAGTTAGACATGAAAATTAGAGATTCTGAAATTTCATTTCACTCAATTCTGATGACACTAGTGTCACATATTCATAATTGCCACACTAATCAGCCACCTCACCTTTCTCTATCCTTATTGATATGCACCAAATCTTTCCTACTTCTATTCCAGTTCCTTTTATTTTTACAATTTGCAATTTTAACCCATCTTACATATAGATTTGCAAATATCTCACATGCTACATATATTTGTCATTCTTAATTACACCTATAATCTGATTAAAAAAAAATTAGCACCAGCCTTGGGTTGAGATCATTAGACCAAACCTAATAACAATTGTATACCCAATTATCCAACAGAAAACTTCAAAAATATAATTTAATTATAAAAATGATCCCCACCATCATCATCACCATCATGACCCATTGCCACTAAATTCAAGCACCAATTTAAAAGTGTAATTCTAAGTGTTTTTTTTTTGCATTATATTCTCAATGGCAATATTCTTAATTTTTATTTGATACTTTTATTTTGGATATACTTTCTATTTAGTCAGTTTGTGAATATGACCATATAATTTTAATTTACATCAATCAGAAACTCTATAGGTAGTCCAACACTACCTATAGGTATATATCTGACAATATTTATTGGGTAAATATATATATATATATATATATATATATATATATATATATATACACACACACACACACACACACACACACACACCTGTGTGTGTATATATATATATCTATATATCTATCTATATATATATATATATATATATATCTATATATATGGTATATATAGGTATATCTATCTATCGATCGATCGATCGATCAATAGATAGATAGATAGATAGATATAGTCAGATATGTAGGTATGTATCTGACAATATTTATTGTTTAATGTACTATTTATGGTCCTAGATGATAGAGCCCCTTAATGGAGATGATGTGACAAGGATTTATGTATCAAGTCATAGTCTGAACTACATAGATTTCAATATATTTTATTCTGAAACAAGATGCTAATAATCAAGGAAAGACGAATAGAGATACCCTACATTTTGATGAAACAACATGTCATGGAACCCTAATAGATAAAGCCCAATTTGTGTGTCTTTTATTTTCATTGTTTTCTAAATATTTAGTGTCTAATTTTAGCAAAGTTATATGAACATACTTATAGTCAGTTATTTCTACAAAGTTTTTAATGAAAGAGCAACAGGTCCTCTGTTTTCACTTCTTTTCCATTTCAGCTTCACCAGAGGCAACCACATTTTAATCTCTTTTAGATAAGTTCTCTCTCTCTCTCTCTCTCTCTCTCTGTCTCTCTTACTGTGTGTGTGTGTGTGTGTTGCTTCTTTAGATTTTTTCAGTTTCAGGCGTAAAGTGTTCACTCCGAGTATGGATCCTATGGATTTAGCTATGTTTTCACAAACACACCCTTCCTCCAAACTCATTCACCACACATTCATACTCTCCCCATTCACCTATTTTTGCAACATGGTCATGTTGTAATTTTGGTTAGAACAATATTCATTGTTTACTTTGCTAAAACTCTCTAAATCCTGTTCACATGTGAGCTATTTAACTGTAGTTAATCTTTTTCCTACATCAGTTTTTATTTTCCTTGGTTAATCATTTGTACGATTTTCATTAATGTTGTTTTCCATATAGTTTTCATTAAAAAATATTAAAAGCAGATAACAACAAAACCCTCACTAGTTATGTAAATTATCCCTTGAACTTTAGACATATTATGTATTTAATTAATTAATATTCCCAAGGGAATCATTTCTGGAGACTGTTATCCTACTCCATTCACAATTGTCAGCCTTCTCCATCTGTTGTACCATGGATCCTCCTTTGCTATAATGTGAAGGAAACTTTACTTTGTTTTGGATCTCCAGTTTCTGTCCTATGTTTTTTATTTTTTCCCCATTGTTGGTAGAGCACATCTTCCAATAAGTGTGTTTTCTGTTTGTTTGTTTTTGTTGTTGTTGTTGTTGTTGTTGTTGTGTGTGTGTGTGTGTGTGTGTGTGTGTGTTGAGACCTGCTTTACATTAAAATGACCTTACTCTCTCATATGTTTTGGCCAAAAATATATTTCCAGATTGTAAATCTTTTCTTCAGCATTTTGAAGGATCTGCCCCATAAAATTGTATTTCTAATCTTGCCAAGTAAATGAAGTCATTTTTAACACTGAGCTGTTATATGAAGTTTGGTCAAATGTTCCAGTTTGCCTAAAAAACAGTCTCCTTTTATTCCTGTAAAACAGCATAATTTATAGTATCCTACTTGGTATTAAAGTGGTTCTGTTTTAGATAATAAATTACATGGTTACTCTATCTCTATCTGACTTCTTACTCATCTGTAACAAATTAATTCTTCTCTTTGTCCCAGGTATTCTATAATTTTGTGATAATATAGTATGTTTTCATTCATTGTTTTACATGTTATCTTTCTCTCTTAAGAAATGTTCTTGTATATTTTAATGGTGATTTTCTTCCCCTGCTTCTTTTGTATATTTCTGAAATTTTATTATTTCTATGTAGAATTGGTCTTTTAATTTTTCTGTGTTTTCTCTCTGACTTTCTGTTTTTTTAAACTATTTTTTCTGGGAGATTTCATCAACTTTATTTTCAAAGTCTCTTAGTGAGTCTCTTTCCCCCATCATATTTTTTTTTTTTTTTTTGCGGGGTGGGGGATATTGAGGAACAGTGTGTTTCCCAGGAACAGTGTGTTTCTCAGCTCCAAGTCATTGTCCTTTAATCTGGATGTGGAGGACACAGCTGAGATCCAAGTTTAGTCGCTGTTTCCAATCTTGGTTGCAAGGGACCATCCCATGTGGGAATAGAACGGCAAACTTGGTTTTAAGAGCTCGCACTATAACCAACTGAACCATCTGGCTGCCCCACTCACATCATATTTTTAATATGCAAGAGCTATAAACTCTTATTTTTTCTCTGTTCATTTTTGACTTGTTTCATGTTCTTGTTCTACAGTTGCAATAACTTATTTATTTCACCAAATGGAGCATATTATTGCAAAATTTTTGAAGACTTTTTTTAACATTTCATAGTCTGTTTCTGGAAAGCTTCTTTTTTTTTTTTCTGTTTGTTTGATAGTCCTTTTTATATGAAAGGTTTTTCTAGGATGTGTTGTAACCTTTGATTGATTCCTTTATCCAGTCACTGAAGACTGAAAACCTGATTGGGAGTTCTGACTGCTTGAGTTTAATCTATGGACAGTGACCTTCCCATCAGGATAATTTTTTTGGACTATGACTTTACAAAATTCCAATGTCAATACTTTAGGAATTTATTTTTGGTCTGCTCCGATACTCCAAACAAATCCAATTTCCTGTCTAGTGGGAATAAATGTGGTTGCCAAGTTCTAGAAAACAGTTTGTGGCTTTATCTATATGCCCTATTTGATTTACATTATTTTTAATAACAAATTTCACTGACCATAAAGTCAGATGTCAAAAAATAAAATTTTAATTTTAATTCTTATCTTAATCTAAATTTGATCTGGAATACACATTCTACTGATGGTCAAAAATTTTATCTTAATGATTCTTAGTAAATTCAGTTAACTGAGTTTGTTCAGTCAATTAAAAGGTTTTTACATGCTTTCTTTCTGATCTTTGATACTTGAAGATATCTGCTAATGATCACAGTTTCAAGAATTCTCTAAACTTGGAAACTGTTAATGCCACATTTTTGGCACTATTAAATGCACGTAAAAGTGATATAACTAACTTGTACTACTTGCTGAGATTATTTGCCTAAAACTTTAAATAGGATTTGCAATCCTTCTGCTTCCACATACTACTCAAATGTGGTGGGGATATTGGTAGAATCTCTCTAAAGTTTACCAATTTCTCAGTTGTTATTCTTTAAATTAAGCACAGAATCTTTTTGATCTCAGATTCCCATATCTGCTTGGACTTCTAATTATTTTACTCTTCTCCGACACCTGTAGTCCAGGTATTTTTATTTCCTTAAGAAGAGAAAGGAGAGAGGATTAAAAGAGACCCTTGACTTAGTATGTAATTTCCCTAATATATTATTTAGGTTAGAAGCCAAGATTAAACTGATCTTGTTTCAACTTTCTTCCTTCCTTCTTTGAGGCACTAAGATAAAGATTAGTTCAAATAGAGGAGGGCAAAAGTGTAAAAAGACTTTATGAAGGAAAAAAATATATATACATATATATGATTTATATATATGTATGTATAATATATATGTATATATAAATAATTAATTGGCCAAACAAAATTATAGCTAACTATATTCAAGTTTCACTTATCATACCTAATAAATTATCATACTAATTTACATACCATTGTTATAAATTTATATAAAATTATTTTTACTTAACTTCACTGACAGTTATGTTTTAATCATTCATTGTTTTTGTTTTTTTGTTTTTTATTATCATTTAATAAATAACCTTAGTATACAAATTATATACAAATTATGTACAAAATTCTTGTCAAACTTTCCAAGTATTTTGTTAGCATACATCTACATTAGTAGATGTGTAATTACTGCGTTAAAGGTAAAGGCCATACATAATTTTTTAATTAAATATGATAGAATGATTTCAAGACAGGTTGCACTCATATATACTATGAGTTGTTTGTGGGAGTTCCTTTTTTACTGCTTCTTCACAAAAACTTGTGAGAGTAAGGTAGATAGCCTCAAAAATTTTTATGCGTTCCTCGTTTCCAAAAATATGTTGCTTAACCCTGATAGAAACAATTTAAGCAAATATTAGGTTGATGCAGAAGTTATTGCTGTTTCTGCAATTATTTTTAACCTTTTAAACCATAATTACTTTTGAACCAACCTTATCGAAGGAGGTTTAAAAATATGAACAACTTGCAGAAACATTTGTCCATGAGTGAGGCAAAAATTCAAACCAATAATCAGAACAGGCCACTCCCTGTCACAATATAACAAACAGATAATTGTAGGTAAGATATTTGTTGGGGATTTGCTTATGAAATTTAGTAATAAGAACAGATTTGGGTATGTGGTTGTCTACGGACTGAATTTGGTAGATGAGTTTAGTGTGTCTGGTCTAATTGAAATTCAAAAAGCTTAATCTTTTCCATTTTAATGATATAATCATGGCAGAAGAAATTAATTTTTAATTATCAGTAATTCATCTAAATAAGGTAAGAAAAGAAACTCTGTGAAGTATCTGAGATAGTTTTTAAATGTCATGAGGAGAGTTGGGAACAAAATATCATACAAGAGCTTTAAAGTCTCTGATTCTGACTTATTGCTGTTAGTCCTCTGTTGTTCATCAGTTCAGTAATGAAAGATGATAGGTTCCTGGACAACTGTGCCAAAAATTAAATACAGATGGGAATTGATTCATAAGAATGAATGTAAACTGGCAAGGTCTTATGATATAATCTACAAACCTGGACCCAAGTAGTAATAAAAATATCTAAAAAATCTATAACACTTACTACGTGCCCAGCATCATTTGAATTGCTTTGCATATGATTAGTCCTTTTAATCTTCAAACTAGCCCTGCGAAGTATGTGTAATTATTATACTCATTTTATATGTGATAAAAATAGGCACAGAGAGTTAAGTAACTTGCCCAAATTCAAATGTTTGATAAAATTCCAAAAGGCCTAGATTATCTGCTCAAAGCAGTCCCTTATGATAAGGCACTGTAATGATATTAGTAAAATATATTGTTAGACACCAAACAGTTTTACAAATTTATGTATATTTTCCCAGTTAGATAGTACATGTATTTCTCACTAGAATAATGAGTACACTTTGTAGCAAAATTTATTGCTGTAGTCTTATGGCATACAGGTCTGTGCAAATATCTATCTGGACAGCCATTATCTTCACAAGCATATGTTGTTTTAACAAATAACATCTATCTTGCTAGGGAATTGAATTAGAACTAGAGGCAACTTCTATCATATGAGTTGTGGAGCTGATCTAAAGTCCACACTATGAAATTTTTATTTTGAACTCTCAACTATTCATAGAAAGAAATCTTAATGATTGCTAGGACACATATAGAAAAGTTTCCTAGATTTTTAAAAAATGTTTTAACACTAGTATTGTTTTGTAGCTTTACTCACTTTTTGCAAAAATAAGCTGCAATTTATTCATCCTCCATGTTGCAAGTTGCCCTCAGACAATACAAGTTAGAGTATATTTAACCAACAAGTCCTAGAAATATGAGAATCTCTAGGGACTGTGGGTAAGTTTATCTAAAATGGAGGCAGGATTGTCTCCATGTGGGGAATTTTTAAAAATTTCACATGAGATGGTGAAGTTAATGAAAAGTTTCCAATTTCCAAACTGAAAGAACCTAAGATAGTTATAAATTATGTTCAAAATGGCTGAGAAACACAAAATATCAGACCAAACAAAAATACGACAAATCTTTTATTAAAAGCATTGTGAAAATAGTTTTATTCCCATTGGTTGAATTCTACTAGTAAGTAGAGGATCCAAGAGGAAAGCTAATGATAAAGAACCATTTCTTTTTTTAAATTAAAGTTTATCGGGGTGACAATTGTTAGTAAAGTTACATAGATTTCAGATGTACAATTCTGTAATACATCATCTATATATCCCGTTGTGTTCTCCTTCCATCACCCAGAGTCAGTTCTCCTTCCATTACTATATATTTGATCCTCTTTCCTCTCATTTATCATACCCCTCCCCATTTACCCTCTGGTAAACAATAAACTGTTGTTTGTGTCTATGAGTTTTTGTTTCTTCATTTATTTGTCTTGTTCTTCTGTTGTTTTCAGTTTTATATACCACATACCAGTGAAATCACATGGTTCTCTACCTTTTCTATCTGACTTATTTGTTTAGTATTATTTTTAATACGTGTTACACTTATACACTAATCTCTGAAGACTGATTAAGTCATTCTTCAGGGCCTCCAGAATTTTTTGTTTTTTATAGAGGAAAGGCTGAAAATGGATGAAGAAGTCCCAAATGGTCTACTTCTGGGTGAAGTAGACCTTGGGCTTTAGCAATAATTTTGAGGTAATTGAAGAAGAAAAGCACAGTATGTAGTCAAGTTGCTTCTTTTAAGACACATCATTCTATCAGACCCTAGTTTTTCCAAAAGACACCCAACTAGATTGTGAGAATTGCCTGAAAATAGAGAACTGACTGCATAAAATAACAGAAACTGTTCAAAATAACCTTTATTCCAAAATCTTGGCATGAATGATGTAAAAATAAAATGATCAGGAAAGTAACTCACCAAATTTTCTATGTTCTGGCTATGTCAAAGGGGAAGGTGAACTTACTTGAAGAAACAATGTCCAAGGCAGGCTGGGTATACTTAGTTTCAGAAGTATAGTTATTGGACATCTCCTGTGTCTGCTTCATCCAGATTATCACATAATTACCTTTTCTACATACACTCTTACGCATGTCTTTCTTTGCAGCTCTTTGCGGACTTAATTCCAAATAAAATATTTACAAATATCTAATATAATTGAATTTGAAAGACAACATTTCTTGTTTGTTATTGCACAATGTCATGAAAAAATACTAAAACACCTATGCACTTTACAGAGAGAATCATCATTGGCTTTAGAAGACTCATCCTATAGCTTGATGAAAAATTTTGGCAACCATATTACACCACTGTCATAATTCAAACCTACACTGTATTAAAACCACTTACAATAAAGAATTGGCCCTAATATAGTAATTAGTGCTATTTGTTATATTCCCATTAATATATTATTTACTAATATAAGAAAAATAGTTAAGATTTATCTCTATAAAATATATCAAACATCTAAGTTTTTTATTTTTTCAATTTGCCTTTTCTGTTAAGCAGAAATTAACATAAGTACTTTGTATTACCAGACCCTGTGCAAGGAAATTTAGATACTTCCTAACATAATCCAGAAACAATCTCACACAGTATATATTATTATCCTTATGTTACAATTGAGGAAAATGTAACATAGAGAGCAATGTACAAAGGCTCAAATGATAATAGTGAGAAAAACCATCATGCCGAATTACATTAATCTAAATTGAAAGTATTTGTTTAAAATCACTGGGTTTTAATTATTCCACTTATGTGTATATCTAGTATAAAGTCTTAGTATGTATATGATTACCCTTTAATAATTTATTTTTACCCCTTCACAATTGTCTTGCAGAATGTCATGCTACATGCCTCATATTTATTTCAAATACAATACCAGATGGGGAGAAAATGACTTTTAGATTAGTGATCAAGTATAAATTTTAAATAAAGGCAGGTTAAAACATTTTTAGTTTGATAAAAACTTGTAATGTGGTATAATTAACATAATTTCTTATTATGGTTTCACTTTAATGTTTTCATGACATGTAAATAGTTTAGCTATCACTCTATGCAGATGTTCATGAATTATTGATCTAATCTCTATTTAACCAAAAATCACTTTGCTCAACCTTTTCCATAAATTGCATACATTATGTAAAAGTACAAAAGATTTGATTACTAATGAATTACAATGATGCTTTCAAAATATACCAACATTTCTTAAAAAAATTCAAGCAATGATCTGTTGGCATGAACATTATTTGTAAAAATGTTCACAATAGTTGTATTCATTAGCCATATTTTTGGATTAAAAACAGCATAATAACTATACAACAAAATATTTGATTACCAAATTTAATAAATTATGCTCAGGTTATCAGATATGAATTTGTCAGGCTTCCCTTCCAGTTAATTTGCATATAACATCTAAAGTAGAATGCAATGAATTAATATATTGAACATTACCATTCTTTAAAGTAAAATATGCAAGTGTTAAAATTGGGCACATGTAAAATGTTAATTTTGAGCCTGTGCCATAATTCTATTTAAGGGAAGGCAAAAAATGGTTTTCTTGTAAACTTTTGTTCCACTTGAAGTCCTCTGGAATATTCAAGGACAAAAATGTGTCTCTAAAAGGGTATCTATTTTTTATGCATGTGAAATGTTTCATGCAGCTTTTCTTTCTAATTCAATCCCTCAGTATGCTGCAAAGTCAGTTTGAAATTTTTTCATATCACACTGAAGGTTGTTTTCAAACAAAATCACTTGAAAAGAATTTAAGTATCCCGGAGAAGAGAAAAGCACTGATTAGTTGGTTGAATAAGAAATAAGTGTGATGCACTGTCCTGTCTTTTTATTTAGATTAATATGCGATGTTTTTTCTTTTTAAGTCAATGCCATGTACTATCAACAAACATTTACCAATATGTCCATTAATGCTCGAAAACACATTTGATGAGAAGTCAGAAAATTCACTCCTATTTATTGCAGTGATAAAAATAACTTCTTAATAATTACTCAGTTGAGAGAATCAGAATGAATTAGCACTGAGCCTTTAATCTGAAAACCATAAAACTATGGATTTAGGGAATAATTGAGAAGAGGAGGATGAGGATGTACAGAGGATGAGGAAGATGAAAAGGAGGAGGAAGGCATGTAAGGAGAAATGAATCAAATACAGATTATAGCTGCTTCTCTCTTTTTTAAGGAGGAAGAGTATTATTGTCTTTATGAACATATTCTTTAGGGAACTAACTTTTATTAAGCACCTACTTTCCACTATGTGATTTATATAAAGTATCATATTTCACACTCATAACGGCAATGTGTTCTTCATAGAGAAGAACTGATAATCAAAAAATAAGTAATTTGCTCTAGATTATGGAATATGGATGCAAACATGCTTCCTAAACTAATCCTTTTTCCATTATATCAATCATTTTAGTTTTGGGTCCTGTTGCTTAGGGTCACAAGTTGCATTCATTTATTCTTCAGTCTTGTATTTGCTTATTCAAATACAGGGCTCCTATATATCTCATTAAGGCTCAACTCAAGTGTCATCCTCTCAAGAAACATTTCTTAATCCCTCCGTCTTGAAGAAATTGTTTTACTTCAGAACTCAGTTCTCAGTTGAGGCCCTTATTGCACTGTACCTTGCAGTACAGTTAATTTTGCAAATATATCTACTAAATAGTAACTTACTTGAGGGCTGTGCTCTTGTCTTTCATTTTAAATTTCCTACAACTCTACAACTGTGAGCTACATAATAATTACTGAGGAACAGACTCATTCTTGAATGAAAGGACAAACAAAATTATAGTATATTGAATAAACCAGTTAATTGTCCTTCAAATTGTTGATCTGATCACACATTCTTTATCTTTCATATTCAAAGTAGGATTCTATGGCTATTAACAACAATACAAGCAATAACAAATGTTAAAGAGGGTGTGGAGAAAAAGGAACCCTCATACACTGTTGGTGGCAATGTAAATTGGTACAGCTACTATGGAAAACAGTATAGAGGTTCCTCAAAAAATTAAGAATAGAATTTTCACATGACCCAGCAATCCCTCTTCTGGGTATCTACCCAAAATATTTGAAAACATTGACCCATAAAGATATATTTACCCCTATGTTCATTGAAACATTATCCACAGTGGCCAAGACATGAAAATAACCAAAGTGTTTTTTGCTAGATGATTGAATAAAGAAGATGTGGTACATATATACAATGGAATATTACTCAGTCGTAAGAAAATATGAAATGCTGCCATTTGCAATAACATAAATGAATCTTGAGACTATCATGCTCAGCAAAATAAGTCAGAAAAAGTCGCAAACCATATGATTTCACACATATGTGGGATGTAATATTGAAAGCAACAAACGAACAAGACAAACATAGACATAAACAACAATTTACTGATTACCAGAAGGTAAAAGTGGAGTGGGGGAAGGTAGAAGAGGATATAGGTGGTCAAATATATGTTGATGAAAGGAAAATTGACTTTAGGTGGTAAACACACAATGCAATATATAGATAGCATATTATAGAATTGTACACTTGAAACCTGTATAATTTTACTAACCAATGTCACCCCAATACATTTAATTTAAAAAGTATGATTCTGTTTTGTACTGAATTCCAGAGTAAATTCCATCAAGATTTACTAATAACTAATTTTTGCATAACGTGCATATTTGAATAAAATACTTTTTCCTAGTATTATCAAATATGTTTCTCCATAATTCGCAATCAAAGACTACAATTACCCATATTTGTTGGTATTAAATGAGAATTGTAATCTCAATAGAAAACATGTGAATGTGAATGGAGAGTGACAGTTTGTCTTTCAGTTGTCGTTTGCACACAGACTCATTTATTTTGGTTTAAACTGTTATAGATACAGAGAATGTAATAATAAATAAAAATAATAGTTGTTTTATTAACAGAATATAAACAGAAATATTTTTGTCAAGTAAGATTCACACAAATATTTGTAAATGTTTCAAGTCAATTTAATTTGAGAGGTGTAATTTTCTTATCAGGATCATGGAAATTGTTTCTCACTTAATTCCACAAATTTTAGGTGCGTATGTATCAAATTGTTCATGACAATGCATGTTACATATTTAACTATTATTATGAGTACATTTTTAGTTTATAAGGAAATAATGTTTCACTATATGAAAACAAAGAGAAAAAATATTTGTAAAATCAACTTTTTCTTCTCTGTCTCCACAGAATATAATATTTCCAGACCCAGGCCTGTGAAAGAGATACCATTAGAGGGAGAAACTTTTTCTAACTTATAGAGAAATAAAATTCTATTTAACGCTATATTCTTCCTAGAAAATATACTGAACATAAAGCTGAGTTCCTAGTAATGACTATTTATATCATGTTATATAAAATAAAGATGTGGCTAAAGCTATTAGAGCATAAGAAGGAACGATTAACTCTGCCTATGGGTGGGGCAAGGAAGCTGAGAAAAATTTGGAAAAGCTTTATGGATATGGATGGCATGTCTGAAGGATCAATATCAAGAATCATCTTGCAGAATCATCTTCAAGAATTGGTAAGAATTTTTCTGTCGGCTAAATATGGAAAGGACATTGTAGACTAAGTAGAAAACAGAAGAGAAATCAAGAATGCTTGGAACTACATTGTGTGTTAGAAATATCACCAACTATTTTTCACCTAGAAGACACTCTTCTGCAAATATCCATTTTGTTTTGTTTTGCAAATATTGATTTATCAACTAAGAAGTACAGATTCCTAGATAGGCAAATGGCAAGTGATTTTTTTATGTTGATTATATTTAAAATATTTTAAGGAAGTAATTCTGAGATGTTACATTACTGAAGAAATATTAAATGAATTGACCAACATCAAAAAATGTAAAATGTTATTGTTGTTATATTGACTTATCAAGTGACTTTATATAAATAAAAATATTAAGTAGCAATAATGCCTGTCATAGAATGACTCTAAATTATTGTCTAATTAACCCTCCTACCTATTAGCAGCCAGAGAAAAACAACAGTTTACAAAAATAAGAACAAATACAAGAATTCTAGCAGCTTACTTGTTGAAAAATATGTAAGACAGAGGCAATCGATTGATATCTGTAAAATACTGTGAGAGAGAAAAAAAGTGAACTTCGAGTTCTATACACTGCTAAATTATCTTATTAAATTTAGCTTATAAGAATCAAAAACAGTTTTAAAAAATATGCAAGCTAAGAAAATCCATTGCCTCCAGACAAACTGCACTAGAACAAAACAAAACAAAAACCCTTCCAATTTCAAGGCAGATTTTCAGGCAGATGAAAAACTACAATAGATGGAAAGATGAAAATTTTGGTCTACAAAAAGGAATGAAGTGTGATTAACATGGCAAAATGTAAGTAAACATAAAACATTTTTTTTTCATTTTTAATTAAAATATAGTAATGTATTTTGAGTTTTTAAATATATATGGAAGTTTTATTATATTTTATATTATTATAGAACTCTCTACATAATAATAGCAAATTTTATATTGTGTTCAAATGCACATGAGCTATTTATCAAAATAAGCTAACTTATTGGCTACATTTTGGATTTCTGTACCTGTGAACTTTCAGTGGTTAATAGCGTTAATTAAGCCTCCTGTGTCCGTACTTCTTTTCTTTTTTTTTTGGTCTACATTTTCTATGAACTGAATTTTTATTCATTTAACAACCTTTGGTTTTAATCAGAGTGCCCAGAATATTTAACATTGATATAATTACCACTATGGCACAAATTTTAATTTTGCTATTTAATTTTTGTTTAATCTATTTTTGTTTTCTTCTCCTTTTCATAATCTTTATATTTATTTGAGTATTATGATTGCATTCTATAACCACCATTTATTATTATTAGCTCTAATTTTTCACTAGTTCTTATTTGAATACACAGAGGGGGGCCCGCATTAATGCTATGTCTTTGGTTATTTTCTCAAACCTGACAATTAACCCCATTGTACTCGTGTGAATTTCATGTGATTTGCTTCTAGCCAAGAAATCTGAAAATTCTTTTAGCCAAGAAATCCCAAAGTACTTATATTAAAACTGTTTTAACAATAAGCAACTGCATGTACCATATGTTAAGAATAAATATGTATACTGTAAAAGGAAGTTTAATATCTCAAAAGAGACAGGCTTAACTACTACAATATATAAGTCTGGTAACACATAAAACACTCTGACAATAACCTAGGTAAACACATATTTTTGATGTGTTACTTTGATATTTTACTTATTCCCAAACGAAGTTTCCCAGTTTAAAAAAAAAAAAAAAAAAGACGTTGGCAGGCTTTACAACTAAATGTAAGACATAATGCATTTTAAAATACTTTTAAGATGCTCACAAAGGCATGATAACGATAAATGCACAAAGAATTAACAAGTCACCTTACTTCCTACTCATTATATTAATGGTTTGTGGGTAAGAAAAGATTTAAGCTCATGAATACTATGCCTCAATGTTTAGACAATTACTCCTAGCCAAAGCCGACATAAATGTAGATAAATACTGTTTTTTTGACAGGTTTGGATTTACTTCAGAAATTATCTGTCAGAAGGTAAGACTAGGTCAGGTTAAAATAATATTTATTCTTAAAACAACCACCCGTACCAAAATTAGACTCCATCGTTTTCAATTTTAGTGTCTGAAAAAAAATGAACCTATAAGACCTTTTCTATATTTGCAAGTAATAAGCCCACCATTTAATCTCCCTCAGGTAGCTTTACTCTTGTTTGTTTTTTGTTTTTTTTTTCATAAACCCGGCATGTATCTGCTTAGAAATTGCAATCTTAGGCCTCAAAAAAACAGTATTTTGTGCTGTAGGTACATTTGACATGTTCCCTAAAATTCAGATCTAGGAAAACAGTTTCTGAAAAATCAGTTTATTTGAAAAACAGCTTACCTCTTACAGAATATCTGTAAAGAATTATCTCTAGCGTTAAATATCTATATGTTAATAATCAACTATTGCTCTAATGTTGTACTGTTTTTTATTAATCTTTGATTAATTATAAATTATAAATCTTATAATTTATATTGTTTGCATCTGTATGTTATAAGAAACCTGGCACAAATGACTTCTAATAAAAGTTGTGGATGATAATAATGGATAAGTGATCCAAAAATTTATGCTGTCCCCACACTTCACTTGTTTCTTCTGAGATCTTCCTGGTACTTTTCTATAACTACCACTTATGATGAAGAGACATGATGATGGAAGGATGATAGTATCAGACGTCTTGCTCATCCTTCATTTCTCCATTTCAAACTGCTCGTAACTAATCTAGTAATGGTTCACTTAAGCAGTTTGAAATCAAGGAGGGACTCTTTCCACTGGCTTCTGATTTTCCACTTTCCCCATCCCCATGACTGGTGTTAGACTGTCTGACTCCATTCAGAATTAAATGAAAAATTTAACTTTAGATATATTTTAAAAATGTAAAAGTCTTCAACGTGTTAGCAGTAACTTCTCAGGAGCCCTAAAGTTCTCTTAAATCTATTGTCTCTCTTACGATTTAAAAAGCCAATATGAGCACATAAAAAACAACTCAGGATGCAATACCTGTATATTTTTCCAACAACCCTGTCTCACTTTTACAACCCTTGTCTCATGCTTTACCTTCTAGCATCTGTGTTTAAAGAGCTTAAAGGCAATTATTTTCCCATAGGTAATATTTAATCCCAACTATCTTCCATGAGTTTAAACCACTCAAATTTTGACAAGACCCTCAAAAAGGGATCAAAATATCAACATTTTTTATCCTTAATAATGTTGGGGTGCACAGTACCATTGAATCTGTAGCCACAGTCATGCTACATATTATGAATTTAGGTACACATATTTTCAGATTTCTCACTGGGAGGAGCAGAGGCTACTCTGATAATCATATCCATACTCAAGACAGAGAAGCTCAATTGCTATGGGCAAGCAACCACACAGAGAAAAGAAAGACAAAGAGACAATAATAACAACAATTAGTACTTTTGTTCCACTCAATAGAGAAAAGTGGACCCATGGATGATAGATTCGCAACATCTTATTAATCATTTTTTTCATGGAGGGATAAGTGTGATAGATGGAATGGAGAGCAGAAATGTTACTACAAAGTTGGTTCCTCATGGACATGAAAATAGCTTCATGAAAATGTAAGGAATGGATAAAATGGTTACTTTAAAACTCTGCAATGTACCTTCAGGGTCACATCCCATTGGTTTCCCTTAATTGGTTCATTTACTTTGGAATCCAGGTCATCTCTTATATTTTTATGCTTTCTTTATTTCAGTTCTCCATCATGTTGTTAGTGCATTTCATTCTCCAGCCTTCATTTCTTCAAATCTGTCTTGACCTGGGCAGCTAAAGGCACCCAGCAAATGGAGGGGACAATTTGTTTTATGATATTTAGTGTCTCCTTCAAGATCAGCTACATAATTTACATAGCCAAGTACAAAACGTAAATGCAGGGCCCTCTATTCAAAAACCAGAAAAATCTCAGGAGAGTTTTTATTTTCTATGTTGTCTACTTTATACTATATATAATAAAATCCAAAAATTTCCTCTGAAAAAACAAACAAAAACAAAACAAAAAAAAGGTGCTAAAACATAAAGGTTCTTCCTTTTTTCATGGTCTCTCCCTTGAGCTCATGTGCTGTTTTAATTTGTATTTAATATCATTTTAAATAAAGAAAAAATAATTGTTAAATTATTAATAGGAATTTTAGCAATCATCTCTATATTGTCCATTTCCACTTTTAAATGCAAATATAAGAGCATTCAACTAATGTATAGAATCACTTAATGGCACAATTCATATTTTGTAGTTCATACGTATATTGTTCTTACTAGAAAAATGGAAATGTGGCGCAAAATTAATTCAATACTTTTTCTTTAACTTCTTAATACATGCACATTCTACCAAAGCTCTACCTTTGGCTTATTAGAGAATAAAGAAAGAATGAAAGTCAGAGGAATGATAAATTGCTTTATGTTTTCCTTTCCTTCTTTGTCATCTTTTTTTGTATAAATGGTGGCAAGTGCAGGTAACATGAGTAAGGAAGAATAGACGAGGTTTCCTAGGCCATATGTGTTTCTTAGAATGCCATTATCTTCTTTCTGCATGCAAAGTAAGATCAGTTTCAGATAGAGTGTGGTCTCTGGTTTGTTGGTGATTTTTTTTTACTTAGTCACTTTGTACTCACTTTGAGAATCACTGACCTCCTTCACGTTATGGAACCACTGGAATTCTGTGTTCATGTGAGATTTTGAATGCTACATGTAAATGAGACTGCAAGGAATGGCAGACATGGATATTGCATATATCTCCTCTGCTCACATATATACGTTATTGCTCCATTGGAAAATCACAAATACAAAGATAAAACTAAGAATTTCAAGATAGTGAAATCACATCAGTAAACCAAGGATGTAGTCCTAAGCAAGAAACACAGAGAGATTGCACAGGTAGCACAGTCATGAAATGGGAAAGAAAATGGGCTTTCGTTCCACTTATTAAATACTACAAATAGCTTACTGGACCTTCAACACTCAAGTTATCATCTCCTTCAATAGATGCTTCATAATTCTTATTTCCTACATGAATCTCCTTTCACAGTCAATACGGCTCCAAACTGCAGAAGTATCTACTATTTAGTCTTCTTTTTTACTTTGCTTCCATGTCTAATTAGTCAAGAACTGTATTTGTTAGTACAACTTCATTTCTATTATTAGGAAACTACCTCAGAGTAACTTAAGGATAAATGAGATTACTGGCTCACATAGCTGAGAAGTACATTTGGGGAACTCACAGAAGCAAAAGAAAGAGCTATAGGAAACAGAAAATATAAAGTAAAATGTGGTTCTTAATATCACCAGGCATCTGTTCCTCCAACTGTGTCACATTTCTTCTCATTTCCAATAACAGCTGAAGCCCAAATGAGTTCATGTTCATAAATCAACTTGGAGTGTCTCACACATGGTAAGCATTCAATTAAAAATATTATCATCATTTATTGTCTTTGTTAGTATTATTATATCTATACAAGAGTAAGAGAAAGCAACCCCCATCGATCACAGGTTGGCCATTTCGGAGGGAAAAGTTTCTCTTTCTCAGGTTGAATCAAAGTTGAACAACAAGAGGAGAGAGAAAGAGAGAAAGGTTGGGTATAAAGGGAGAATCTGGGTGGCTTGATTGCCCCAGAATCTCATAGACTGAGATAGGAACTCACATCAAAGGAAAGAAGGTAAGCTTTCCTGACAAAAGTGGTGAATCTAACACAATGGCTGTCAGTTAATTATGTTTCCAGTGTGTGTTCCCGCAAACACTTTTGGTTTTCCATTTCTTCTGCTACTTCCCTAGCTGGGGTTTTAATTCTTCTCATAAATAATGTTCTGCAATTATATTTTAATTTATTATCCTAACTCCATTGTATCCATTTTACAATGCTATCAAATAGAATAGAAGTTGCTATATGGATCTTCTTGTATGCACAGCTCTGATTCATTATCATGCTGCTCAAGCAATAGTAATGACTCCACATTGCCTAAAACTTAATATGTAAATTCCATGCATTCCCTAGTTTTGACTCTAAACTTTTTTTTTTAAGCCAAAATACTTAGTGACTTTTCTCCAAGTCAGAGAATTTACTTATTCCTCAAATCTGCTTTGCAGATTCTTGTTCTCTTACCTTTGTTCAAATAGATCTCTTGATTTCAAATATATCATTTGCCAATATTTTCTCTGTATCCAAATTAAATATGTGTGAAAGTTCTTTGTGATTATAAAATGAAGTATAATTGTTACCATTATTATCATTCATCTTTTAATGTCTATATCACATTCTAATATTCCCTGATAAAGCCTTCATCAATATATTAATTTAAAACACACACACACACAAACACACACACACACACACACACATACATATATATCAATTTTCTCTTTTCACAGTGATATCCATTTTTCAATTATATTGCTTTTTATTTCCATCTTTGGGTGAATATAATTTTTGTGTCATTATCATTTAAAAGAATATGATCTTCCTTTTCAAATAATCTTTTAAAGTATAAATTTAACCAATACTGTCTAAATTGAAATATGTAATAAAAAATTTCACATGGTTTTCATCCTAATAGTTTGTGTTATTTTTCCTAAGTTTGCAAAAATAAACCTCTTGCGTAAAGAAACATTTATTTGAAAATTTATAATTTTAATTATTTCTCTTTTTAAAAAGTTCAAGAAAAAACTATGGTCTACTGTTAATTTTAAAATAGAATACATAGTATAATCATATCCTGTAATTTTTTTTCTGAATATATCCATCAACCTATGAACATATACATAAAAATATATCTAGATTCATGCTCAGAAATATCATAAAGTTATTTCTAATAGTGGGACTTGGGTTATGTGTAGCTGTTTTTCTTTATACACACCATGCATGTATCTTTTTCAAAATTACTATTTAAAAAAAACAAATCGATGTACAAAAATAAATATAATAAAATATATTTTTTAATTTTATTTTTTATTTTTTTATTTTATTTATTTATTTATTTTTAGTATAGTCATCTCATCTAGTTCATTTTGTATCTCCTAGGGAAGGCCTGTGGATCCAATCCAGATAGCTACCTACCTATTAGCTCCATTGGAAAAGCATCACACTCATTTGTTTACGCATTTTTGCTTTGCTGTTCTAGCACTATAATGGCAGAGTTGAGTAACTGAGAAAAGAGACATCATGGCCCACTGAGCCTAACATATTTACTATCTGGCCTTTTACAGAAAAAAAGATTGCCAACCCCTGTCTAGAGTCTGGCACAATATTTAGTGGTAGTCAATGAACATAAGATTGACTTGAATCAATTCATACGTCGTTAGTGAAATTTTATTTTAAACTAGACTATGAGTATGCTATTTTCCAATTTTTTTTTTGAAAGAGCATTTTATTTTTTTATGGACTTTGAAATGAGCTTTCTTTGCAATCCCACAGAGTCTGATTTAATACTACTCTGACAAATAAAGTTTAATGTGTTTCTTGATTTAAATGCTATGTATTATATTTTGTAAATTTTTTGTACTGGGTTTGTTCTATTGGGTTTATTTTTCAAACAAGATTATGCTACAGATTAGAGATCCAGAAATGAATATAATTATTGACTAAATATTATATGAGAAATGCATACTGTACAGCTTTCTCACTGAGGCTTGGATCAAAAATGGTAAACGTGATTTATTTTGTAACTAAAATGCCAACATAAATTAATGCTTACTTCATTCATGAGCAATCAATATTCCTCACAGTAGTAGATACATAAATCAAAATCAATTCATCTTTCTAAATTGTATTCCAGTTGATCATGTGATTTTAAAAATCCCAAAATATCATAAATTCCTTAAAGAAGAAACAGCCGATATTCCCAAGAAAGTTATAAAGTTGGTTAGTAGAGTTAGAGTGACCAGCCAAATCCTGATCTCTGCTATATATTTATAGACTATCATTCAACTTATATGTCTCATCATAATGAAAACAATACTTACTCATTTTCATCATGTCTAAAAGTGGCAATATGTAGATTACTGCCAAATATTTTGTTTTGGAATTTTCTTTCTTTGTCCTATTTACCTATACCACTTAATTGTTCTCCAAATATCTCAATAGTTCAGAGATTGGAGAATTAGACAACTTTAGAGTATTCTTCGATTCCCAGAAATTGTAGGCGACTTTAGTGTATTCTGGAAAGTTTTATCAGCTTCTTTGAAGAATCTGTGATGTACAAACCCTTTGAGGTGATCTTAGCCTCTATAATCATCTATATGTTAAAAACTCAAATCAGTATTTAGCCTAAATAACTTCTGTGAATTACAGACTTTTGTTTATATCATGGTCTATACACGTCTATTACATTGTTCCGTAGGTACTGAAACTCAATAATCAGTAATGAAATACATCTTTACTTCCTTAACTTATTGTTTCTCTGTAGCCCATTATTGTCAAGAATGATATTAGGCTCTATCCAGTTGTTCAAATCTGAAAACTGGTATGTTCCTGAACTCAATAGACTCACGACTCTTCCCAAATCAAACCAATCACAATGTCCTCTCAGTTATACCTTACTAAACATTTCTCAGGTATCATTTCAAATTTCTTTGCAGAGTGTACAAAGCTCTGTAAATTCAAGCCCCTGTCTACCACTCCAGCCTCACCTGCGGTCATTCTTTCACCCTCTATTTGTTCTTATCTTTCAGGATATCTTGAGTTCTTTGTTAGTCCCCTGAAAAGCTTGCATGATTCTCTAAGATTTGGCTGACTTTCCCTCCTATGCATTCATTTAAAATCTGTATTTTTACTATTATAATTCATACACTCTGTTTTAAGTAACATTTACTCAGTAGTGTGCTGCTGAATGTATAAGAACTGACTTTCTGGAAAGTAAAAAACTGACTTAGAAATGTAGCATTTCGCAGATTTCCTTGGTGGTCCTGATTTCAGGCTATGGATGTGACATTAACTGGCTTGCACAAAATTTAAAAATTTAGTAATTGTTTTTTATAAAAGACAGATTCAACACATTACTGGTTCTACACTCTACCTATTGTAACTCCAGCATCTAGCCTAATGACAAAGCATAGTGAAGAATAATTAAATGTGCATTGACAATAATTTCTGATAAAGATGCATGAGTGAAGGGTAATTACAAATGTCCCTACAATAAACATTTAACACAATTACAATTTTAAAACGAGGAAAGACAATAAAGAGAAATGCAAGTTAAGTTACGGTTGTTTCCTATTGCTGAGTTTTAAGGTTTTTTTGTATATTTTGGATAACAATTCCTTACCAGATATCTTTTTTTTTTTGCAAATATTCTCTCCCAGGCTGAGTCATTTCTTCTCATTCTCTTGACATTATCTTTCACAGAGCAGAAATTTTCAATTTCAATGAAATTCAGGTTATCACTTCCTTCTTTCATGCATTGTGCCTTTGGTATTGTATCTGAAAAGACATCACTATACCCATAGTCACCAAGATTTTCTCCTATGTTATGCTATCTTCTAGGGGTTTTATAGTTTTTGTGTTTTGTATTTTGGTCTAGGGTCTATTTTAACTTAATTTTGTGAGTGGTGTAAGGTCTGCATCTAGGTTATTTTGTTTTGTTTGTCTTTTTTTTTGGCATGTGAACATCAGTTTTCCAGCACTATTTGTTGAAAAGGTAGTATTTGATTCATTGTTTTGCCTTTGCTTCTTTGTGAAAAATCAGTTGTGGGTCTATTTCTGCACTTTCTATTCTGTCCCATGGATCTATTGTCTGTTTGTTGACCAGTTCCATACTGCCTTGATTACTGTCACTTTATAGAAGTCTAAAGTAAGATGGGTATATCATCCTCCTACTTCTTCCTTCTCCTTCAATATTATGTTGGCTGTTCTGTGTCTTTTGATTCTCCATATAAATTTTAGAATCATTTTATCAATATCCACAAAATAACATGCTAAGGTTTTAGTTGGGACTGTGTTGAATGCATAGATCAATTTAAGAACCGACATCTTAACAATGTTGATTCTTCCTATCTAGAGCATAGAATCTCTCTCCATTTATTTAGCTCTTCTTTGACATCATTTATCAGAGTTTGTAGATTTTTGTTTTGTTTTGTTTGTTTTTCTTCATGTAGTACTTGTACATATGCTGTTAGATCTATACCTAAGTACTACATTTCTAGAGGTTCTAATGTAAATGGTAATGTGCTTTAAATTTCAAATTTCACTGTTTCATTTTTGGTGTATAAGAAAGTGATTAACTTTTTTATATTAATAACCTTGTATCCTGCAACCTTGCTATAATCACTTATTAGTTCCAGGAGTTTTTTGTCAAACTTTTTTTCTACATAGATGATCATGCCATCTGCAAATAGAGACAGTTTTATTTCTATCTTCCCAAACTATATATATATATATATATATATATATATATATATATATATATATTTTTTTTTTTAATGCATTATCTAGGAGTTGAGTATAATGTTGAAAAGCATTGACAAAGTGGAACATTCTCACCTTGTTTCTATTCATAAAAGGAAAGATTTGTGTGTTTCACCATTAAGTTGATGTAAGCTGTAGGTATTGTAAATGTTCTTTATAAAGTTATGGAAGTTCTCCTCTGTGCCTAGTTTGCTGAGATTTTATCATGTTGGATTTTGACATATCGTTTTCTTCATCTATTGATAATTTTATTTTTTTCCTGTAGTGGTTGAGGTGATGGATTACATTAATTTGTTTGTGAATGTTGAACGAGCCTTGCATACCTGGAATAAATTCCACTCAGCTGTGGTATATAATTATTTTTAACATTGTTGGGTTCTACTTGCTAATATTTTGTTAAGGATATCTGCTTATTGTTCATGATATTGTCTATAGTTTTCCCTTCTCATAATGTCTTTGTCTGGTTTGGGTATTAGGGTGATGCTGGCCTCATAGAATGAGTAAGAAAGTATTTTTTTTCTGCTGCTGTTTTCTGGAAAATTATAGAGAATCGGTATAATTATTTCATAAATGTTTGGTAGAATTCACCAAACACATCTGGACCTGATGCTTTCTTTGTTAGAAGGTTATTATAAATTCAACATATTTAGTAGATATAGGCCCATATCTACTATTCTTTTTTTTTCTTTTTTAATCATTTTAAAGTACCTCGGATCTGCAGTAATATCCTCCTTTTCATGTCTGATATTAATAATTTGTGTTTTTTCTCATTTTCCTTAGTTACAGTTACAATTCTTATTTTCATACTCTGGCGCTTATCCCAGTGGAGATTTCTTCTGCTCCTGGGATTCTGCTCTAATATGTATGATTCTCTGAATCCACTTGTATTTCTCTGCCAACTTGGGGGCAGCCATTTGCCCTGTGACCTCACTCCTTGCCAGATCTAAGAAGGATTCTAGATTTTTCAGTTTGTTGAGCTGTTTCTTTTTTTTTTTTTTTTTTTTTTTTTTTTTTTTTTTTTAGGATTGAGTGGCAATTTCTAAGCTCCTTACAGTTGGATGGAAAAAGGGCTATTATTTTCCTAAAATTCTGTCTGCCCCTTTCTCTAACCTCTCCACGTCAGATTTCAATTCCATGCATGTTAGTCCTGACAACTCTGTGCCACAGTCCATTTGCAGGTATCAAATGTTTATTTTGTATTAATAATTATCCTTGCTTGTTTTATTAGCATGTATACTTGGCATATCTAATATTTTATTATTAAATGCTTTATTTCATCTTCTTCTAGGAATGTTTCTGGTTTGCAGCAAAAAAAACTGTCATTTATCGTTTACATATTAAGTAAATCTCTTTTGTTAAGAATGATTTTTATATTTGTTCTGATTTTGTCATTGTGGGGAAATAGATTTTTGATTGTAATCTATAGACCATTGTTAAATCAGTTTAGTGGACTGTTTAGCTTAAGGACCTTAAGCTGGGTAGCTGTGGGTAGTAATGGTTGGAGATTGCTGTGCATTAACTCTGTATACTCCCTCTCAATGAACATGTGGCCTTCTTGAATTTTGAGTTTGGCTAAAAAATAATGGATGGACTCTGATATCTGTAAATTTTATTTTGAGGACACATATTGTAGTATGATGTTTTTTTCTATATCTGTACATAAGAACAACATATAAAGGAGGTGTAGTAAAGCAAGAAAATATACTTACTAATTCTGGATGGATCCTCTCCTCAAGACATATTTACTGCTTTTATGGAGTATCAGACATGTGTTCCATCCCCTATACTTCTATCATTTTCCCACATTCAAATTTTTAATCTGAGATGGCAAACAAAGAATGTAATATACCAGATTTTAGGTATTTTGAAGATAGCCAATTTCCCATCCCAACTCATGTCCGTTCAGTGTCTTGTTACCAAAATATGCCTTTCATTTACTGTGGTGAGCTATTATGATCTGTCTGTCTAAAATTTCTATGTGGTTTCTTTAGAAAATTATCCTCCTCTGACTCCAACTTTGGAACTTTGGGTGATATCAGTTTTAGACCGAGATCTAAAACTGGACAGAAATCTTATATTTTAAAACATGGATCTTAGCCTTAGCACATAGCAGACATTTATCAAGTGCCAGTTACACCTCCTGATTGTATATTCTCATTTAAATTATGCATCTTAACTGAGGAAAACTTTGAAAACTATTTATCCCATTAGTACAATTTAAATGTTTTCCAACTCATATGTCTAAGAGTGTGATGAAAAAAATATAATCATTTTCCTCAGTTCTTAAGTTTTAAATGTCTTGTCGTTATAGCTCTTAATGACAAATAAAACAAAAGGATCAAGAAAATAAATTTTATTTTATTTTTAAAAATACAAGATTAACATGAGTACTCAAATTGTTGGATTTTTTTTTAAACTATGTCTTTTATAAATGTATCCATTAATTACATTACATATTCAGGTTGGTTTCTGAGCCTAAATTGCAAATAGGAAGAAGAAAGAAATTGTATTTCATGGTAAACCCTCTTAGAAGAAAATCAAAGTGCAGAGTAGCAGACACACATGCTTGCAAACAAGCTTTAGTCTTGAAATCTCTAAAAGCAAGTCACTGGATTTGTCTGTGTTGGCTCAATTGTCAGCTGCCAAAGAAGTTACTGAATAGAAGTGCCCACATGTTGGCAGGGGCTAGCCACTCTGATCATCCAGATACGGCTAGATTGTAATATTTAACATAGGATTTTGACCTGTGATACACAGCTATGTCGTAGTTCAGTCAGTAGCCTCAGAATTATAAAGAGAAAAAAAAAATAAGGAAGTAAAAATAAAAGAAAAATCATGCAACTATTTCAGTGTGAATATTGAATGCAAAGGAAAGAAAGGAAACCTGAAAGCTTGTTCTAGCACAAGTATGAGCTGCTATGATACATGAGAAACATTCCATGAAGTACATTTCTAAAACCTCGTTAATATCGGAGAAGATTTAAAAACCGATTTATTATTTCAGGGCATTCATGGTATGGATGTATTTCCTGTGACTTCTGCTTGATGGGTGTTTTAAATGATACAAATATTGTACCTTTAATGTTAAACAACAGTCTGCGATAAGTAGCCAATGTGAGTGTCCAGCAGTACTGAGACCTGGCTACTCTGTTGTAAACTTTAGAAAAACAATTTATGCATCAGATGTTTAGATATAATTCTACTTATGGAAAAAGATTATATGTTTCACACATGGTTTTACTTATATTAAAAAGAACTCTTAATGGTTGTACTGTTTTGTCTCCAGTGAGCACAGAACTTGTGGATTTTATATGTAAAAATCAGTAGTGTTAATCTACTAATGGAGGCTACTCCATTTAAACTAAAATGTAAATTCCAGATGTAGTGAGATTTTATTTTATAAATGTGATCAGATATAATATCTCCTGAAAGAAATTAAGAAAACTCACAGAATGTTTCACCTAATGACTAATGTTGCATGGTCTATGTTAAATGTATATTCTTTTCATCAATAAAGAGACCATTAAAAAGTGAGAAAAAATCAAATTAATAACATTAATGCTTGGACATACAATGCTGTTTTATTGAAAATATCTCACTAATATTGACTGTATTAGAAAAGTAATTTGCATGCTTTTATGGTTTTCTTATTTTTTATGTGATTATTTTTATTTTTGGCATGATGGATCATAATTGAGACATTGCTACTTTGCACATTCTTTTGAATTAATGTTAACTACATTACTATACATGTTATAGTTCAATTTTCCCACTTTTTTCTATATTTAAATTATTGTGAATCATGTACTGATATATTGTGACAAATTATTCAGTTTAATTTGGTAATGTTGCAATTATAAACACAAATGCAAATGCTAGCACTGAAATTATATACCTATACTTGGTTGTAAAATTGGTCATGAAGAAAGAACATATTCATTTTTCAAAATTTACTTTAAAAAATACAAACATACACACACACACGCACACACACACACACACACACAAACTCAAAATTAATTCATTAAACCTGAAGAATTTATCTACAGATCTCACTTTGAGATGCGAAGAACAAAGAATATCAGACACCTGAGTACAACCAAACAAGTATGGAGTAAACTGAGGAATCAAATCATTAGGCAAAAAATACTGGTTTAGGCTAATGTTAAGTCATGAGCATTAGTTCCGCAACTGAGAGCCAAATTTGTAATAAGAAAAGTAGATGTGATAACAGAAAAAAGAACACAGAAAGAAAATGCTGGGTAAAATGACCCATCTTAACATTTGCAGATAATAAGAGTCATGGTCAAGCCTTAAATGGTTTTTCACCAAGATAAACATGCAAATCTAACTCTTTAATGTCTTAAAGTGGCATTGATAGAAGACTTTTTATATTCATTTCGTTCTCAAACTATAATTAATATTTCATAAAACTAAATATTAAAGGTTATTAAAATTTACTGATTTTATCAAACAATTTAAATCTATACATGAATTAATTCTTTTTTTTTTGGCAGGTGAATGAACATAGCATTGGGATTCAAAAGAATGGCACCAGGCCAATCTTATATTCATTTCAGACACGTATAGCAGATGGGATAGTGACTACTCCATTTACACTAAAATGATCCCATTATCATTTTACTTTTCCTGGCACTAGGATAAAGTATAAAGTAATTTAGATAAACACTGAAAAACACTTTCATAAATTACACACTTGATCAAGGTATACAAGATAGAGTTGGCTATAGGAAATACCAATGCTCTTAGCCATAATTCTACATTTTTCAAATGAAGAAAAAAATATATATAAAGAATTTTTTTGAAAA
Source organism: Rhinolophus hipposideros (assembly GCF_964194185.1). Lineage (NCBI taxonomy): Eukaryota > Metazoa > Chordata > Mammalia > Chiroptera > Rhinolophidae > Rhinolophus > Rhinolophus hipposideros. The sequence continues at coordinate 67,040,624 of NC_138056.1, read as the reverse complement.
AAAATCTGAATTTAATAAAGCAATCTTCATTGCAAGTCATTATTTAACTCAACATCAGAGAATCAGTAGTATTTTAGAAAAAGGAATAAAAAGCAATTGGTATCAATAAGGGAAAATTATTAAGAATATTAAATATGATATGTGTGGTTATTTCTATGCTGAATTTTTCTACTCCACTGCAATCCAGGGCGTTAGACATGAAGAAGATTTGTTACTTCTTTTATTTGATTCAACATTTATTGCAATGGTTAACTAGGTTTTTATGCACCCAATTATATAATATAATAGATTATCTGAAAAGTAGACAAAATATTCCATATATTTTCCTTATTTATTTAAAATTAAAGTTTATTGGGGTGACAATGATTAGTAAAGTTACATAGGTTTCAGGTGTACAATTCTGTAATACATTATCTATATATCACATTGTGTGTTCAGCACCCAGAGTCAGTTCTCCTTCCATCACTATATATTTGATTCCTTTTAACCTCATCTACTACCCCCCTCCCCTCTTACCCTCTGGTAATGACTAAACTATTGTCTTTGTCTATTAGTTTTTGTTTCTTCATTTGTTTGTCTTGTTCCTTTGTTCTTTTCAGTTTTATATACTACATACCAGTGAAATCATATGGTTCTCTACTTTTTCTGTCTGACTTATTTCACTTAGCATTATAATCTCAAGATCCATCCATGTTGTTGCAAATGGCACTATTTCATCTTTTCTTATGGCAGAATAGTTTTCTTTTTTTTTCTTTTTTTTAATTTATTAGTTTCAGGTGTACAAGACAAGGTAATATTTAGAGGTTCATCATTTATATCCCTCACACTGTGAACCCCCCCTTCCCCCAAAGAATAGTTTTCTATTGTGTATGTATACCACATCTTTATTCAATCATCCATCGAAGGACATTTTGGTTGTTTCTGTGTCTTGGTCACCGTAAGTAAAGCTGCAATGAACATAGGAGCACATACGTCTTTAAGGACAAATATTTTCAGATTTTTTGGGTAGATACCCAGTATAGGGATTGCTGGGTCACATGGTAATTCCATTCCTAATTTTTTGAGGCACCTCCACACTGCCTTCCATAGAGGCTGTACCAATCTGCATTCCCACCAACAGTATATGAGGGTTCCTTTTTCTTCACAGCCTTTGCAAAACTTGTTATTATTTGTGTTGTTGATGATAGCCATTCTAAGTGGTGTGAAGTGATATGCCGTTGTGGTTTTTATTTGCATTTCTCTGATGATTAATGATGTTGAGCATTTTTTTATACATCTATTGGCCATTTGTAAGTCCTCTTTGGAGAAATGTCTCTTCAGGTCCTCTGCGCGTTTTTTAATTGGATTGTTTGTTTTTTTTGTTGTTGAGTTGTGTGAGTTCCTTAAATGTATTTTTTATATTAGTCCCTTATCAGAGGCTTTGTTTGCAAAAATCTCCCATTAGTTTGGTTACCTCTTTATTTTGTCGACGGTTTAATTATCAAAGTCAAAATATTAGCAGTGAAAATTATATTTGCACAAATTACAAAGATATGTTTGCAATTGAGAATGTAAGGAAAATCAGTTCCTTTGACAAATAATTATTTTCATAAGTAGAAATCAGTTACTTAAAATTTATCTCTAATAAAGTAATGTGATGCTAAAGATAATTTCTGCTTCCCCTCCAGGAGACACAATTAAGCCTTCCACAGAAATTATTTAACATAAATAAAAAATATTGCAAATGTATGTTCTATTAAGGGTTTAAAAATTATCGTATTCTATAAAATAAAATATTAACATGGCTAGAGGATAGGAAATATAGTACTCTGGTGGTTGACTAAATGGAGCAAGAAATTCTCATAGACTGGGTCTTTTAATAAAAAGAAATTCAGAATTTTGACCAAGAATTGAGACAGTACCTGTCATTTTTGAATTATATTTTGTTTTCCCCTGCTTTTTCTGAGTATATATTTATTAATAGCTAAGTAATTGGTGAGAGGAATGAGGATGGATAGAGTGTGGGGCTTGAGAAAAGGATGAAGAAACGAGGATTATCCTCTCAAGAGATTTTGCTCAAATGGTGACTGATGCTGCAACCAAAAATAATAAGTTTGACAGGAAAATAAACAGATAAGAAAAAAAAAGATGTATTACTTTTGGACATGTTTACTAGAGATGTTTACTGACAGTGGGAAATCTCAGTCTGAAATTTGGGATACAATAAAATTGAGAGTCATTAAACATAATGAATATCTAGGGACAGATAATATTAGCAAATACTTAAGTGAAATAAGAGTGCTGATAGAATGTTAGGTGACCCTAATAATTTAAGCAACACATCAGAATCATCTCAGCTATTTTTTTGAAGATTAAGGTTACTGAAACATTCTTCAGATCTATTTTGGTAATGAGATTCAAGAGTCTGCTGTTTTTTTGGTTTGTTTTGTTTTGCTTTTTAATGGCTGTTAACCGGTGATTCAATGTATAGTAAAGCTTGACATCCATTGATTTAATGAGACGATAGAAGATAAAAACAGAAATGAACAAGGCATAATATAATGGTTTAATAAAATGCCAAGAAAAATCAACACGAGAAGCAGGAGAGTAGTTAATTGCAAGGAGAAAATACTTATTAGGGTTAATGCTGCAGAGATGTCAAATAACAAAAGAGGGGACAGTTTTCTACTGAGTTTACAATCCAGCAGTAATTAGTGATCTCCTTATATGTAATATTAGTGAAATATTGGGGGGAAATATAAATGGTGAGAACTGAGAGATATGATTATGGAGAAGTTAAAACAATAAATATGAATTCCTTTATCCAGAAATTTTACTATGAAGGAAAATTTTAAATAAGGTGCTATGCAGAGCAGTGGGCAAAGTCAAATGATGGCTTTTTATTTTATTTTTTAAGGGTGAAGAGCTTAGTCAAATAGCAAATAATATGCATTCTTCTTCTCAATATGATATCAAACAATCATGTAACCAATTTATCACTTTTGTAACTCATAATTCCACACTGTGGTTCCTGGTTCATAACAGTACACTCAGATGAACATGTAATGTCCTCTCATTATAGGAGTTGAGACAGTAAGAGATGCCGAAATTTACATATCATTGAAAAACAAAATATTAGAAGGGGCTCAGCCTTATAGAATACTGACAAATATGAAGAAACGAGGAAGCCATCATCACTAGCAGTTTACTGTAAATCTAATGGATCACATGTTGAGTTCCTTGATGTGTGAGTAAATCCTTATTATATGTTATTCAACACACGTATCCTAAAAGCAAGGTAAGTCTCAAAAAGGTAGCTACAACATAAAAATATGTCTGATTGTCACTTATTAATAAGGCCAACAATCCATTATACACATGAGTCTTTTATGAAAGTTTCCACCGAATGCTTGATACTATTGCATTTTTTGCTCAATACAGGCAATTTGGGAATAAGCAAATAAAAGTCTATGTTGTCTTCAAGTAATCATTTTTCTGGTGCTTGATTCCCTCTGCCACTACATTTTTATTGTGTTTGAGCATTGAGGATAGAAATAATTAAAAGGATTTTCATTTTCGGTGCTCACTGTGTCTAGAAAGCATCAAATTAGTGTTTTAAAAATAAATGTATTCCAGGGTTGATGTTTGTTAAAGAAGCAGGGGAGTGAGGCTTTTGAAGGAAGCTCATTGTATGTTATCAAAACAATAGCAAAAACTCCATTGTTTTGAACATTTGCCGCCCATATTTAATTTACCAAACATATGCAAGGCCATTCAAACATGAGGAAAACGCTTTATTTGGGATCTTCATAGAAGTTAATTGAAAGCTTGGTTGGATTAATTACCATACAACATTTTCATGTGGATGAGGCCAGGGAAACTAAACTGTTTAAACACAAGACTTTTTTTCCCCCTGCAGTTCATTATGTATCTGGACGTTCAGTGAGATTTTAGAAAAGTGTTTCTTGCCATGGTGCAATTCCAGTGGCAAAGAAAGCACATTTGATCATCCACACCTGCTTTAATTATTAACTAAAAATGCTTATTAACCTCATTTCATTAGTAGTAGTAGTGGTAGCAGTGGTTCTGACAACTCGTCCTTGCTGGAGAATGCTAATCTTGGCCATTATGCTAAAGTATTTTATTTAGTGTTTAATTCTTGTGGCACCAAATTAATACCTTTGTTTTACTGATAAAGGGACTGAAACAAATATTTTAAATAACTTGTTCAAAATACACAGCTCATACCAGGCAGAACAAAGAGTGGGACTCATTTTGTCTCAACACTGAGCTTGAGCTCTTACCCCGTGCTACTTGAATGTGATGTAAATCTCAGTACAGCATGACCTTGTGAGATGACTCCAAAGGTCGTAATGCAACACCAAAGCCTTTGTACATGACAAGGATCATCATTAGCTTAGACTGTTTATAAAAGCGAACATATTTTTGTGTAGCTTTCTGTACAACGTGTGTGTGTGTACGCATACAAAGCAGGAGCAGTTTAGCAGTTTCTAAGCCCTAATTAACAAATACAAGCTACCTGTGTATATAGCCACGACTGATTGGGGGGGGGAAATTGGTAAGAAAATAAAATAATAATAATAATAATGACATGTGTATATAGTTATATCGAACAACAAGACTCTATGTCAAACCTGGAGTCTAGAGCACAGAAAATAATAGGCATGAAGAAGTTTTACACTGAGATGGAAGAAACAACAAACTCCTATCCTATGTTAACTATCCAGCATCTCAGACTGAAAATCTAGATTCCTAGCTACCAATCCGTAGGACATTAAAAAAAAAAAGTGAGAAATTAAAATACTCCAAGTAATACCAAATTAAGTGGCATAATATGATACTTTGGTCTGACCTATTACTTTCTTATATTTGACAGCTGTGGCAATTTCTTGGGCTAATAAAGAAGGGGAAAATATTGTTATTTTCAGTCTTTACCTATTCTCCTTCCTATTGCTGTTGTGGAAGGAGGTGGAATAATTAATTATACTTAAATTTTGTCACTTGTAGTGTTGGTGCAAAAATTGTAAGAAAGTAAATTACTAAGTGAAAAAAATAGTGTTTTTGTTTAAGTATCTTCAGAAATAAAGATTCAAGTGAAAATGGTTTACTTGGGAGATGAAGGAAAATTGATAGGAGAGTGGAAAATGAGACAAGGAAGAAAAGACGACCACGAAAGGGTGTATTACCAAGTCAGGTACCACCGTGGGACCTAGAGCTCAGTCCAGCTGGGAAAACTCCTGAAGTAAAGCATAAAACATCCGGCTAAGATTCATGTCACCTGAAGCATGACGGAACGGAGGAATTTATGTACCAGCTTCAGGGGTTGGTTGGAAATTGTTGGGGGTGGGAAGCAGTGATGTTAACAAAGCAGTGTGTGCTTTCTGAGGGAAGATTTATTCTGCAGAAGGCAGGGGTGCTTACGCACAGTTGTCTTTATGAATTTTATTTACCAAAGCTAAAAACCATGGAAGAAATAATTGTGTTCAAAGCATGTGGCAAAGGAGATCCAGCATTGAGAGAAAGTCTTCAGACTAAGAAATGCTGGAGCTGGGAGTTAGAAGTTACAAGTATGTGTGTAGTGCACTGAAGTCATTACCACTTCAGCTCCAGCATATCTTAGAGGATATGGGACAGGACACCCACCAACAGGGTTAGTGACAATTTTTGTTAAAATTTCATATGCAAAACATTAGCTATAAGATATTTTTTATTGAAAAGATGTAATATAAGTTAAAAATGGAGAATTTAGAAGATGATCAATTAATTTAGCTTCCTTCATCACTTGTAACACTCCCCTCATAAAACTGAATGGAATTAGGAAAAGTTTTGCTGATTGATCCCAAATTCCTTACATCTTTAGGTCCTTCTCAGTTCCTAACATAAAACGAGCCAGTTTCTGAGGGCTTGGATACTTGCTAAACCAGTTAAAGTCCCATAGTAATTATGAAGCTATGTCTTTTATGTGAAGCTCACCTTCTCCTGTATCTCTAATTCAAATTAAAACATTAAGATGGCAAAATGATGCATAGAAAATTAAATTATGGCAACTATGAGTGCATTAAGAAAAAAATCCAAATAGTCTATTTTTGATATTAAGAAAATTTACTATCCAAAATATTCTTCCTTCCACATCTTTCCTTAAAAAAATATTATGAAATATGTTGCATACCAGGCAACACTTGGTGTGGTGAATGAGGGATTGGTGAGCACAAGGCGTTGTGAGATGTATTGTGCAGGTACCTTTATAACTTACTGTAAGAAATGAAAGAGTGTCACACAGTTGGTCAAGCACTGACATAAGACCTCTTTATCTTTGACCTCAGATAGTCAAGTCAATATGAGAGGCAAAGTATTTATATGACAGAATATTGCTTCATGTTTTGTCTTTAATGGCAAGTATGAAGTAGTCCAGCTATTGGTGTTTCGACTTATATAGTGAATGTCCATTGCATTCTGTATTTCAAAGGCAATTTGAGGGGACAAATTGCCATTGATATTTTCAACTGGATTATTTGCTTGTCAAAACTATGTTTACAAAAAATATAACATGAAAATATGTTTATACAAATATATATTTTTATTTATCTCATTGTTTCCTTCGATGTAAAAAAGAATCTCTAATCTAAGATGTGTAATTATTTCTGTTTCTGTGTGTGTGTGTGTGTGTGTGTGTGTGTGTGTGTGTGTCTACGTCTTTCATAGAGCTGCATGCAGAATAAGAAATCAGGCATTGTTAGACATGCTTATAAAAGATGCTTTGCTCTTCTGTGCTAGGTGCTTTACTGCAAAAATATAGAAATGAAAAAGTGTTACAATTTTCATAAAGGACAATGAAGAGGAAACCTAAAGAATAAATTCCACCATGACCTAAGGAAGGAGGAAAAGCTGACAGGTGCCGTGAGGGTTTACCGCTCTCATTGTGTTATCCTCCATCTCGTTCTGCACTGTTGTGAGCTTAAACTACATAGGCAAAATTGAAGTGCCTACATTTCAGGGTGTTTTTTTGTGTGTTTTTTAATTTATTTATTTTATTTATTATTGTTTTTGGGGGGGAGGGAGTGGGAAAAGTAAAGGTCTAGAATTGAAGCCAAACACTGGCAAAGTTTCTGGCCAAACGGTGGCTTAGATTCTAAGGGGAAAAGATCATAGTTTTATTTATATGAGTATTACTTAGATATTTAGTGATTTTTATATTTAGGAAAAGTTCCTCTTGTAATGAAATCACCTCAGTGTGCAAGTATGGATTAATGGCATTTAATTAAATGTTTTAAGCTGATTTAATTAAGTGACCCACTTTTAATAAAGTCAACCTAAAATGTTTGAGAGTAAGTCAGTAAAATCAGAACTCCACAAACTGGATGCAGAAGCTTTGCACCACTAGGGGCTCTGAGAATAAAATGGGGCAGCCAAAAACTAGGATCTCTATTAGCAATTTAGGTCAGAAATTACTACATTTCTAGTACACTGCCCTCCAGTACTATATAAGCACTTAAAGATCAAATGAATGAACAATGTAACATTTTTGTTTTTAATTTGTCAAAAATGTTTTTTTCTTCAGTTTAACTTATCATTTGTTAGAAAATACCGTTTAATTTCCTTAAGATTTTTTACACTATATACCTCAATAAACATATTAACAAGTTGAACCATTCAAACTACACTTTTTCCTAGTTCTGGGTTTTTCTCACATGTTAGCAAAGGAGCTATTGTGCAGACAATTTGGAATCATAGAAGCATCTCTAAAAGGCAGAAAGCGATTACGTGGGAGAGCTTCAAGGGCAGAATTGGAAGGTGACCTGGCGTCTGGCCCAGGAAGTTTCCCTGTCATATCCTAAAATATTGTGAAAATATACTGGGAGTGCCAAAAAATGTACACAAGTGGACACTTTGGTCAACGTTGCTCAAGCAGTAGTTCAACATAATCAGAAGTGTCTGGACGCTGATGGTAACCACTTTGAGCACCTCTTGTAATTGCAGAAGTAAAACGTGACTTGTATTCATCTTTTGTTATAAGTATATATTGAGTATTACAATTTTAATAGTTTCTTCCTTTCATAAAATGTGTATACATTTCCTTGACATCATATATGTCTATATCTATATCTATCTATCATCTATCTATCTATCTATCTATCTATCTATCTATAATCTATATGTAAAACAGATATATATAGTCAGACAATTAAGTTTTTGAACTTGTTGCAACGATGTTGCTAACCTTTTATTGATATCAGAGAGATTATTCATTATGAATTTGTATCAATAGGACAAATAGCCAAGTTTACTATTTGGAAGTGCTGAAAAGGCTGCGTGAAAAAGTTAGATGACCTGAACTTTCTGCCAACAATTCATGACTCTTGCATCACCACAATGTACCAGCTCACACGGCACTGTTTATGAGGGAGTTTTTAGCTAGTAAACAAATAACTGTATTGGAACACCCTCCCTACTCACCTGATCTGGACTCCAATGACTTCTTTCTTTACCCAAAGATGGAGGAAATATTGAAAGAAAGGCATTTTAATGGATTCAGGACATCAAGGGTAACACGACAACAGATCTGATGGCCATTCCAGAAAAAGAGTTCCAAAATTGCTTTGAAGGGTGAACTAGGCGCTGGCATCCTTAAGGAGTACTTTAAAAGTGACCATAGTGATATTCAACAATGAGGTATGTAGCACTTTTTCTAGGATGAATTCACAAACTCAATTGTCAGACCTCATGTGTGTGTATGTGTGTGTGTTTGGAGAGAGAGAGAGAGAGAGAGAGAGAGAGAGAGAGAGAGAGAGAGAGAGAGAGAGAGAGAGAGATTTTAGAAGGTGATCAATTAATTTAGTTTCCTCATTTTTAATTAATTAATTTATTTATTTATTTTATTTTATTTTATTTTATTTTCCCCTCTACTTCATAGGCAAAACTGAAGTGCCAGAATTTTAGTGTTTTTTCAGGGGGAAGTAAAGATCTAGAATTGAAGCCAAACACTGGCATATGTAGTTTCCGAACAAACTGTGACATACATTCCAAGGGGAAAAGGTGAGAGTTTTATTTATGTTACTTATATGAGTATATTTAGTGATTTTGCACTCTAAGGTGATTTTTTACAAGACAGACATTTTTCTAAATACTAAAATCACTAAATATATATAGATATATATGTATGTGTGTGTATATGTATATACACACACATACATATATATATGCACATACATATATATATATATATATATATATATATATATATATGTATCTGTATCCATATATCTCTGTGAGAACACACTGTAAGATGTGAGAGAGTTGTTTTGTTTTGTTTTGTTTTCCTCCAAATATTTTTCTGTTTATCTCATCCACCTTTAGGCAAGTGCCTAGTTTGTGCTTTCTTAAACATACGTCACCTTTATGCCTTAGGGAAGATTTATGTCTTGCCAGAAGGCAGAGGTGCCTATAAGCAGTTGCCTTTCTGGCTTTTGTTTATAAACATTTAAAGCCTTTGAGCAAATTATGATTTGATTTGTGTGCAAACACCTAGGAAAAATGATTTTGAGAAACAAAGAAAGAAATAACTATAAAAGACATATAAAGAAAGAAAGGATATCTTAGGAGTAGGAGGTGGGATTCTATGATTTAAGGTTCCCAGCAACACCTAAACAATTTGATGCCTCAATTACTGTTGGACTTTCTGGGACCATGCATTTTGTGTGGCTAACTTCTTTTATTCAGAATACTAACTTGAAGTGTGTTTAGCTTCTTTTAGTTAGCATACTAATTTGAGGTTTATTCATACTACTGTGTGTATAAGTAGTTTGTAGTTTGGTTCCTAAGTACCATTCCATTGTCTGGATTTTCCACAAATTGTTTATCTATTGACTTGTTGATGAACATTGGAGTTGTTTCATATTTTCAGCTTTTGTGAATAAAGCTGCTATCAATGTTTTTGTATGATTCTTTATACAGATATATGTTTTCATTCCTCTTGGTCAATACCCAGGAGTAAATGTCTCAATTATATGGTAGTTTTATGTTCAACTTCTGAAATTTACAGACACAGAGAGAAGGCTAGCCACAAAGAGTGTTCTCACCAGGAAATGAATCGATCAGCACCTTGGTCTTGGGCTTCCTAGCCTCCAGAATGATAAGAAATGAATATCTGGTGTTTCAGCAACTCAGATTAAGGCATGTTGTTTCAGAGCAAACAAAGGTAGGCAGCCTGAAAAAAACATTGGTTACTGGCAGCTACTATGAACAGGCAGCTGAAACAATTGTTTTCTTTCAGCTGCTTCAAAATGACTTGAAAATCATCTCCTTTGCGCTTCAGCCGGTGGAATCCTTGTGGTGTCATCCCTGAGCTCTGTGTGTGATCGGATTTCCTGAAAGCTGCTTTGCTTTCCTTTATTCTCTCAGCTTTCTCATTGATTATTTAAATTTATATTTAGTCATATGAAATATCTTCTTACTAAAAACATCTATGGAATTTAAATGTCCCTTACTCACTGATACTCTTCCACAATAAAAGGTATCCAGTAAGTTCATTCTCTTGGCATCAAGCATAAACTTCCTAAATGGTGTACATAGTGCAATGATGAGAAAAAGACCTTAGACGCTTCAAGATTCACACCTGAACATCTATAGAATGACCTTGATCATCCCTTGTTAAATGGGATTTATTTTTGAGGTTTTGTTTGTTTGTTTGTTTGTTTGTTTTTGAGGGGCAGTGGAAGGGAGAGCATATCTGGGTTTCTGTCATTAATTAATATATTGTTTTATATTAAAAAGCTAATTTACAAATAACTGATTTACAAATTAGTTTTTAGAACATGTTCTTCTGGTAAAATTGAAATAGTATTTTTAATCACTATATAACCCTTTTTAATAGACTAAGTCATTTATTTGTTATGGACAGTTGAGTGAATACTAATCTAAATCAGTCTTTCAGGTACTCTTAATTCTATATTTTCTGTCAGATTGTTCTTAAATTAATTCTAATTATGGTATTGCTCAGCCTCCCAAACTTAACTGGATTTCCATTCTAGATACACACAGACACACAGACATACACACACACAGACACACACACACACACACACACACACACACACACACGATGTCCAAATTTCTTACCCTAATCATTAAAGCTCTATGTAATGATAACTGATCCAACTAGTTTTGGTTTGTTTGTTTGTTTGTTTGTTTGTTTTTAAATAATTTTCACCCCTATTCATGTACTCCCACTTGAAAAGAATGACTAACAAGTCCCCTGACATGCTTTACTTTTATCTAGTTTTAGGCTCTTGCTCATGTTATTCCTCAACATGAAATAATTATGTCTCAATTCTGAATGTGAAAGTTCCACTTGCTATTTTTGTTCTAGCTTAAAAGCCATCACATTTCCTCCATTTTTTTTCTAAATATGAGCTATCTTTCTTTCCTCTGAAATCTCATAACAATTTATTTCCTCCTCAGAGAACAATCACTAGTTTGTATCTTTAATTTTGTTTCTTTATTCAGGTAAGGGGATGGTAAATTTAAATGCCTCCCTGTTATCCTGGCTTAGCTAAGGCCTATAGTTGAAAACAAATAGTGATACTAGATTATCAACACATAACTTTCTATGGGGTGACCTCAAAACTTGTCTATCCCATTTTTGCCCATCACTAATCTGAAGAAGATTGGCCAGAGAACTTGAATGTGGTAAATTTTTGGAGAGTTGTTAAGAATCCATTCGTAATATCTCCCCTACATAGGGGTGACAAACGTAGTGTTGGGAGAGATCCTTGCCAGGCTTCACTACTCTTTTTATGTTCTTTGAAGTATAGGATTCTGCTAGTTCTGGTGCTGACAAGTGACTAGAATGGTACATTGAGAGAGAACTCTTGAAGGAAACTGGTATATATACCCCACAGTTTTTTGGCTTCTGAACACTTGATCCTAACTCTGAAGAAATATGAGGCAGAGAAGCTGGCATGAGCTATCCTGATGGGGGTGACTAAAGAAGGCCACAACAAAAGGAATTGTGTTTTCTACTTTTGACAGGTGAAGATGAATGCTTTCTCATGAATCAAGTGGGATTTCAGAAGATAGGCACATTGAGTGGATTTCAAAAGGACTTCAATGAAAAGGTTTTTCTCTTCAAGGAGGGAGGCATTACAAGTGTATCCCAGAAGAATATAAACAATAGGAGATGATTGATGATAGATGATAGATAGATAGATAGATAGATAGAAGATAGATGATAGATAGATAGATTATTTTAATACTGATTTTTTATATTGATTTGAATTGTGTGTGTGTGTGTGTGTGTGTGTGTGTCTGTGTAATTTGTTATTGGTTTGTTCACATAATTATGGAGGCCAGGCAAGTCCCAAGATTTGCAGGGCTAGGTGTATTCACAACTAGATATCCAATTGAACCGATGGTGCTGTTCCAACCTAAGTTTAAAAGCCTGAGAACCAGGAGAACTGATAATGTAGTTCTGGTTCGAAAGCCGACAGTCACAAGACCTAGGAAGAGTCACTATTTCGGTTCCAGTCTGAAGGCATAAAAAAGTCAGAGTCCTAGTTCAAAGGTCATTGGGAGGAAAAATGGTCTCTTACTTGGGAGAAAGTTTACCTTTTTCTTATATTCAGACCTTCAGCTGATTGGATGAGGCCCACCTACAATAGGGAGAGCAGTCTACTTTACTCAATTCATCAATTCAGGTGTTCATCTCATTCAGAAACACCCTCACAGTAACTCCAAGAATAACGTTTGACCAAATATCTGGTCACCCCATGGCCCAGTAAAGTTGACACAAAATTAACCATTATACTTAGTAAGCAGAAATAAACATTTACTCCTAAATGCTGATACCTATGGGGCAAAGGGTGGGGCATGGGAGAGACCAGCCAGAGTGTGCTTTACATTCTTCAAGTCAAAGAGACTTCTTGGGAAACCCTAAAGTACGCAACGGGTGAAAGAGCAAGCATTTTGACATTTCTTATATTCAGAGAGCACCAACACTAAATCATAGGTTTAGAGTCAATTAGGAATTGTTCTCCTTTATTCCTGAATATCATTCTGTGCAATTGTGTGAGGACCCCAGGTAGCATTGTCCTGCTTATTTCCAATGTGATTGAGACCCTAGTTGGAAGAAATTTGAGGCTTTAAATCAGACAAGAAAAGGAAATGTTTCTAGTTGTCTGGATTTGTTGCTTTAATCACTTAATAATGAGACAATTGAGTCACATATTGAATCTCAGGGCTATGACTAGTCCATTATTTCCTGAATGTACCTAATTTACCCCAACTTACTCAATATTCATGGTATATGTTCATTGTTTCTTTTACTAGGCACTTCTTGATGACTAAATCCATAATCTTTCTGTTCTCATGTTGTAATAGGTAAATTTTTCTGTATTAGAAATATAGAAGCCTAAGAATAAGAAGAGACTTAAGGAAGACTAATAAATGAATAGCAATTCTTAATTTTTGCTGTTACAGGTTTCTCCTGTCATCCTTAAGGATACACTCATCTTCAAAGAAAATTTACCTTATAACTTGTTCTTTTCTGTCTGTGTTACTAAGACCACATAATGATATCCAATGCTGAATGGCCTCGTATTGGCTGTCTCTATAAGGATACCCTGAGTGAGGTCTGTTAAGTATCCTTTACTGAATACGAGGTATTTACCAAGCATCAGAGATACAAAATTAACTTCTGATTTCAATAAACTAACATATGGGAGTTGATTATACAAAAAGATAATTATAATGAAGATGGATTACAGTGATTAAATAAAGTCTAATCAGTCATTGAATACCACAGTATAGTGTGAGTACTATTATAGTTACTAGAGCTGCATAAGAAACCACTGTAAAACTTGGTAGCTTAAAACATTTATTTCACTGATACATGTGCAATCTGGGCAAGGATTGTTGATGACAGCTCTTTCAGCTTCATTAGGCATTAGCTAAGGGCTAAAATTATCTGAAGGTGTCTAGGTACACTCAGACAGCTGGGGACAGGAAAAATTGGTGGCTCTCAGTTATCTTTCTTTATCTCTATGGGGTTTCTGCACATGACCTCTTAAGCAAAGGCAAATGTCTTATGTATAGGCTCAGGACTCCTAAGATGCACGTTCCCAGTGTGTGGGGACAGAGCCCCAGAAAGCAGTTTCCAGGCTCTCGGCCTCACATAGAAAGGTGCTGGCTCAGGTAGTAAATGGCCATCAACTGTGATTGGATGGCCATCAGCTGTGGCTAGTTGGCCGTCAGCTGTAACCAGTGAGCCATTGGCCACTAATATAACTGCTGTGGCTACGCTAGCAAAAAAATGGGTGCTACCAAGAAGATGGTGGCTGAGCTAGCAAGAGCAGATGGCAGCTAGCAAGTGAGGTGGGTTGGCAGAGAGGAGTGGACAGCGGGTTGCGGATAGTGTGGCTCCTGCTTCCTGTGTCTCCAACCCAGCCGTCAGCAAGAGTATAGTGGTATGACTCCCCTATCTATGGCTCCGTGGGTGTTCCTTTTTGGCCTCACCATATCCTGCACTCTTAGGTGTGGAGCGGGACCAGAGACCCCTCCTGACACCCCGCATGCCATCCTGCGTGACACAGTGAGAGCCAGGTGAAAGCTGTATTGCCTTTTATGACCCTGCCTCAGACGTGCAGTATCACTTTCACCATAACCCAGCTTACTGCTTAGAAATTATAGACCTAACTTCACAATGGATGAGTGTTATTGTAACATTGTAGGACCATGCAGACTGTGATATTGACTATGAAGAATGCAGTCAACCACAGGTGCAAAAAGAAAGGGGATCAAGATCAGACTGGGGAAGTCAAAGAAGTCTTCCAGCAGTGAGAGTCAGAAATCCAAGTACAGGAACCACCTAGGTTTTCTGACTCTAGTCTCTCTGTTCACCAATCCATTCTTCACGTGGCCACCTAAACAAATTACCTAAAATGCAAAATGGATGTCAACCCCTTGCCTAACAAGTAACACTCTTTTCCAAATGTCTAGGACCTATACCAGCACTGTTAGGTAGGACTTACTGTGATAATGGAAAGATTCTCTGTGCTGTTCATTAGAGTAACCACGAGCCAGTTGTAGCTATTAAGGATTTAAAATGTGACTATTGCAACTGAAGAACCAAATATTTAATTTTATTTAATAAAAACTTAATTTAAATAGCAATATATGACTAGTGAGTAACATTTTAAATAGCACAGATAATCTCTAGTGTCTGTAAAGTTATCTTTTAAAACCATTATAACATCAAGGTGCTGTTTTATTATATTCTTTTAAAGGCAAGGGAACTGGGAAAAAGATCATGCATTATGCTTTGTAAACTGAAGATGTTATTTTAAGCTAGGACAATGAAAGTACAGATATACCTTTTTATTATTATCATGCTTTGCTTTATTTTGCTTTATTGTGGTAGATGGTGCATTTTTTATTTTATTATTTATTTATTTATTTATTTATTTATTTATTTATTTATTTATTTATTTATTTTACAAATTGAAGGCAAGACCCTCCAACAGCAAAAAAGATTATAACTTACTTTATTGCTATACTCACTTTTTGGTGGTGGTCTGGAACTGAACTCACAATATTTCCAAGTTATACCTGTACTGACAACTTCTATGTGTGACAATCAATATTAACTCAAGGAAATGTTTTTATTGGGATCTGCTTTACTGATATTCTTCTTTGTAATGTGACATTTTAATACCTTACACTCTACAAGAGGTTGCCCAAACATGAAACACACACACACACACACACATACACACACACACACACACTCACACACAAAGATGTACGTTGTGCTCTAAACGTCTGGGCATTATTGATGATCTCTCAAGGTTGTTAATTTAATGTCGCCCCTTCAAGGCTTATATGTGATTATATTGTCCATAGACTACAGATTTTGCGTAACTTATTAGACCTGTGTAGTTGGTCTTAAGGAGCAATGCAACTTTAAGCATTGTTAATTCTCTTTAGATTACCTGGCCAGAAAAAGGTAGTGAAATAATCCCCTTACAGACCTTGAGCAATAAGGTAATTTACAAATCCTTTCTACAAAGGAAACTTCCAATTTTTCTTGAAATAAAAACATGTGGTCAAATACTGTTGACAGAATGCTAAAATTTCATACATATTGTGTCAGTCCTAATATATACAAAGAAAGATAACATTTATCGCACCATCTTCAATGAACAAAAATGAAAATATCCAATTGAGTTAAGAATGGACCTGGAAGAGATCTTTTGAATAGTTACATATTCTCTTTTCTGTTCCATATAATTTGATCCATGCATTAATCATCTTGTTTTCAACTCATGATTTTCTTTTACATTTGCTAGATGAGAAACAAAACTTGGCAGGCAAGATGAAAAGGAGCAATTAAGATTCTGTTTATTCCATGAGTTGTAATTCGCAGTTCCTGATGATTAGCAAAGAGCAATATTTGAAGGTTGACTGTTATTTTGATGTTTGTTTGCTACACTTAGGATAAGAATAACTTTCCCCCATGTGTGGCTAACTGGTGAATGCAAAGCACCCATTTTTACAGGAGAAGGAGATATCCTGACAAGGGCCATAAATCTAAATATTCAAATCTACATTCCCCTGCCATTTGATTTTCATTGAGGATTTCCCCGTAGGAGGGAAAGTGATGTACCTGTGGAGGTGAGGCCATCACTTCAGCATACGGGGTCTTGGGAGTGCTCCAATGCATGGGGACACACAGGGGCGAGGCAGAGCACCGAGGGATCCAGGATGCCCTGACAGCCAACAGTGTTGGTGTCCAGAGTGGGACATTCGTTTTCCCTGCTGCATCCAGCCTGAGAAGAAAGTAGAAAGAACAAGTGAGATAGAGTTTAGGTAGGTGAAGTCAGCAGACTGTGTGTGGCTTGTTTCTGTTTTCTTTTGACATTTTTCAGTTCATGAAAAGGAGAAAATATTATATTAAGTGATGTGAATAAATTTGGGGGCCAACTCTGCCCTCAAGTCAACGAATTACCTAACACAAGTCAATTGACCTTAAGCCTTGTATTCTGGATGTGTCAAAGAAAAATATTACCTAAAATACTGGTTTGTCTCAAGATACACATGGCTAATGCAGGTGAAATCACTTGTTACTTTAAAGACTTATTTCTCCAACTTTAGTGAGCAGCACCATGATCACCTGGGGAACTCAGGAAAGCAGTGCTTTCCGGCACTGTATCAATATGAAGGCTGCCAACAACTTCAACCGACATACTATCTAATAGGAAACGTACAGGCATACCTTCTTTTATTGTACTTCACTTTATGCACATATCACAGGTGTTTTGTTTTGTTATAAATTGAAAGCATAATATTACAACTTGCTTGATTGTGATACTCACTTAATTGCAGTGGTCTGTAACAACACCGTCAATATCTACGAGGTATGCCAGTCACACTGCCCCCTCCCCTGGCCCCCTCCGTCACACACACACACACACACACACACACACACACACACACACACACACACACAAGGATTCTGGAAACAATTTTTATTAAGAATAAAAAAAGTAGATTTGGTAAATATACTCAGTTTTTCTAAGTTATGTCACATGCAATGTTTTACGGTATTAGTGTAGGTACTTAAATAACCATTCTGATGTCACTCAAATAAAAATAATGATTCAAGTTTACATTACATAGCTGTTGATTATGAAATATGAAAAAATATGTTTTCTTTAAGAAATCTTATAAAATAACAGAATGATCTGTTTGTAAACTTTTAAAGAAATTGTAGTAATAGATGAATAGTGTTTCACCAAAACTTATGCCCACACTGAATCTGAGAATTTGACCATATTGGAAGTAGGATCTTCGCAGATGTAACTAAGAATCAAGATGAGATCATACTAGATTAGGGTGGGCTCTAAATCCAATGAAAATATGTTTTTAAGATATAAAAGGACGCAGACACAGAGACGGTGAGGGATTACAAGGATTGTCAGCAATCACCAAGATCTAGAAGAAAAGGAGAGTCTCTCTCTCTCAGAGCTTCCAGAAGGAACCAATCCTGCCGACAAGTCGTTTTTTTTTTTGTTTTTGTTTTTTTGTTTTTTTTCTATTTCTGGTCTATTGAACTGTGAGAAAATAAATTTCTGTTGTTTTAAGCAACAAAGTACATCATACTAGGTATACAAATAGACAAATACAAAGACTAAAATGTTTAGTTTCTATTTTATTTTATCTAGTAGTTTCTTACATGCAGAGATTTTTCAACAATGTTTCTGAGTTCCACTTGAAAATACTCAGTGCTTTCACTGGTCATTATTGGATCCCAGAAAGACTTTCCAGTTTTCTGTATTTGGTTTCTTTGTCACTTATGGCTTCTTGTCACTCTTTGGGCGATTCATTTTCCACTTGGATCTTCGTCCTCCTTTAGGATGTCCTCTCTGCCACTGATTTTCCAACAAGGTTGTGCACACATTTTCTTTGCGTTTTCCTCTCCCATCTAAGTAATGACTGGAGTTTTTATCTCAACTGGTTGGCACTAAGAGCTGAATAACACTGTGGTTTCTGTCTCTGCCCAAGCATGAAAACAAATCTGCAGACTGAGTATGTCTGCATAGTTAGGAAAAAAAAAAAAAACCTACAAATTATATATATATGTATACTATACCTATGCATATACATATACATATGTATATCTCCTACATTCTGAGAAATAGTTTTCACAGTATGCCTGCTTAAACTTTATTGTTATGATGTTCAGCTTTTCAAAGTTCCAATGAGAAATCCGTTCCTTAGCACAGCTGCTCCTCCAGCAAGAGAGTGAAAAATAAGGGGCTTTAACATATGCTAATTAACATGGTGCTGCTTCAATTTGGGCTACAAAATAGGCAATATTACAATTCTCAACTGCTCTACTAAATAGCAATTACTGAACACTTTAAGGTCAGATCAAACCTGTCTTTCCTGATGGACTGTCAATACAGGGTCCCATCTGTACCCATCAGAAATGTGTGATTTATGCTATTTTAATTAGTTTATAAATAACTCAGAAAATAAAATGTTGCCTTACCAAGACATAAAAAGTGAATTCCTAAATTCCTAAAAAAGTGAATTTTTTTTTCATCCCTTTAAGGAATGGATGACAATCTACGGGGCATAGTGTATTCTCAATTTTATCTTCATTTAACTTTGTGATTATGAGTCACAGCAATCACTGTCCTAATATTTTCTGAATTGGTTTTAGAAAAAAATACTTTATCAGAGAATCATTGATATAGCAGAGGCTGTGTCATGTTATATGGCATATTTAGACCATTCATTGTTTCTATGTCTAAAACCCCCAAATATCCCAGATTACGAGGACTGACAATTAAGTTTGTGAATTTGTTGCCACAATGTTGCTAGCCATTTCTGATATCAGAGGGATTATTCATTATGAATTTGTATCAACTAGACAAACAGTTAACAAAGTTTACTATTTGGAAGTGCAGAAAAGGCTGCATGAAAAATTAGATGATCTGAAATTTTGGCCAACAATTCATGGCTCTTGCATCATGGCAATGCACCAGCTCCACAGCACTGTCTGTGAGGGAGTTTTCAGTCAGTAAACAAATCATTGTATTGGAACACCCTCCCTGCTCACCTGATCTGGCCCCCCATGACTTCTGTCTTCACCTGAAGATAAAGGAAATATTGAAAGGAAGACATTTTGATGACATTCAGGACATCAAGGGTAATAGGATGACAGCTCTTTCAAGAAAGAGTTCCAAGATTGCTTTGAAGTGTAGACTAGTTGCTGGCAACAGTGCATAGCTTCTCAAGGGGAGAACTTTGAAGATGACCATAGTGATATTCAGCAATGAGGAATGTAGCACTTTTTCTAGGATGAATTCGCGAACTTAATAGTCTGACCTCATATTCAGTCAGTCATACATGCATTTATTTTGCTCTTTAAAAAATAAATATCTCTAGGTAAAAGGTACTGAAGGCATTTCAGATATGTTTAACATATGGCACTCAACATGGCTATAATCTAGTACAGAAATTGCAAAATGTTGTTTGTGGGTTAAATGTCACCACAGGCCTATTTGTTTTACCTGCACAGTGTTTTTCGTTTGTTTGTTAAACTCGCATTACAAATTTTTCAAGATTTAATAATTGACAGTTTTCAATTAATAATTCAGAATTCTGACTTCTCTTGATAAATCAAAATATCTGAGACACTAAGGCTTGGTTGTAAGCTCCTGTTGCTTCATCATTATGTTTTGCTTAGACTGTTATCTTTGAGCATTATTGCTATTACCTACAAGAATAATTGGAGAACAAGTGCATGTGTGATGAATTTATAATGTTTCAGCTTGGCTAGGTTGAACTTTACTTTCCAGAATTCTCTCTTCCCTGTATTTTCCAATAAGGGTGGACTACAAGTGGAAGTCTTGTGGGAGATTTGGAAATTAGAAGTGAGGCAGCAGCTATTTTGTAGCTCTCTCTCTGTGAATCAGCATCTGGGTGAAATTTTTCTGTCTCCCCCTGGATCCTCTTTAGCTTCTCCACCTCCTGGGCCAGATGTCTGTTTAGCTCTATGACAAAGGGAAACAGCTGCTGTAGGATACCCACTTCACCAAGGTCACAGGCACTGAAACCTTATATAGATGTCAGTCCGCCCTTGTGACCCCAGCTGATACTTACAGGTTCCTCTTTGCTCTTACTCTCCCCACTTTACATTAGTTTCCCCTTCTTTGTTTCTTGCCCTGTGGACTCCCAAGCTCCATCACCAGGTAGGAAGACAGCAGCCTTATAAACACTAATTAATGAGTTCGCACAATTGAGGAAGGTTAAATCTTTGCAACAAATGTATGTACATACACACACACACACACGTATATAATTATACTTGGAAAATATCTTGTATAAAATACAAAGATACTTCAGTGATCTACAAAATTGGTATTCAAATTTGTTCTGTGAAAACTGGCAATACTCCATGAACTGTTATTGGTCCATGTTGAAATAATATATGTGTTTATTCTAATGAAAAAGCTTTGAAAATTGTAAAGCTTGTATTTTGTTTATGTATCAGGCTGCAATGGCTTGAGAAACAAACAAACTGGTTCTTCACCACAGATAGAATGGCAAGCACTCATCTAAGTGAATTGTAGGTGCCCTTGTAGGCATACAAATCTGTTAACTCTGCTCTAATGGTAAAGATACAATGTAGAATAAATCATGATAATATGATTTGGCTTTTTAGTATTTGGTTCGTGTTTATATATTTGTCATTAATATCTCTCTATAATATTATATATTTATTTTTAAATTTTCAATTAGGGTGGTCATTTCTTTGCATATGGTTCCTTCTGTGTTTATCTTGAGTACATGTGTCATTTTAATAAATTATGTAGTATAATTCGGTATTATTATGGAGTAGTATCCTAAGCATAAGTCTATGAAATTATCATAAAATGGGTATTTCATTGGAATCACCAATGTTCACTCCAATCTGTAGACAGGGTATAGACTAGAGTATTTACCTGTAGACAAGAATATTTATCTCTTTAGCCAGTTCTATCTCCTCAACAGTGGCTGTTTAAATGATAAGTTATAAAGCCATGCCCAGGGTCAAGGACATATCTGCCATAGATATGGGAAGAAGGAGTGATGGTACATGTACTTGGTATTTGCTTTCTCTGATATCTATGGTGCCTTTAATATTATTGAAAAATCTGTAACAACTCATTTTGACTGCCTAACTCCCAGCGCCCTTCTGAAAATTTCAAAACCATAGTTTGTCATGCCGTCTCTAAATGACCTGTTTTTAGTATCCATATCTAGTAAAAGCTGAATGGTCAAAAAAAAAAAAAAACACACAGATTATGATCTATGGTTATTTTATCATTTGAAAAGCAAAGGGCTCATCCAGATGATTCCTTTAACTACTTTGCAACTATAATATCTGTGATTGATTGTTTTAATCAGTAATTCTTTTCTAAAGCACTTATGGTTAGTCTAAAAACAGCTAGATAAATAGAGATTTTTATTCATGAGACTATAAAAAAAGGTAAGATAGGGATGTGACCTTGCATTATATTTGGATGATATCAAAAGGCGTTTGGATGCTGGTGAGCAAAGCAATTGTTTAGAATTTGGAGAAGCTAGGATCATATTCAGAATTTGAGTGGAATGTGCCACGTAGTAAAATGTAGTGGTCATTATACAGTTCAACATTTTATAGTAGTCATTTACATAGTTTAATATTTTTTCTTTCCATTAGATCTCCCTCCTCTACTCCTGAAACTGTCAATCATATAGACTTGGCTCCCTTTCAATAGGAGTGGACATAGAACCAAAGGTGGACCAATCAGCACCCTTCAGGGAAATTTTGCTGGAGTGGTCAGAATAAGGGGAAAAAGAAGGCATTCCCTTTTCCATGTGTTGCTAGCTTTGAGGATAATGTGTTATCACCTTCACATAGAGAGAATATACTTAAGAATAAAGCTAAGAGAGGGTAAATCAGACCCAAAAAAAGGGGAGAGATAATTTTCTTTGAACCCGTGGATTTAGTTATACTTGAGGTCTTAGAATTTTTAACTTTGTCCACCAATAAATTTCCTATTTTACTCAAGCTAAGTTTGCGTTCCTGTTGTTTGTAACTGAAGTGTCTTAACATAGTAGATTCCCAGAATATGATTTTATATTCTTAAGAGTTGGAACAATGGTTTCTGTCTTTTTGTGTATAACATGCCCTAACTGAGAAATGAATTAAATACTTGGAATCCTTAAAAATGTGCATATGCATTATAAGTAGAACATATTCCACATAATTTCAGGATATTCACAGAAACTATTTGGAATTTCATGAAATACCAACTAATAATCAATGCCCTAGGTTGCGGGGGGTGGGTGGGAGAGATTTTAAGCAATGCCAGGAGTATAGTTTCAGACCTGGGAAATTTCAGTTGGAGAAGAAATAAAATAACAAATTGGAGATAATGACCTGTAACCTGATTGTATAGACTTTAGAGTTATTCTTGAGGGCCATGTCCTCCAAATATTATAATGGCCCCAGAGAAACAATCCCTTGGAGATTGTGTTTACTCTATAACAAAACTATACATATAGGATTCAATCTATGGACAATTTTATCCTTGAGATGCACTGTAAGTGATCCAAATCTCTGCTCAAGGGTCCATGATTTTGATATCAGACATGGTGCAATTGACTCAAGTTGGGATATATTAGTTTGAGCACAAAACCAGAAGAATTTCTCTGCTATTTTTCACACATAGTTTTCTTTGGCATTTGCCCAGAAGTGGTCTCTGTGTCCTCTGGGATACACTATCGTTCCCACTCACTGTAGTTTCCATCATGTTACAAAAAGCAATTAGAAGGGCATTATCACCTTGGGAGAAATTGTAAATTGTACTTGGTATACCATAGAGTAACTTAAATTTAGGAGCTACCCTACCCTTTAAGTGCTGTCAGATGAGATTTCCTTAATTATTACCATTATAACATGATTCACCTGCCCCATCCAAAGACCACACCTTAAAATTGACTTCTTCCTTAGCAAAAAGGTCAGCTCCAAGGTTCATATTTGTTTGTTTGTTTGTTTGTTTGTTTGTTTTTAAGTTGACAATGCTTGTACAATGTCCTTACTTACTGGCTGAACTTGACTCATGGCCTTCCTTTGATCTCTGCAACATGTTACTTCCCTACCTCCTAATTTCTTTTCCTCTACCAACCTCTGGGATCTGTGCCTGGAGTAACTCTTTTGTACATAGATTTGATTTTATGCTCCCAGTTAATGCTTGTTCATGTTGTGTTTGTAATTTAAACTGCCTGTGGGCTCAATATGACATGTATACTTTTTTTGCACAGGAAATTTCTGTCTTAATTGGAAAGCTAGACTTATGGTACATCATGATGGGAAATTGCCCTGCTTAGAAAATAATAATCTAATACCTGCACTTTATTTGGTTATCTCTTTATTTGCCATTGCATTTGTACCATCCTTACATCAAAAAAATGTATGTCCTGATTAGTGATCTCATTCTGGAAAGAGAAGCAATAGCAGTGCTACTGGATTAATGCACCTGAAGCCTCCATACATAGTAAAAGTTCTAATGAGAATGAATCGGATGGTCGGTTTCTATGAGGAATAACACTGGTCAATATTGTCCAGCCATTTAGCACGTGGGCTTTTGAAATATCCTTTACCTTCATGTTCCTGCAGTTTGACTTTTCTATGGCTGAAACTTTTAGAGCAGCTGGCATGGTAATTCAGATCAAGGTAATTGGAGTAACTGATCTTTTCTAATTTGAGGAAGTCTTCATTTCTTCCTCTTAAAAATAAACCATTAAATTTATATAGGCTTCCTGGGAAAATAGAAAATGCTCAATGGTAGACTGAGCATGAAGATATCTAAAAGCACAGGTCCACCCTCTTCTACTATTTCTCATCAAAAGAGGCTAGACCAAGGTATTTCTGGGCCAATAGTTTTGATTTGCTGTGGGGACAGAGCCCCAGAAAGCAGTTTCCAGGCTCTCGGCCTCACATAGAAAGGTGCTGGCTCGGGTAGTAAGTGGCTATTAACTGTGTTCAGATGGCCATCAGCTGTGGCTAGTTGGCCGTCAGCTATAACCCGTAAGCCATTGGCTACTAATATAACTGCTGTGGCTACGCTAGCAGAAAGAATGGGGGCCAGCAAGAGCGGATTGCAGAGAGGTGGATGCCGCAGGTGAGAATATAGTGATATGACTCCCCTACTTATGGCTCTGTGGGTGTTCCTGTTTAGCCTCACCATGTCCTGGGTTCTTATGTGGGGAGCGGGAGCAGAGACCCCGGCAGACTCCCCGCACAACAAATGGCGCAGCGAGCAGGGCCCTCCACATGATATTTGCCTTCCAGTAAAGGAACTTTTCCCCTGTTTTTCTTCCTTTTTGTAGGTTCAACATGACAATGCAGATTTGTCAATAGTATAATACACACAGTTTGGATGTTATAGGCCAGGTTCTCGTAAAAGCTATCTAGAAACTTCAGCTGCCAATTATTTAGAGACTGTATGTCCAAGGGGTTTCACAGTGCATACTGCTGAGATGGGCATGTGGGTGGGAAATGGAAATCCCCCAGGATGTGGGAAGCTGAGATTGGACACAGCATTTCCTGCTGCTAGTAGGGAAGGTCTTCTTTGGGTAACTCAGAGAGCTCCTAGAATCATTCTCAGATAAGTTTCCTTGCTCCACAACATCCTCAACAAAGCATATTATTATTTAATCATTATGTTGATAAGGATTAAAGTCCACACTGAAACCCCACTGTGCCGTGATAAATGGTCTTTTCTGTAGTATTGAGTTATAGGTTAGAATCATGGCATAATAAGGATGTCTTTGATTCTACTGATAACTACCTTGGATAGAGTCCAAGATAAGTTAACATTAAATTGGCTGTTCATTTTGAATTTTCATTATATAAAGAGGATCCAGGTATACTAATTTTAATTCATCCTCGGCTTATATCCAGGTTGATGATCTTTTTTTTTTTTTTTTTCACACTGAACTTTCTAACTAGTGTCTAAGTCTAAGGCTAACTTAATTTTTATATACATGGATATAATTTCTAGTATTGATTCTTTCACTGTGAATTTACCCGATGCTCAAGATGTGTGCCTGACATTGTGAATGGGAGTAGGACATCACAGAATACATATGTCCTGTGTTAAATAGCATTAGAGTTCTAAGCAGCCTGAATTTTGGAACACCCAAATCTATGTTTTGGTTTCAGCATTTTGAAAAACTTTATTTACATTTTAAAAGAGATAAATCACAAAATTGCACTTAATTTTTGTTTTTATTGAAGTGACTGTACTTCAACAAAAAGTTGATTTTAGAGCTGAATGTGAGCCAAAGTAATGTTATTGACTAACATTTTTATTATTCTGGATTTTACCCAAAGTAGGCGTATTTCATTTTAATACAATATTTGAAGAATTATATTGAGGTTTTGTTTAAAAATACTTTCATGAATTTTTATTGTAATATCTATGACTACACAAATATAAAGTACTGCCAATATTCAAATGTTCAACTAGGGGATTAACAGATATAAAATAATAAATTCTGAACAAAGACATTTTATGTAAGGAAAATTAGACACATAAGAACCTATGAATAAAACATCAAATGATAATATGCAACTATTGATTGACAGTCATAGATATTATGTCTACCGTGAATGAAACTTTTATGATGACATCAGAATATCTTTTCACGTTTCATCTGTAAACATGCTAAGAAATTAAAACCCTGTCTGAAAGCTATATGTAACCACTTAGTTTTTCAGCAGTGGAGTGACATTATTTTATTTGTGTGCTAGAAAAATCACTCTAAAGTCAGGGTGAACGATTTATGGAGCAGAGGAGCAGAAAGGGCTGTTCTGGTCTAAAACACTTTTTCTCCTACTCAACAGCTAATTTGCTAAAATGCATCTTTTTGGTATTCTTCTATGAACATGAAACAATGTGAAGAAAAATCCTAGCTTTGGTGAAGAAGTTCTGATCAGTCACTATATAGTTTAAGCTTTGTGGGCCATGGTGTTTCTGTGATAAATGTTCAACTTTGTCATTGTTGTGAAAAAGTTGTCATGGACAATTTGTAAACAAATGGGCATGGCTGTATTCCAGTGAAACTTTACTTAGACAGGCATCTTCCCTAAGGACCACAGTTTGCCAATCTCTGGTGTAGAAATTCCTGTTGGTCAAAAGCGACATAGTAGGTAGCTTCTGGGTAATACAGCTCCTCCTGTCCTAATGCATATCAGGTGTTTAGAGAAGAAATGTAATGATTATCAAGAGTTGTCGACTGTTTTAGTTTTATAGTGATAGTAGTAAACACAGTTCTCAAGTTATCAATTTGTAATATTTTATCATTTAATTTTATGTTTGTTATTTCTAAATGGTGGAATTGTAATAGTTTAAAATACCATGATTCATAAACTTGATGAAACATTACTGTACTAGTAAATATTTAAGAAAAAGGAATTAGGTTGAAATATTTTAAGTATTTGAAATGTAAAATTAATCGCAAAGAACAAAATGCAAAACTTTGAGAGCACAAGTATTGCAAATGTGTGAAAAAGTTATCTAGACGACTAAGTGAAGACTATAAAGTAGTACTGAAATTAATTAGAGGTGATTATTTTCTCTTAGGAATCTGTTCTAATAGGATTGTTACATTATTTATTAAATAACGTTTTCTAAAATTAGAAATAACTTGGCTACTTGAAACCCAAAGAAATTTTTAATAGAAATGAGCAAACCTTGACAAATAGAACATATTGTTTTGGACAGAGTTTAAGAGAGAAATTAAAAACAAAAGTCTTGTCAGTATTATAAAACAGAATGACAAATGACATACTGACACTGACATTTGGTTAGACTATGAACTAATAGAGTTATTTTCTATTTACAACATTTAGAAATTATTTGACCAACACTCTATCCTGTATATCTCTCAATTACAGAAGGAATATAAAAACATTATCTCTTCTCTGTATGTAGGTCTTACATTAAATCTATGTGTTTATAACAGTTTGTTGCATCAGTAGTTTGTTGTAATAAATAATTAATGTTAATCAATATTTAGATAGCATAAGATGTGTTGTGCTTTCTCAGACAATCAAAATACACAGGCAGGAGATGCATCTACTATGTTTATCACTTCTTTCCTCCACACTACTTCCTCTACATGGCTTTCAAACTGTCCCTGGTAGGTATTTCTCGATGTGAGTTGTTGAGATTCTAAGAAAATTAACCTGGAGTCTATGGGACAGGTGGGTTAGTGCAGGAAATAACAACGGTAAGGAAATCCTAATTCTATATTAACAGTGAAGACATAAGACAGTGAAGATAGGAGTAAACATTCAATCAATAGAAAAGGAAATGGAGGCATGTGTGTGTAGGTGCTACATGATAACAAAAGAAGCTGAGATAAGCAATGAATTAGGAAAATTACCTTCATTCTTTTGCTAAGTTTAAAAATATTTTTAAGTCAAAATAATTCAAATGAGCTCAACAGAAAGGAAAAAAAAAACGTAAAATATTGAAAAGTTTAAATGTTACATTTTTAAATAGTTGAAGTATAGATGTTTTTCTTCTTATCTCTCATTTTAATAGTGAGCATATGTTCCTATAAGGGAAAAATGTACTTTAAAAAACTTCAGACTCTTCTCCTACATCTTTTTTGTTTGTCTTCTGAAACAAGTACTCCTGTTTTGGTTTTTTTTGTTTTTTTTTTTCCTAGATAAACTGTTTAAATGACTTTTTAAAATCTAAGGATTTTTTTTTAACATGGACAAAAAATATATTAGCAGTTGTATTAACATTCTTTATGTTGCTTCAAAGTTTTTTTTTTTTTTTTTTCTAGTTGGTATATTACACTTGGAATTTAGGTAGGGGAATATAAAGTATAAGAATATCTAGGTATATTTCTCACCTTAAAGCTTGCCCTCTTATATCTGCTTTTCTTCTTTACTCTCTAATACTCTCTTCTTGACATATTCAATTTGGCTTTTGTTGTGCCCACTCAACTGAAACAATAATGATATTTACCTTTTTTTGGCCACAATCCCAAGGTTAAATCTCTTCTTTTATTCTTCTTGACCTGACTGTTGTTATCAGTGTAGTGCAATTCTCTCCCTCAAACAAAACAACAACAACAACAACAACAACAACAACAACAACAAAAGTTGTGCCAGAAAATAATACTATGAATTAGCTAAATGATTATCCTTTTCTAAACCACTGCACTAGTCAACTAAATGGCCACTATTGGAGAAGTCAGAAGAGAGATCATAGGTTTAAAAAAAAATATATATATATATATATAAAGGAAGGTTATTTAGATTACAAACAATATTTATTTGAAAAATGTATCCATCGATCTGTCTAATCTTTGGTATGTTAAATTATCATTACCTGTGATATAATAAAAATACATCCTGATTTTGGTCTCACATCATTAATTTAAAATATACTTGGTAAGGCTGGCTTTCTACTCTGTAGACATAAAAGACGTTTAAAACTGACATTTTAGTTTTCAGTTTCTGGGCATATCCAGGGCTCCTCAGACATTTGCATAGCTTGAGTACCTTTTTTTTTGAGTACCCTCAACCCAGGCAAATTAATGTCATATCTGTGTAGTCAATGTAGCTCTCTTTTTCACTCCTTGAAATTCACTATTCACCGCC
The DNA here is from genome assembly GCF_964194185.1 of Rhinolophus hipposideros. Classification (NCBI taxonomy): domain Eukaryota; kingdom Metazoa; phylum Chordata; class Mammalia; order Chiroptera; family Rhinolophidae; genus Rhinolophus; species Rhinolophus hipposideros. The sequence continues at coordinate 67,011,406 of NC_138056.1, read as the reverse complement.
AGCTGAATAGTCAGTACAATCCTGAGAAAGAACAACAGAGATAGATGCATTACAATTCCTGATTTGAAACTTTATAAAAAGCTATAATAATCAAAACAGTATGATAACTGGCATAAAACAAGATGCACAGAACAATGGAACACTGTCAGGAGCTGAAAAATAAACCTATGAGCATAGGTCAACTAACATTTGATGACTAACATTAAATTCAGGAATACTCAATGGGGTAAGGATAGACTTCAATAAATGGTATTGTCAAAACTGGCTATTGGCATGCCAAGAAATGAAATTGGAGCCCCATCTTATACCATTCACAAAACTCAACTTGAAATAAATTAAAGACTTAGACGTAAGACTCAAAATTGTAAAACAAGTAGAAAAAAACAGAGGAAAGTCTCCTTGACATTGGTCTTGGAAATGATTTCTTTGATGCGATGCTAAAAATCAAAGCAACAAAAGCAAAAGTAAACAATTAGACAACATCAAACTTAAAAACTTCTGCGTAAGAAACACTTAGCAAAATGAAAGTTCAAGCTACGAAATTTAGAAAATATTTGCAAACCAGTTATCAGATAAGGGGTTAATGTCCAAAGTATATAAGGAACTCATACAATTCAGTAGCAAAAAATGAAACAGCCCTACTGAAAAGTGCACAAGTGATTTGTATAGATATTTTTTTCAAAAGCAGTCATACGAATGGCCAAGAGGTACATGAAATGATGCTCAATATCATCAATCATCAGAGCAATGCAAATCAAAGCTAAAATAAGATATCACCTCTCTCCTACTAGAATGGTTATTTTCAAAAAGACAAGAGTAGCAAGTGTTAGTGAGGCTGTGGAGGAAAAGGTAGATTATTGGTGGGAATGTAAATTGATACAGTCATTATTGAAAATGCTATGGTGTGTCCTTGAAAAATTAAAATAGAAGTACCATATGATCCGGCAATCCCACTTCTGGGTATATATCTGAACAAAATGAAATTGGTATCCCAAAAACATATCTGCACTGCCATGCTTATTGCAGCATTATTTATATTCAGGACATGGAAACAACCTATGTATTCAGTCCATCAATAGATGAATGTATAAAGAAAATATGTTATTAATTTGTGAGAGATGCAAATGTCTAAGTATGACACTGCTTTATACAACTGAAACTAATTTAAAAAATAAAATATGTATATTTGTACACACACATACACATTCACAGAATGAAATATCACTCAGACATAAAAAAAAGAGGAAAAGTCTGCCACTTGTGGCAACATGCATGGAATTTGAGGGCATAACGCTAAGTGAAACAAATCAGACAGAAAGACATATAATGTACAGTCTCACTTGCATGTTGAAATCTAAAACATTGATTTCATAGAAACAGAATAAAATGGTAGGTGTGAGAGGCTGGGGAATAGAGGAAACGAGGAGCTGTTGGGAAAAGAATATAAACTTCTATCTAATTTAACTAAATTATTGGGATCTAATTCACTATATAATGATTGTAACTGACAATACTGTATTGTATGTTTTATAGTTACGAAGGGAATAATTCTTAAATGTTGTTACCACAAACAAAAAGGTAATTAGGTGAGGGGATGGAGGTATTAGCTACAATTATTGTGGTGATCATTTTCCTCATATATATATATATATATATATATATATATATATATATATATATAATTTGATATATATAATTTGATATATTTGACATATATATCAAATTATCACATTGTACCCCTTAAACTTACATGCATGTCAATAATATGCCAATAAAGGTGGCAGAAAGAGAAAAAAATCTTCTCTGAGAAGAAAAAAAATTCTAAAAAAGGATAGAAAATAGAAATAACTTAAGCTAAACAGCAAAGAGGGAATAGACAAAAAAATGAGCAGGATACTAGGGACCTATAGAGCTACAACAAAAGACCTAACATTCAGTTTTTTTATATCTCCTCTTTCTTTGCCTAGACCTTTGTTTTTCACATTTATGTCAAGCATGTTTGTAATTTCTTGTGGAATCTTTCTTATGATAGGTGCTTTAAAATTATTATCATAATTGCAACATTTGTATCATTTCAATGTTAGCATCTATTTAGGTTGAGATTTTGTATATTTTGGTAGGACAAATGACTTTTCACTGTTTCTTGGACATTGGGTGTATAATATTAAAAGACACAAGGTCTTATTTAAATCTTCTGTTTTAGTAGACATTTTGACAAAGGAAAAGGGAGGAGGAGTACTGCCTTCTTACTCCTAGATGGAGGTGAAAGTTCAGATTCCCAGTAGGCCTCCTTGAAGCTATTGGTGGATGAGGGTTACTTCATTGGATGGATGGAGCTTGGATTTTAGGATTGCCCCTGGGCCTTCACTGACCCTACCCTGGCCATGGAACGGAGAAACTCCCTTAACTGTTATTGTACTCTAGGTGGTCTCCACTGGCACAATGGGAAGCAAGAAGACTCCTTATCATGAAGTGATAGTGAAAGTTTCAGCTTCCCACCCAGCCTCCTCTTGGACAGGTTATGCAAGAAGGTGGTGACTTATTGTGGTTGAACTTCAGAATCCCTCCTTTTTCTCCGGTGACACTGTGGAGGTGGTCCTTGTTACCACTGAACAAGGACGATAGATCCAGTTTCTCACTCTGTCTTCTCTAAAACTTGCCAGGGAACAGACTACAAGAGGTGACTCATTACAGTCCAGGAAGAGAGAAATTCTAGGGTCTTCATTTGACCTCTGTTGATGGGGGTGGATGTGATACCATGGGTTTCTTCAACTAGTTTGCCTGGAGTAAGATTGTCTTTGCAGGTTATTGTCTAAAAATGTTTGCCTTGCTGTGTTGCTCTTTTGCTGGTTCTAGGGAAAGCAGGATTTTCTTGGGGGCTTTTCTGTTGTTGCTCCCATTGGCTTTTCCATATCACCAGCTTCTTTAGTTTGAGATATAGGAGGCAAAAAGAAAACCCAGATGTAATGGTCAGCTCTATGTATTAACGTGGCTATGTGATACTCGCCAGCTATTCAGCGAAGCATTAATCTCGGTATTACTCTGAAGGTACTTTGTGCATGTGATTAAAAGCTATAAAATTTTACTTAAAATAAGGAAGGTTATTCTAGATAGTCTGAGAAGTCTAGATTTAATCCACTAAAAGGCATAAGAGCTAAATTGAGGCTTCCTGAAAAAAAAAAATTGCCTGTGGACGCTGCCTGAGCTTATGCCTGACAGTTCCAATGGTCTGGTCCATGGATTTTGAAACTTCCAAGCCAGACCTCACAATCACATCAGCCAATTCCTTGTAATAAACATTTTATTATAAGGAAGTGGTATGCTACTGTAAAAAATGCCTAAAAACATGGAAGTGGCTTAGAATTGAGTAACAGGGAGAGGCTAGAAGAATTTTAGGAAGCATGATAGAAAAAAACCTAGGTTGTCTTGGACAGACTGTTGGTAAAAATATGGACGTTAAAGACTGCCAGTGAGGACTCAGGAGGAAGTAAGGAGCATAGTAGAGAAAGTCCATATTGTTTTAGAGAATACATATATCATCATAAACAAAATGTTGGTAGAAATATGAATGTGGAAGGTTATTCTGATGAAGGCGCACAAAGAAATGAAGAACATGTTATTGGAAACTGGGGGAAAAGAGTTCCTTATTATGTAGTGGAGAAAACTTAGCTAAACTGAGTCCTATATTTGTGTAGAAGCTAATTTTGTAAGTAATTAACTTGGTATTTAGCTAAGGAAATTCCCAAGAAAATTGTTCAAGGTTGAAATCCTTATTGCCAATACCTCAGAATGTGACCTTATTTGGAGATAGGGTCTTTATAGAGATAATCTAGTTACAATGAGGTCATTAGACTGGGTCCTCACCCAATAAGACCAATGCCCTTATAAAAGAAGGGAATATGGACACAGGAGTGCACACAGAATGCAGGCATAGAAGATAAGGTAAGAGGTGTGGGACACATCCTTCCCTCATACCCCCCCAGAAGTCACCAACACTGCCAACACTTTCATTTTGAAATTCTAGCCTCCAGTAGTGTGAGACAATAAATTATTTGTTGTTTAACAACAAATCCATCCAGTGTGTGGTACTCTGTTATAGCAATCCTAGAAAATTAACACATAGAACTAATTTCAAATTGAATGGAAGGAGAAGGATACATGATAATTGGATTGCCTCATTCAGCCCTCTCATCCTCCCAGTCAGTCTTTACAGTGTGTCTGAGGTCCCTTACTCCCCCAACTGTGTTGCTTTTCCTTCAGCCTAGCATTTCACTGGGAATTAATAATCTTACTATTGAAATGATGTTGCTCCATTGGAGACAGTATAGATGTAAGCAGGCCCTGGAGTCAGATTGCCTGGGCTTGCGTCCTGGCTCTGACCTCTATTATCTGTGTACATCCTTTGGGAAGTTATTTACTGCCTTGTGCATCAGTTTCCACGTCTTTAAAAAGTTCATAGTAATAGTCTAACTCCTAATATTCTTGTGAGGGGAAAAATGAAATAATCAAAACTAAATGCTAAGCATAGTTATTTTTCATGCCCTTGATTGTTTTTTTTTTTTTTTTTTTTTTTTTTTTTTTTTTTTTTTTTTTTTACCTCTATCGTACTCTCCTGGAAAAGATGCAAGCCCACTTCTGTAGCCGTAGCACCTGGTGAGCAGTAGAGCATAGTGATTAAGAGCACGGACCTTGGAGAAGATGAGCCAGGGCTTAAATATAGGTTTTGCTACCTACTTGGTTTATGATCAAGGGTAAATTATTGAACGTCAGATTTGTTGTGGGAATTAAATAAAAATAATGAGTATAAACTTCTCAGCCTGTTGCTTGGCACATAGAAGTATTCAATATTTAGTAAATATTATGGGTCCATCCCAAGCTTTACTCCAAAGTCAGCTATTTCTCATGATTCATCTTATATAGAGAGCTGTGGTCAGCTCTTTGCACTGACTTTAGTTTTGATATCCTTCCTCCAATTGTGGCTCATTTAATTCAGGCTTTTCAATCATTCCTCTTCCTGCGTGTTTTCCTTGGTTTTCATTGCATACAAATAAACCACAAGTTCTCAGCTTTCAATCATCTATCTCTGTTCATACCTGTCTCTCGGCCTCCAGAATCTTGTAATATCCTGGCTTGCTCTTATGTCATGAATGAGTGTACTTTCTTATAGAAATGCTTCTAATGATGTCCTTCTCCCGTATTTTTTTTTCCTTCATTAATTTTCATGGTGCTGTATTTTTGAATAGCTATTAATTTATCAGTTATTTGACAATCTTTCTGTCCTATTCCAAGAAGAGTTTGAATAGATTTCTCTCATAAGTGACTGTTTAGGCTCATTATATCAATGGATTAGACTATTATTTCCTCAGTCATGTTTTATGACACCATTCTTAATATTTAGTTCTACAAAGTTTCGTTGCAATTTTTAAATATATTTTGTATTTAAATGTTGTTATAGGCTGAATTTCCCCTCCCCCCCACACACAAAAATCATATAATGAAGTCCTAACCCTCAGTACCTCATAATGTGACTGTATTTGGAGATAGGGACTTTAAAATGTAATCATGGTAAAAGGAAATCATATGGGTTGGCCTTACTCCCATATGATTATTGTCCTTAAAAGAAGAGAAGATTAAAAACACCTCTTTAATAGTTCTCACAACCAACAGAGGAAGGACAATGTGAAGATACAGGGAGAAGATGATGATCTACGAGCCAAGGAGAGAGGCTACAGAAGAAACCAACTCTGATGACACCTTGATCTTGGATTTCAACCCTCCAGAATGGTGAGAAAATAAATTCTGTTGCTTAAACTGCTCACTCTGTGGTATATCTTTACCTTTGTAGAACAGTGGTAATCATTGTCTGCTCCAGTCACTGAGCAGTGTCCTTGGTTCCATGAAAAAATAAATTCATAATACAGAGAGTAATACTGATTGTTGCTAATCCTAATTTTATTTGAATATGTGTTTAAATGCAAGCTTCTCAGTTCATGCTTCTTACATTATGGAGCTGCCCTTACTGTTAATTGAAAACTGGGCCCCAAATGGACAAATTTGAATTACTCAGTACGGTTGATATTGATGTAAACAAGATGAAAAAAAATTTAATAGAAAATTTTGGAAGGATTTTTTTTTTAATATCAAAAATATTGTATAAGCAGTTCTGAATTACCCAATAAGTAGATAAACCATGTCAAAGAGGGAACACTAAATTTTCAAAAAACGAATTGTTGATGTTATGCAGAAATATGATTTATAAATATAACCACAAAATTTTGAAAATATTTTCATTTGGTAAACATGCAAAATTTTGTTTTAATTTTAAATATTGTTCTTCTTTTGAATTAAATGAGAAGAAAAGGGAACAATGAAATTTCTTTAATGCTTAGCATTTTCTGGAAATCCTGGTTTAGCCCTGGGTACAAATTATGTATTATATTAGAGTGTGTATGAAAAACAATTTTTTTTTTCTTTTTTCTTTTTTTGGTTTGTTCCTTGCAAATCTTGGTGTTATGTTCCAAGAAAAGTAACCACCTAGCCAGCATGCTCTACTTCTAGCTTTGGTCTTATCACTTTCAGCTAGTCTTATAACTTCAAGTCTTTCCCTTTTTTCAGATTTATCCTTCTAGAATTGTCAGAGTAATCTATTTAACTATAAATCTAACATGCAATTATGTCATTTCCGGTACTTACGCCTCTTTAATAGTTGTCTCCGCTCATGAATTTCCTCCTGTAACTCTGCTGGGCTTCACCTGAAGAAACTGATAGTGTCTACAAGTTTGACATCCAGGTTTCCTTCTCCCCTAGTATAGGGGAAGTCTCAAGAGTATGCATTTTATTTTTTTTTTAATTTTTCTTTTCTTTTTTTTATTTGTTTCAGGTGTACAAAGCAAAGTAATAGTTAGACATTTAAACCCCTCATAAAGTGATAACCCACCCCCACAATCTACTACCCCTCTGACATCTTATACAGCTGTTACAATACCATCGACTATCTTCCCTATGTCGTACTCCACATCCCAGGACTATATATACTTATATATTTAGTTATAGTTGACATTCAATATTATTCTACTTCAGCTCTTCAGATGTATATTGCACTGGTCAGGCAACTACATAGTCTATGACGTGAAGCCCCGGTAAATCCAGGGCCCATCGTGCACCTTACATGATCTTTACAACATTGTTGATTATATTCCCCATACTGTATTAACTATCAATTCATATTTCTTAATGTCGTCACTTTTTCACCCTGACTCCAACCCCATTCCTATCTATCACCCTGATAGTCTAGTGCCTATCTGGCACCATACCTAGTTATTACAATATTGTTGACCGTATTCCTTATGCTGTAACCTACATCCCTATGACTATTGTATAACACCCAATTTGTTCTTCTTAACCTGTCCCCTTTCACCGATCCTTAACACCCTTCCCATCTTAAAGAAGTCCCTCTAAGAGTCTTTGTAATACTGGTTTGGTGGTGATATACTCTTTCAGCTTTTTCTGGTCTGGGAAGCTGCTTATCTGTTCTTCAATTCTAAATGACAGTCTTGCTAGGTAGAACAATCTTGATTGTATGTCATTGCTTTTCATTGCTTGGAATATTTCCTGCCACTCCCTTCTTGCCTACAAAATTTCTGTTTAGAAATCAGCTGACAGTCTTATGGCGGCTCCCTCGTAGGTAACTAACTGCATTTCCCTTACTACTATTAAGATTTTCTCTTTGTATTTAACCTTTGGTATTTTAATTATGATGTGTCTTGGTGTTGACCTCTGTGGGTTTATCTGGTTTTGGACTCGGAGCTTCCTTGGCTTGCATGTCCATGTTCTTCACCAGGTTAAGGAAGTTTCTATCATTATTTCTTCAAATAGGTTTTCAATTCCTCACTCTCAGTCTTCTACTTCTGGTACCCTTATAATGCAAATGTTGGTATGCTTCCTATTGTCCTGGAGGCCTCTTAAACTCTCCTCAATTTTTTGGATTATTTTTTCCTTTTGCTGTTCTGGTTGGGTGATTTCTGCTACCTTATCTTCTACCTTCCTGGTTGGAGCCTCTGCTTCATCTAATCTACTGTTGATTCCCTGTAATATATTCTTCATTTCCATTACTGTGGACTGTATTTCTGACTGTTTTTTTTTTTTTTTTCATGGTTTCCATCTCCATTTTTATGAGATCATTGAGCATTCTTATAACCAGTCTTTGGAACTCTGCATCTGATAGATTGCTTATCTCCGTTTCACTTAGTTCTTTTTTCTGGAGCTTTGTTCAGTTACCCATCATCTGCCCCTGCTGCCTTTTCTGCTGCTGCCCTAGTGCTGGAGTTCAGAGTGAGTGATTCCATTGGTAAGTAAGTCCACACAGTCCCTTTAAGAGGAGTGCCTATGAATGCATCTGACTGTCTCACTCAGTCACAATCTCCGCTGTTTTTCACAACCAAAAATTATGGGAACATCTCTCCCCAACAGTGGAACTCTGGGATAGATTGGAGCTGAGATCTCTCTCTCCTTTAGGGGATGGGGGGGGGGTTACAGCTGAAATAGCCCTTCTGACCTTTAATGGTCACATGTGATGTGGGACCAGCCCGTTCATTGTCTCTGATCTTCGTACCTGTCTGGAAGTGGTTTCTTCTGCAAGTCCTTAGTTGAAAGGCTTCAGTTCAGCTTGCTTTTAGGTGATTCTCAATAATGGTTATCTTGTAGATTAGTTGTAATTTTGACGTGGTTGTGAGAAAAGGTAAACACAGCGTTTACCTACCGCACCATCTTGGTTATCTCGAAGAGTCTGTGTTTTAGTAAGTTCTCCAGCTAACTGTAGACATTGAGAAATACCAGATAAAATCAAAGACCTCATGGCTTATTTTCTTCATGTATTTGTTGCTGTTCCCTATTTTATGTAACTTATTCTCAGGACACAACCACTGATATTTCCTGCATGTTCTATTTCAAGTCAAGCCTCTTTAAATATGCAGATATTATTTCCTCTGTTAAACTTTCTGTACTCTCCTTCCTATGTTAATCACTATTTATTTTCTCCTTTTTATAAGTATACCAAAATATCAAACATGGGATCACATTACATGATCTGTCTTTCCTCAACCATCCCTTGTAGTTTAGGAAATCATATTCTTTGTTTTCTTCATTTATAATTTTTGCAACTTTTAGCATTTGATGTTGCAAATATCTATACTTTTCTGTCTCATCTACCAGATCTTTGTTTCTTAAAGATAGTGACCATACTTGATTGTCTGTATCTCTAGTGCTTGGCATAACACCTTACATAATAGGCACTCAATATATGTTTGGTGAAGTACACCGCTTTTTTATTTAATAAATTATGCAGACCATCATATACAAATATTCTACCACACTTCTAAATGATATATTTTCACATATAGTATAGTATTACACTATAATAATAAAACTCTCTTAATTCCCTATACAATATAAATGGTCTTATAAGAAAAGGTTTAGTATATTCAAATACACATTCAGTTTGCTCAAAGGATGGCACTTGTGGAGTGAAAGTTGGCAGTAGTTTAATAGGAAAGAGCCAAAACTTTGCAGTCTGTGGCATAAAAATTGAGAGGAAACTATTTCTTATGTGTATATACATAGAGAATCTAGGTCACTAACACTCCTTATTTAGGTTGGAACTGAGCCAGAGTATAGGCTAACCAGCCTGCTGTCTAGCAAAATGTGCCTTGGGATACTTAATGACCACAAATGGTCAGGGCTTCAGCTTTATGTCTTATCCAATAAGATCTCTTGTCTTTCAAAACACTAAAATGAATGAGTCATAAGGAAATCAATAGTGTTATATTGAAACAAGGCCATTTAGACCAAAACACATTCCATTTTCTCATTAGCCATGGAGCCAAAGTGGGTGTGGGCGAACAATTTGCATTCATTTAAAGTTGCACACAGATGGAACCGTAGCTCCCCACTGCCTGACAAAGGCTCTAGAGTGCACACAATTAAATGTACTTTATTAAAACTAACTTAAAAAAATGCATGTTGTTGCCTCCCTATTATTCAATAATTGATGAATTATAGACTGCTTCACTTATCTTAGTGACATTTCCAATTTCATTTGTCCTTTACATTTTTGAAGTTTGGTTGACTTTGGTGTTTTAACTGATTTTTTTAAAGATTTGAGGAAATTTAACTTCCTTTTAAAAGTGATAATACATCAATTTTATAATTACTTTTCAATTACTATGGTTCCCCACACAAAACAGAGATCATATAACTGTAAAGGCAAGATAAATGGTTGTTTCTATTCTTTCCTAGAACCTTAGGAATTTTTTCATACTCTAGTTCAGTGCTATGCAATGGAAATATGAGTCACATATAATATATGATTTTAAATTTCATGGTAGGCTGTAGGAACAGAGTCCCAGACACCCGTTTCTATGTTCTTGGCACCTTTGTTTCTATGCACCTTTCATATGGAAAGGTGCTGGCTCAGGTGTAGATGGCCATCAGCTGTGACTAGCTGGCCATCAGCTGTTACTGGTTAACTATTAGCCACTGATATAACTGCCCTGGCTGAAGTAGGAAGTGCAGATTACAGTTAGCAAGGGGTTGGTTGGTTGGTTGGCTGGCAGAGAAGCGGACAGCAGATTGCGGATAATGTGGCTCCTGCTTCCTGCCTCTGCAACCCAGTCACCAGCAAGACTATAGTGGTATGAACCCCCCATCCATGACTCCGTGGGTGTTTCTTTTTGGCCTAACCATATCCAGCGTTCCTATGTGGGGAGCAGGACCAGAGATGCTGCATGACATAGGCACATTAAAAAAATATATAAAAGAAACAGCTAAAATTAATTTTAGTGCTATGTGTTATTTAACCTAGTATATCAAAATGTTATCATTCAAACATGCAATCACTATAAATGTGTTTGAAATCTGGTGTGTAAATCTAAATGTACACTAGTCTCATTTCAAGCATTTGAATGACTACCATTGTGGACATCAATCACAGCTCTACTTGATCTAACTATAGCACCACAATAATACTGAATCCATTTGGAAGTTGCCTCTTTGGATTTAATCATGATCCAAATGTTGAAATCCTTTAAACATCTCTCTTCCACCATCACTACCACCACCAAAACAACAGCAAAAATATATTATTTATTTCACTTCCAAAATGTCTGCAGATTTTACAGGATGTGGTGGGTTTATGATCAGTGCTCAGAGAGTAATTAGCATTTGAATTAAGCCACATGAAGATAACAATACACAAGTACCCATTTTAACAGCTGCTGAATGGTGTTAATTGCTGGTTGTAGACCACAAGCTGAGCAATTTTCTGTGCATTGTACAAACAGAACAAAATAAAATAGAAGTTAAAAGAAAAGTATTGTCCTCATTATAATAAGGTACAGTACTTGGTGACATAATGTATCCTTATAACTGTTGACATAAGAACGTCCAAACCTTTGGTGAATTTTTATAAGAATTTATTTGAGCCAAACAGGATATGCCTAGAAGCAAGTCTCAACAGACTGAGAAAAATGCTTCTCAGAATGGCAGTTTGCAGCTTCTTTTATGCACTTGGAATTAAGGAGGGAACATAAGGAAGATTACATGAAGGTGGGAGAATGCAAGGCAGGGATTGGATTACAGGATAGTTAACAACATTATGTGGTCTTTTGAGGGTAGTTAAACTTCTGAAAAAAAGGCATTTCAAAGCTGTGCTAACCTTGGTGCACAGAAACAATGGACAGGGCTTGCTAGAGGCAAAGATAAACCTTTTACTAAAGAAGTTATAAGCGGAGAGCATGACTACCCACCATGACCTGCCCATTTAGGAATTTATGAACAGATCACCCCATGAAGTTACTTTCCACAGAACCTTTTTTTTTCCCGACCACATGACTTATGTCATTTATGATATTGACCGTGAACAGGAAATATTTGTGGGAGAAATGATATGACTGCTTATTTCTATTTTAAAATAATACATTTTTTGAAGCATAAATACTTACAATTAGATATGTTCTAAACATTTCATAAGTTTATAAAACTGTCAATGAATGGAGTTCTTGATATTTATATTAATTAGGATGATGTGTGGTTTAAAGTTTACAGGAAACTGGAAAATATAAAGCCTGGTTAAACTAATTCTATTGAAAACAGTCCAAAAGAAGTGGAATTTATTAGATCATTAGACTATGCTGACTGAGCTAAGTTCTATCAATATTTACTGGCATTTCATCTTTTAGTTCCTGAAATGATGGCTAGAGAAATATAATTGGTTTCCACTTCCAATCAATGAGACGATAAAACAATAAACTAATCACATGGAGTAAATAAACATATTCAGTTACTTAAAATAGTAAATATTATCATTATAATTTATTCTTATTAACATATTTTGTTAAAATGAAAATATTGGTTTGATGTAGAATATGTCATGGTCTAGTTTAGGATATAGGTCGATATTACTTTGGTCAAAGCTACACATATACAGAATACCCTTGATTTCTTATTCTATACAACAATCAGGTTGGCTGTAGGACATGGGCTTTGCAGGCCTGTAATGCATCATGTGCCTTTTGAAGGGAGCTAAATGGGCAGCTACATTTGCCACCTGATGTATACTGGAACTTCATCTGTTTTCTATCAGGTAATTTCTCAACTCTAAACAGGTTATTCATTATTGATCAAAAAAGCTTCAATATTCCCCTCAGCTTGACTAAATGTTAGATGTGTTTCTTTCCTAGTATAGGCCCCCAACACCTGCCCCCCTTGTCTTAGAGTATTTGCTTAAAAAAACAAAAAACAAACAAACAATAAAACTTACAATTATAAATTCTTTCTCTGCCTCTTTGAGATATAAATCTTCTCCCAACCACTAGTCAGTTTTACAACCCAGAAATGTCTTTCACAAGGACTTGCCAGCCAGTTTTTGGAATATAAGTTTTGAGACTGATAAAGTTCCTTTATAGGAGTCTCTGTGAGATGATAGATGCCTAACTTGGATAAGTGCCAATTAGCAAACACAGATGGCCTAATCATACTGATCAACCTCTCCCTTAATGTCCTCCAGGATGTTTTCCCTAAATCATTCCAGTGCTTCAAAACTCTTCCGTCTTTTGTTTCAAGAGAATTGGAGTTGAGTTCAGTTTATCTCTCCCCAATCCCAATAGTTTTAACTGCTAATGCAATAGTCTTAAAATCTTACTTCCTGTTTAACTCCATCCTGTTTTATTCCATCTAGTGCTACTTTTATTTGACACTGTAATAAGTTTCACATCTGGGAATAAAAATGGAGGGCTTTGGAAATTTACTTTATCTAATTAACATTTATACTCATGGCATTCTAAAATCAACTGTACTTAACCTAGTACTACACAGCTGGCAAGGATGCTTCTTTATGGAATCATAGAAGCATGGAGAAATGTATGGAACTAAATGTCAATGTGTTGCCTTGGTTACATCACAGAAGTAGAGATGCTAAGTGTGAATGGACAAGAGGGTAGAACTTAACTGCTTTATGCCCTTTGTATTATTTTACCACTTAATATGTATATGTGTTTATTTTGTAGTTAAATATATATTAGGGCAAAAAACAAACCTCTCAAAAATAAGACAAAAATTCTGATTTGCAAACAAATATTTTCATGACTGCTGATTTCTCTGAAGAAATGATGCTTATTTATAAATGATAGATTTTAAAATGTATTTAGAAAAGATTTTGAAGGTATGTATCATGGGGGGGAAGGGGTGTAATTAAAAATAAAATGTCCTCCGAAACCAAACATCTCCACAAAGGTGGGAGAAAAAGAAAACAATTTTATTATTGAATATGCATTCAGTCAGAATGTGATGTGCATCACAGTCAATCTAAAAGATTGCAAAGACAAAAAGAAATCTCATACTTCTATATAGCTGAGCTGATACAACCTATTACATAAATGTTCTTCTTTTTTTTTTTTTTTTCTTTTTTAAGGAGGACACAGTTCACAGTGGCCCATGTGGTGATCAAACCAGCAACCCTGGTGCTATCAGCACCATGCTCTAACCAACTGACCTAAGGAGCCACGCCTACATACGTGTTCTAGAGATAAACAATAGCAAGTCCTCCAGTGAGAGGACTTGACACCCTTCTTTGCACAGTTTATCCTACATTAACTTTGTAATTGAATCAACCATCTGCCTTAGTCAATTGGTTTCATACAAAGAAAAAATAAACTTCTGGTATCTTCCTGACAGGAGGCAGTTTTGCAAACATGAATAAGAATCCTGTTTAAGTTGGGCTCCTACCCTTCCACAGAAATAAGGAAGTTAGGGCACTGTATTCCTTGGACATTAAAATTCCAAATAGATAGTCCCCGATCTTCGAGAAACATGCCCACATGCCATAAGGCTAGCAAAGTGAGTTAGATTTTAGGAGGATTTACGTGCATTTCAAAGATACAGAGAAAGAACTCAGAATACAAGCTTTTTGAAGTAAGTACTCTAAGAAAAGAGAGACCAGAAAAAAAATCCCTTTCCTTGTTTTCAAAGGGAAAATTGTCTCTTGTTTTTCATTTGTATTTGCCCTTATAGTACCTCTATTTTCCTTAAATTAAAGGGGGAAAAAAGGATCCATTCAAGAAACCAATGAGAAGGTAACTATCTGCAAACCAGGAAGAGATCTCTCCCGAGACACTTGATCTGCTGGCACCTTGATCTCAGACATTCCAGCTTCTAGAACTGTGAGAAATATTTTTTTTTTAATCCACCTAAACTATGATATTTCTATTAGAACAGCCCAAAGTGACTGAGACAATCAAGCTGAAGTTTTCCATTGCCTAGCACACAGCTCATGAGATAATCTTCCACCAATCTATATATACACACATATATATGTATATATATATACATGTATATATATATATGTATGTGTATATTATAATATATATAATATAATTATATATATATATACATATATATAATACACACACATATAGTTAGACTTTTAAATTCAGTGTTGTGTCTGTTTTGTTGTCTGCAATTAACTTTAAAATCCTTCAGATTGTCAATGTATGATATTGTCTAAGCTATGCTCTAGGGGCTATTGATTCCTAAATCAGTAAGTCACACTCCAGGAGTAGTCAACAAGCAATTATCAGAAATACCACAATGACAGAGGCTGCTACAATGAGGAATCTAGCTATCTCTATGCCCCCTCTGCACTGGCTGTTTTATGTAATTTATGTTTGAACTGGGTCTTTATTAGTGAAATTAGTTAATTAGCAAAATGAATGTTAGAAATGGTATGGGGATATATGGTTTATCTAGAATAGTGTCGAGATACTTTCCCATCTTTGCATTAGCATGGTACAAAAATTGAGAAAGGACCTTAAACTATAATATTGGGAAAGCCCCCTAGGTTTGATCCCTAAATGGTCAATTTTATGATCCTGGGAATCTCTGGTTACATGGCCCTGATAGATGGGTAGATACACACCATAGCTGGTTTACGACCCCATTTGCCTCAGGTGAACCTTTAATAAAGGATGCCTTGAGAACGCTGAAAAAGACAGAGCTTATAGAATATTGTGTGTCACTTTTAAAATAAGTGCTTGCTTAAAATAAGTCAACATATGTGGCAGAAATAGTCAGAGACTTGTTTCACTATCACTTTTTAGTAGGATAATTCTGGAGGAGTCATTACCCGTCACCCAGAGCTACTGGTGAGTACTAAAAATAAAATAAATGCCAATAATAAAGTTGCTAAGACTAAATTGTTTTAGGCCACTGTGGAATGTAAATGTATTTTTTATTGCATTTCTTTATGAACATTATTTTATTGACTGAATATTTTGTAAAGATATACCACAATTTAATCAGTATCAATTGATAAGCATATATGTGAGAAACAATGTAGCAAAGAGTATCTTTGTTAATGAGTCTTTTAATTTCTAAGTACTTTATTGTGATATAATGCCAAAAATGATATCACTTCTTCAAAACATATGATTGTGGCCTCTTAAGAGTGGCAAGTTGTTTTCCAGATAATATATTGCTGGTTTTTAATCCCCTATTTCTCTGAAAGTTATCTCAATTTTCTCCAAATCATCTTTTTTTTTACTTTTTTAATGTAATGGAAAAGGAAAAAAAATCCAACCTCCTGACATTTCATGACAAACTGTATCTTTACCAACCATCTCTTTCCTCTGTTGCCTCTCCCCATGGATATCTGCACACACATACAGGTAAGCAGTATTCTGTGGGAGAGAAAGGGATTATAGGGGCATCATTTCAATCACTAGTCTGATCAAGGCATACATTCTTATTATTTTACTCAAGAAAACCTAAACAAACTTCTAGAATATACAGCTATCTAGGAAGGGCAATAGCTGAAAGAAAATATCAGGGTTTTAAATTTGCAGAAGCCGAGTATCAGTTATCACCAAAAGGAGTAATAAACAGAACATACTAAAAAGGAATAAACTACAACAAAAAGAGGGTACTTAACCAAAGTTGGATGATGTGTTAGAACATATAAATGCCTGTTTTATGAATTATATTGTAGATAACTCTCTTCAGAAAAATTTGAGCTATTATAGACAATATAATATTAAGAAGATTTATTTGTAATCATGGCTGGTGTGGTTAGAAGTAAAAATGAGAGGACTTTGCAGAGAAGTTTATTTCCAGGTGTGTGTGTGTGTGTGTGTGTGTGTGTGTGTGTGTGTGTGTGTGTTATTTATGCTGATTTGGTGTTGGACTTTATACTGAGGAAAATACCCTCTCCATCTCTGTGAATTACAACAGCATTTGGTCATGCTTTCTATTAGCAGGAATACTGAATTTCTGAATATATTCCTAAATGGTTAATAGAGAACTGGGGATGTGAGCTGAGTATGGAGGGGGAGAGCTTAACTTCTTTTATGCCCTTTCGATTTTTTCTTATCTTATAATTTGTATTTATTAATCTTGCAATTTAAAATATATCTAAACCAGAAAATCTTCAGCCAAACACTACATAGTAATTAAAATAACGATATAAATATATAAAAGGAAGTATAAAAGTAAAATACTTGAATAAATGGAACTTTTTAATAATATTTTAGCTGAATTTATATTTTTGTGATAAATATCTGTTACAGCATATTTAGAATCATTGTGGTGATCAAAGTAAAATCAAGACATCATGTAATACCCAAAAACAAAATTGATGACTTCTTACACATTATAGTTGTGCTAATTTTACAAGAGTATCAGAAAGATAAAGTCTGAAGCAGTGAAGAAAGGTAAAATTACCAATTAATGTGAATAAAAAGTAGAGACTTAAACTGAATCAACTAGAATATTTCAAACCCCCAGCACATGAGTTAATAATCAATAAATTAAAAAATATATTTGTGTGATATAAGTTATTGAGGCTATTCTTATTCTTATGTGCCAAATCAATTTTGTTCCTTTAATTTCATTTTTTTCCCCAGCAGGTGTAGTCACAGGCTCAAAAAATTCATGGGAAATGAGTAAATAAGTAATAACAGTGCATCGCCCTTTCCCAAAATGTAATATTACCAATTGTTTTTGTTCTTGAGTTTAATATGTGGTCTGAAAGATTTGTTCAAATATGCAAATGTTTGCAGAATAAAGACAATAGGCAGGGATAAGAGGAGGAGCTCATTTATATGTAAATGACTTTGTAAAGATGTAATAGAGAATGAGTTTCTCCTTGTTATAAAAAATTTCAATACTCTGAAAAATAGTCTTGTTATAAAAAATTAAGTTAAAGGAGGGAAAACACAATATCTTAATGAGTGAAGCAATTGTCTGGCGATTTGATATGCATGAAAATTTTCCTGAGAACTAAATGCAACCACTCAGACTAAAAGAAAGTATCTGATCAAAGTCGTGTCATCAACAGAATATTCTGAGCTATCATTTTCCCTTCAAGTAACTATCAAAGCAATGTTAAATTAGAATGCTTTAAACGCCAGACCTATAAACCATAGCATATATCATTAATTATTTGTTAATTGTTTATTAGAAAAATATATCCCCCAAATGATATAACTCTTTTGCACTGAAGCAGAGTGAGCATGCTTAAAGCAACTTTTTACAAAGCATTTTAATATACAGTGAGTTATTTAGCTGGAAGACTAGACTAGTTGTAAAACTTAAGAGGTATTAAACCTAATGTCACATAGAATGAAGGGCATATTATATACTTATATATGTAGTATATACCTATGAAAAGTTTGTAAAACTTTGCATCTTTAACCTAATGCAATCACAAAGAATAGCCTTAGGTACATTTGGTCAGTGTGCTATGAAAACTAAGTCATAGAAATGTAAAGCAACTAGGTTAATTACATCTTGAAAAAGAATCAGAAATCACTTTTTTGAGCATCCAACTATATTTTAAATAATATTGCTAAAAGATGAAAGTTTCAAAAGTTTTAAGTGAGAAAGCTAATTATAAAATAAACATCATGATTACTCATTTTCAAAAAAAAAAAAAAAAGTAGTTCACTCTGCATTCATATGCCTCTCTCACACAGACCACTACAACCTGCATGCCTTTGATCCACTTGCCAATCGGTGACAACTACAGAAAATTATTACATTAGAAAAACCACCCCATTCCTTGCAAACACCTATTATCTGGAGAAATTTCACAGCTTCAAGCACGAATACCTTAATACTAGCTTCCAAAGGGACAAACATAAAAGACAACATCAGGATACCTACAAAGAAGCAACCATCATACTGGTAGAGCTTGTCTCATTAGAATCATGCATACTAGAACTAGAATTAATGTCTTTGCAATTATAATAGAAAACTAAATGAACCTTTAATTTTGATGCCCAAGTTATTCATGAAGTGTAAGAGCAAAATGAAGATATTCTCAAATTTAATATTTGTTCACTTATTAATGTACACCAACCACAACAGTATTTTCAGAAAGGCCAGCCTTAGATATATTTGACACACATTTCTGGTAGTTGAGTAAGATAAAAAAAATTGAAGGAATCCAGAAAGACATTAAAAGTGAATGCGTTAGATCTTGATACAGCAAGATTCTCTTTTGAATTACAGACTTTAATAGCACAGTGTTTTATCTTTTCTGTTGGTCCTACAGTGAGAACATTTACAGAAGCATATTTAATATATATTTTATTGGTTTCAGTTCCAGGTTGAAATCCCCAAGTTTTTCTTGATATTTAGTATTCAAAAGAACTACCTGAGGAGATAGTTACAAATGTAAATTCTTATTTCGCCTTTAAAATCTACTTAATTAGGTCTCTGCAGATAAACCTAAGAATCTGTATTTCAATGAGTAGATGGGGGATTCTGTTGCAGGTGACCCAGACACCTTTGTTTAGAAATTCTAAGATAACAGACAGGCGACTTAATTAAGATTACTGAAAAAAATGTAAGTAATATAAATTTTGATTATATAAAAATAACTATTTTTATTACATAATAAACTGAAATAATTAAGAAAACTTCAGAGACTGAAAAGCCAGAATATATAAAAGAAACTGTAAATAATGTCCTCATTTTCATAGCAAATCATGATCAGATTCATTGTCTGTGGGAGATGAATTAAAACACAGGCATAAGCGTATTATTTAAAGTTTAATATAATATAAAATATTTATATATTTAAATACATTATTTTTACATTATTTGCATATCTACATATTGCTTAATATATATTTAATATAATGTTTATGAGATTATATATATATATGTGTGTGTATATATATATATATATATATATATATATATATATATATATTATTTAAAGTTGAATTTGGTGGCCACCAAAAAAGAAATAAAATAAACAAACGAAAAAAAGGTAGGTAGTTCTGAATGAGAGGGAATGGTATTGGTGACAGATGAATAAAAGGTTTACTTTCATTTTATCCTTTTTTTGCAATTTTTAAATATATATATATATGTATATACTACTTTGATTTAATTTTAATATATTGTTCATTTTGTTTTCTTTAAGTTTTACAAATACAAGCACATCCTTTATTTAATTATTGTATTTTGTTGTAAAATTTATTTTTTCTAGCCTTTTGCAGAGAATTATCACTTATGCTATTATTCTCAGTTCCTGTGGTCTCTTTGTAATTAGATACTTGCACTGTGCTTTGTATTGGAGAAATTAGACATATTAAATATTTGAGAAGGACTTATACATCAACAGTTAACAGTTTTAAAGATATTAGGACATTTTCAATAATAATGTACAATAGTTTTTGTACACAGACTTTGTGAAAGATATAGTAATGATCTTAGCCTTCTTGTTGTATTTTTATTTGTTATTTTCCTAACTATTGATAGTGAGAGCCCTTTGGTCCAGCCCTGAGAAGGGATGTAGCAGTTCCTTCTACAATGGCAGGAATCTACTGCATGTCAGTCAGTTTTCATTAAAAATGCCAAGCAAACTCTTTTTCTTTCTTCTTTTCAAATGGAGACATTTCTAATGTACATACTAATAAAATAATTTCCTCAGTAGTAACTACTTAACAATGAGTTGTAATCTCCACTCTTTGCCACTCAGTGAGCTTGAATCACTTGCAGTATATTTATTCTTCCAAATATTTCACCCTTTTTTTCCAATCAGATCAGAGGGCTGATGATGATAACCTTACTTGGAGGAATGCCTTGAGAAATCACCCTGTTAAATCCATCTCCATTTGTATACATCAATAAGCATTTCGTATATTTTTTTAATTTATTGACAGCATTGTTGTTTTAGAACATTGTGCATTACCTGACACAGCATCCTTTTATAGCAGATATCCAAGTGAGATTTCTAATTGTCTCATATCTAAGAATAACTTTAAATCTGAGAGTTTTGAAACACCATGGAATCTATAAAATACACAACTGAGTAGAGTGTAGGGGTTTATAAAATGTCTAATATAATCTGTGGCTACTCATTTGAATGGAGTAAATTTTTGTGATCTATAGTTTAGGTTAACTTGTGGCATCACTTGAGATCTATTTCTAATTTTTCTACCTTTTTTCCCCCATACTTTTCATTTGTTATAATTTGCTGTTGAGAAGACAAGTATTACTTACTTTGGCATTAGATTATTTTAGAACAAATAATGTCTTGTTCCTTCCAAGTTGTAGGACTGTGGTAAAGCTACTTAACCTATGTAAACATTTGTCTCTCATTATTTACAAAAAGTATTAGTAGTGTCCTGCTCAGAATGTTTTGAGAGAACTAAATGAGATAATGAGTTTAGCAAATAGCATATGGTCTGACATGCAGCCGTTATTAGTTATCACTGCTTTTGTAGCCTTCTTTAAACTTTTTCTGGATAAGAAACATATATATATATATATATATATATATATATATATATATATATATATGCATATACATAAGCATATATGTGTATTATTTGAACCACAGACATTTTGACCATTGCATATAGTCTCTTTACATTTTTATTTTCTATTTTATTCCAATAAATCCAACATAGCCAGTTTTAAGAGAGAACCTGATAGCTTGGCATCCAGCAGAGAACATCTACTCAGGAAAATGCTCACAGCTTGCTATAAATGCAAGTCTATGAACACAACCTGATGCAACCATAAAAAGTGCTTTGCAGGGAAATATAGGAAATGGAAAGAATAATGGAAAATATAAGTATATTCTAATCAGTTTCTAGGAAAAAGGAAATGTGTGCATGAAACACTATTAAATTAAAGGCTGATACTACATGATAGGTCCAAATACATTCCATGTTCTCATCTGTGGTTCAAATAGCATTCCGTTCTTAGAAATTCCTTCTGTTTTAAGTGTCCCCTCTTCCCACACAGTTTAGTAAAATCATGTTTCTTTTATGAAAATAAAATGCACTGTCTTGGAAACAGTGTTCATACTACCACTTATTTTATTTAGTTGGTACTATTCAAATTAAGATGAAAGTCTACACCAATCAAACTTCCCTTTCTGTCTCATCACTTTATGAATTCCTTTTCTTCCTATCTACTTTATTTTCCTTTCCCTCTTCTAAGTTTCATGCATTTTCGAGTGTTTACTAGGGGGGAATATATGTGTGCACAGCTATGGCTTTTAAACTACTCTCTGTTTTTCCCCCTAAATTCTCCTTTAGTCTTTGGAAAAGAATGTAAATAGGCAAAACAAGAAAGAAGGCAGTTGATTTCTGACGTTATTTCCAATCCTGAAACATTTTCAATTTATCAATTATATACTTCTGACCAAGATCTATACACCCTTTGTTAGAAAGGGAAAGGAATAAGCAAACTGTTTCATCTGCAAATACATGTTCAATAATCAGGGTATCAAATAGACAGGTGCTTAGGTGTCACACTTAATCGTCTACCACATACCTCATAGAAGTCATTGCACTCTGCATGATAGAGAGAGAGCATCCATTATCCAACAAGGATACAGGGTAATTAAAAGGCATCAACTCAACTCTATCTATGATGTGTCTCTAATTTCTAGTCTCCTTCTTCATGCCATCAACTCAATGGCAAGATTCCTAGATGTGAATTTATATTGTCTAGCCCTGATTTTTTTAAAAGTTGTCTGGCACCAACATACTGGCTTGAAGACAAACAGCCAAAAGTTCAAATGTACTCACATTTTTTTTAAATGCTATTTGTTTGCAAGTATGGTTTAGAACTCTAAGCAAAATGGCAAAAAATACATCATTCGAAAAGCTCTTGAAGGCATTTTCCTCCTGAAAACATATGAGAATGACTTCTGTTAAAATTAAGAAAGAGACATAATTATAAACACTGGCAGCAGAAGATTGAATTCTCTGTATACTTGGGATTTTAAGAGTACATGCCAGATATAGAAAAGTCTAATTCTGAATGAGATTGTGCATTAATGTTTAATGATTTGTTTTATTATCGATGAAAAGATAATTCCCATAACAACTTGAGAAATTATATCTAAACAAGACATTTATTTAGGTTTTTTTTCATTTGAATATGTTTTCAATTAGCATATGCTCTATGCCTACTGCTGTAAAAAACTTAAACACTTTCTTCAAATTAAGGGCCTAATTAAATTTCAAAATCCCATTTTAATATTTAGTCATTAATTCAAATTTCACAGATATCCCTGAGTAAAATCCACATGTTAATCTTAATGTAAATATTATGTTGGAGTAGAAGAATACGTGTAGTAATAATGCAAATAATCCAAAATCAGCATTCTAGGGACCAATCTTCTTTTGGGAACTGGATTTTGATAGATGTAAAGAAAGAGTGTAGATATACTGACAGCTGTACATTTTTGCTTAATAGTGAAAAAATTATAGCAGGAGACAAAAAACTAGAGCCTTTATTACAGAGGATCATGTAACCTTGCATATTTAAATGAATGATGATAGAATCATTAAAATTTGGTATAGAAAGTCTATCTCATTAAAAATATTTATACATTTTATTATTTTCATTATACTTTTCCAAGCTACCACTGATATGAAGTTCATGAAGACAGAGATTTTATTCTTCTCTATGTCCCTAATACCCAGTAGAGGGCTTCCACGTTTGATTACTTGATAAAATACAGGAAGCCTTGTGAAACGTTCCTTTGGGACATACTTATAGTAAAATTTAAATTTCACTTGACGTTCTGTATTTTATTTGCTAAACTTCTAGCTCTTCGTATGTGTTGAGAAATTGAGAAATAAATATCTGTTAAAAAAAAAAAAAAAAACACAGATTTTGAATGTCCAGAATATTGTATTAAAGAGCTTACATATATTTCATTTTAGAATAATTTCTACTTAAAACAATTAATATATGAAATAACCTGTATTATAAACAGTAAGCTGTATCTATTGCATTTGTAACGTGTAATGTGTAAGGTATATACACATTTCTCCCAAGGTAGATACTCAGATTTTCCTATTTATTCTCTAAAATACATTTCACAGGATTTCTAATTATATGAATAAAACCAAGAGGAACTAAAAAAAGAGAAGGAAAAGAGGCATCAGTAATCCTCACTTGCTTATTATTTCATAGCTTCTTCCTGATAATTGAATATCTGAAGTCATTTAGAGATTTAAATCTCTTTATTGTTTCTGTGAACTCTCACTTATAGTGGATGTTTTTTTTGTGTCTTTGGAAATTTTTCTTTTAAGTACCTCTTTACTTCAACATAATCTGCAGTATCATGGGTACTATATTGAGGTCACTTTACTCAGTAAAAGTTGCCTCCCCCCAACCCCAAGGGTGCTGAGAGTGCTACCAATCTGGGATTACACTCCCATCCATGAAAAGGTTCTTCTCTTAATGTGAGAATTTCCCATTCAAGTGCTCTAACTCGCTTGGGTCTCAAGGCTTAGTACCAAGAACACATTCTAACATTTGTAGCCAGGGCAATGCAGATATCTGAGTTTTCTTACTTCTACATCCACCTGATCAGTTTTCTATATCCTTTTTAAAAAAATTCTTTGTAAATCCAGAAATATATTAAAATTATGTTTGATGAATACAAGCCAGAAGCTTGAAAACCACTTGGAACACCATGGATGTTATAGATTCTTTGTTTAACCATTTCCCCTTATGAAATAGTCTCAGAAATAAGGAGCTCAGTTAGTATTGTTTTATTGAAATGAAAGAGGTAAGATTTAGTTAGAATTGGAGTTAACGACAGCCTTTGAAGTGGATTAAGTTTCACCACCTTCTAACCTACACAACTCTGAAATAGAAACTTTATTTGTGGATAGTTAAGAATCCCCCCACAAACTTTTCTCTCTTTGCAACTAAAGGAAAACACCCTCATTTATGTTTCTCTTACCAAAATAAGATTTCTCCCTCTTTAAATTTTCTAAAGCACTTTATCTGCAGCACACTTAGGGTATTTAGTGATATTAGTTGCTTATGCATTGTCTCATATCTCCCTATAAATTATAAGCTGCCTAAAGGTAAACAGAGCCTCACTCACTTTTTAGTCTCCTGATAAAGTGCTTATGACACAGTCGAGCTTTTAAAAAGTATTGTGGCAAAAGAACCCCATAATATAAAATTTACCATCTTAATAATTTTAAGTATACGTTTCAGCTGTATTAAGTATATTTACATTGTTGTGAAAGAGATCTCCAGAAGTTTTTCATCTCACAAATCAGAAAGTCTATACCCATTAAAGAGCTCTCCTTTTCCTCTTCCCTGACAGCTTTATGTTTATAAGACAAGACATATATATATATATATATATATATATATATATATATATATATATATGTATATATATATATATATATATATATATATATATAGAGAGAGAGAGAGAGAGAGAGAGAGAGAGAGAGAGAGAGAGATGGATGTAGATATAAGATATATGTATTTAGCATATATACCAAACTATAGATTGAAAGGAGCAAAGGACCTTCACAGGTATAATTTTTGCCATTTTTGTAGGGGTTTGTCTTTTAACCTCTTTTTTTAGTAAGAACTTTGGAGATTCTAACGTTCATGAAATTTAGTGACAAAGGAGTAGGTGCCAAATGTATTAAATTTTGTTTTTCTGATACATAAGTAATTATCTTTTAAAAAACATTTTATTAAAATATGAGATCTGACAATTACATTTGCGAGCTTGCCACCATGCACTTATATTGGCAGCACTGGACAAACAGCCCAGTAAGGTTTCATAACCTTGGTATATCAGTGTCTCACAGCTGTGTTCCTGTCCACGTGTGGTTGTGTCTTGCTGAGTGACGTTCATTATTGTTGTGTGTTTTTGTGTACAGTCGCAAGAATGTCTGAATTGAATTAGAGCAACAATCATTCAATTTCTTGCTAAACTTGGCAGGAGTGGAAGTGAAATTGGGGACATGTTGGTCCAAGTTTATGGGGATAATGCCATGAAGAAAACGGAAGTGTACAAATGGATCAAATTTTTTTTCTCAGGGGAGAGAATGTGTTAATGATGAAGAGAAGTCAGGGAGGCCAGTAACAAGCAGAACTGAGAAAACATGGCAAAAATTAATTGATTTGTGCATTGAAATCATCAGCTGACTGTGAGAAACATAGCAGACCAAGTAAACATCGATAGAGAAACAGTTAGGAAAATCTTAACTGAAAATCTTGGCATGAGAATGGTGTGTGAAAAATGGTCCCAAAGGAGCTCTTGGATCATGACAATACAGCTCACACAGCACTGTCTGTGAGGAAGTTTTTAGCCAGTAAATAAATCGCTGTATTGGAACACCCGCCCTATTCACCAGATCTGGCCCCCAAAGACTTTTTTCTTTACTCGAGGATAAAGAAAATATTGAAAGGATGATATTTTGATGACATTCAGAACATCAAGGGTAATATGACAACAGCTTTGATGGCCATTCCAGAAAGAGTTCCAAAATTGCTTTGAAAGGTGAACTAGGTGCTAGCATCAGTGCATAGCTTCCCAAAGGAAGTACTTCAAAAGTGATATTCAGCAATGAGGTATGTAGCACTTTTTTCTAGGATGAGATCGTGAAATTCATTGTTAGACCTCATATTGCTAACATACAATATTATATTGGCTTCAAGTAGGCACCATAATTATTCAACATTTCTATACCAAAAGAAGTGACCACCATAAGTCCAGCAACCTTCTGACACTGTACGACCTTATCACAATATTGTTGAGCATATTCCCTATGATATACTTTACATCCCCATGATTTATTTGTTTTATACTTGTTCATTTGAACCTCTTATTTCCCTTCATTTCCCCCTTTATATTTTTCAATTACAGTTGGCATTCAATATCATTTTAAATTAATTTCACATATACAGCATAGTGTTTAGACATTTATAGAACTTAAGGAGGGATCCCCCGACTAACTTAGTACCCATCTGCCTCTATACATAGTTATTACCATATTACTGCCTATATTCCCTAAGCTTTACTCACAGCCCCATGACTATTTTGTAACTACCAAATTGTACTTCTTAATCCTTTCACCTTTTTCACCCTGCCCCCAACCCTCCTTCCCTCCATCACCCTAATAAATCTAGGACCCAACTGACACCATACATAATTATTACAATATTATTGACTATATTCCTTATGCTATACCCCTCATCTCCAAGACTACTTTGTATCAACTAATTTGTATTTCTTAATCCCTTCCCCTCTTTTCTTTTCGTTTTCTTTTTTTCTTTTCTTTTTTTTTTTCTTTAGTTCAATTATTAGGTAGCTATTTGTCAAAGCAAAAAGATTGAAATATATGCCTTGGAGAGTTAAAGGTATGAAACACAGAGCTTATGCCATTTCTCCTACCAATTTGGCCTAGCAATTAACAATTTCTAGTTTAAAAATTATATGATTACTCTCTTGATACTATAAAAAAAATGACATGTTTTCTGAAAATAAGAATAAGCTCATCCTCCTAAAATATGTCCACAGCCTTCATATGTCACAATTTTATATAAACTAGAGCTGTTGTTGAGACCTCCAGAACTTAATAATTCTAAATCATCATTTTAAACTGTTTGGAGGATTGCAGTCATGACAGCAATTAATTGAGCAAGGTTGAATGTCTTAGGGGCCATAAATTCTTGTCATACTAAAACATTTATAACAGATACATTTTTTTATTTTTTATTTTTTGTTTTTTGTTTTTTCTTTTTCTTCTTACTTCCTTTCTTGCCTGCACTCTACCATTCTTTTCTCCTCATTTCATTGTATATGTTTTTCAGAATTGCTTAGGGAAAAAAGAAACTTAAAAAACCAAGGCAAAATCGACTCCTTGAAACCTGAAGAAATTTTTACCAGCTTAATGACAATCTTTTTTTCAATTAAATTTCATATTTAAAATGTTCATTTATTGCTTGTTAACTTAAAGTAAAGGCCAAAGTGAGAAGCAACAATCTTTTATTTGAGAATCAAAAGAGCAGTTATTAGGAAAGCACTGATTCAGGCAGAAACCCAGTGTTCTTAATAGAAGGCCAAGGCAAAGGGCATTTATGAGAAAAGGAAGAGGAACAATTATATAAATAGTAGATAGGAATTTCCATAGGTGCAGATAAGCTAACATAGTGAAGCTAATTCTAAATACATATATATATATATATATATATATATATATATATATATATATATATATATATATAATTATATATATTTAAAATTAGGTTCACTACATTAGCTTATCTGCATATATATTTCAATTCAGTCTTTATAATATCTGCTGTCTTGTTATCCTTGTAAACAATTTTTTTAGGACATAACATTTCTTTAGTCTCAGTCTAAAGGTTATTTTGCCCAGTTTTAAACTTCCAAAGGTTAGAGAAGTAAGACATGCAAAGGAGTTCCTCTGGGATGGCAGATCTGACTCCAGTTTAAACTGGCTCCATTTATATTATTATTACATGATTCTAAAAGATACCTGGGGATTTACAGAGAAAGATTCATATGATTTTAGGTCTTCAGCATGAACTCAAGGTATGGAGCTGACATTTCTTAAATTGGAATGATTGCAGGAGAATCACATGTGTGTGTTGACTCTCATGAGCTCAGATCTGTGCATACTAAATTTAAGACTTCTATTAGATATCCAAATGGAACTGTCTTTGCAATTGATAAAGTTTAGGCAAGAAGTTTGGTCTGGAGACATAAATTTTGGAAATTTCAGTGTTTCTATTTAAAGTCAGGTGCTGGAATGAGAACATACTGCCTTTCTCTCTTCTTAACCAATTCATTACCTCCTCTTTTAGATTTCCGTTGTCCCTTCAAACTGACAGATGCCCTTCCCATGCACTTTTTAACATTCTTTAAATTGTAGTTAGCATACAATATTATATTGGTTTCAGTGTACAACATAGTGATTCGACATTCATATATCTTACAATGTGATCACCATGGTAAGTCTGGTAACCATCTTTCACCTTATAAAGTGATTACGATATTATAAACTATATTCCCTGTGCTTGTACATACCTGTGCTTTACACATTTTTATTTCATTTTTAATTAAATTTATTTTGGTGACATTGGTTAATAAAATTATAGATATCAAGTGTACAATTCTATACTACACTATCTATGTATTATATTGTATATTCATCACCCAGAATCAGTTCTCCTTCCATCACCTTATATTTGACTGCCTTTACTAGCTTCTACCTCCCCACCTCCCCATCCCCGCCCTTTTCCCCCCTTACTCTCTGGTAACTACTAAACTGTTGTCTGTGTCTATTAGATTTTTTTTTGGTTGTTTGCCTTGTTCCTTTACTGCTTTCAGTTTTATATCCCACATATGAGTGGAGTCATATGGTTCTTGACTTTTTCCATCTGAATTATTTAGCTTAGTATGATTACCTCAAGATTCATCCATGTTGTCGCACATGGCAGTATTTCATTTTTCTTAAGACTAAGTAATATCCCACTGTATATGTGTACCACATTTTCTTTATCCAATCATCTATCAAAGGACACTTTCGTTTCCATGGCTTGGCTACCATGAATAAGGCTGCAATTAACATAGGGGTACATACATCTTTATTGGTAAATGTTTTCAGAGATTTTTGTAGATACCCAGATGAAGAATTGTTGAGTTGTGTGGTAATTCTATTCTCAATATTTTGGGGAACCAGCATACTGTTTTCCATAGTAGCTATACCAAATTACATTCTCACCAACAGTATATAAGACTTCCTTTTTCTCCACAACCTCTCCAACATTTGTTATTACATATCTTATTGATAACAGCCATTCTAACAAGTATGAGGTGACATCTAATTGTGGTTTTGATTTGCATTTCCCTATTACCTAGTGAAGTTGAACATTTTTTCATATATATCTGTTGGTTGGTCATTTGTGTGTCTTTTTGGGAGAAGTGTCTGTTAAGGTCATCTGCCCGTTTTATAATTGGATTGTTTGATTTTTTGTTGTTGAGTTGTTCCTTGCATACTTTGGATATTGGCCCTTATCAGAGGTGTTGTTTGTACCATGTTTCCCCCAAAATAAGAAATAACCGGAAAACAACCCCTAGCAAGATTTATCAGGATGACATGCCCTGAACATAAGCCCTAATGCGTCTTTTGGAGCAAAAATTAATATAAGACCCGGTCTTATTTTCATGGAACGCGGTAAGGTACCTTCTCCCATTCGGTTGCTTCCCTCTGTTTTGTTGATGGATTTTTTTTTGCTGTACTGAAGCTTTTTAGTCTGACATAACCCCATTCATTCCTTTCTGCTTTTACTTCCCTTTCCTTTGAGGTCAAATTCGTGAAATTCTCTCTGAATCCAAGGTCCATAATTTTAGTTCCTATGTTTTCTTCTATCCAATGCATTGTTTCAGGTCTTATATTTAGGTCTTTGATCCATTTTGAATTAATTTTACTGTATAGTGACAGATAGTAGTCCAGTTTCATTCTTTTGCACGTAGCTTTCCAATTCTCCCAGCACCGTTTATTGAAGAGACTGTCTTCTCCCCATTATATGTTTTTGCCTTCTTTGTCAAAAATTATCTGTCCATATTTATGTGGGTTTATTTCTGGGTTCTCAATTCTTTTCCATTCATCTCATCTGTATGCCTGTTATTGTGTGTGTGTGTGTGTGTGTGTGTGTGTGTGTGTGTTTCCTGCCAGTACCATAGTGTTTTGATTATTGCTGCTTTGTAGTATAATTTGAAGTCAGGGAGTGTGATACCTCTGACCATGTTCTTTTTTCTCAGGATTGCTTCGGCTATTCAGTTTCTGTTGTGATTGCATACAAGTCTGATCATTTGTTATTTTATTTATTTGAAAAATGTCATTGGGATTTTGATGGGGAGAACATAAAATCTGTGTAGTGCTTTGAGTAATATACCATTTTCCCCCGAAAATAAGACCTAGCCAGACCATAATCTCTAATGTGTCTTTTGGAGTAAAAATTAATATAAGACCCAGTCTTATTTTAATATAAGACCAGGTCTTTAATATAATATAAAATAAAATAGTATAGTATGGTATAGTATAATATGAATAATATTATAATATATACTGGGTCTTATATAGTAGAATACCGGGTCTTATATTAATTTTTGCTCCAAAAGATGCATTAGAGCTGATGGCTAGGTCTTATTTTCAGGGAAACATGGTAGTCTCTTTAACTATGTTGATTCTTCTGATCCATGAACATAAAATATCTTTCCATTTCTTTCTTCTTTCAATTTCTTTTAATAAAGTCTTATAGTTTTTAGTGTATAAGTCCTTCACATCCTGTGTTAAGTTTATTCCTAGACATTTTATTCATTTTGTTAGAATTGCAAAATATTTTTTTTCTTTTACTTTTTTCTTGACATTTTGTTATTAATAAATAGAGCCTAGGGTTTATGAGGCATGACTACATGGAGAATGTAACCAAAGCTATATAACTCCATGGAATAAAAATGGAGATATTTTATAAGTTAATTGTTCCTCATTATGTAAGAATATCTGCAAACCTCACATACAGTCATCTGTCTGGGCCCTAGGTATATGACATACATAAGAACAAGAACCTGAGGTGCTAAGCTCAATGTCTCAGATGTATTTCTGTTTCCTCTGTCCTTCCTATTTTCTGTACTATTGAAATAATTTATTAAAGCTTGTTACTGAGTAAGATCAATGATTTGTGTAAGGCTGATTTGACAGTCCAATTCTATGAATTAGATCAAATGATAAAAGCAAAATTTTATTGTTCCTTTTCTAAGACATGAGAGGAAAGGGGATCACTTTATTATCACTGCTATATAACATGAATAGGAGTTATCTCATATCTGTACAGAATATATATATATATATATATATATATATATATATATATATATATATATATGTATATATATATATATATATATATACATATTCAATGATGGAATGAGACCATTAATCCTATGACCAATGCAAATATATTCAAATAAATCTAAGTAGTCCTTTTTGGAAATGTGATGTAGAAATTATTATTATTATTATTTGATGCTTATTGGACTAATCACACTGTTTCTAGTAATATCCATTCTTTGAAACCCTGTAGCTGTCAGTACCAGCTCAGTAATATTTATGAAAATATGATCTTATTTAACTATAAAGAAATGTATTACAAAATATTTAGCATTTTAGTTTATTTATGGAATACAAAACTCATATTGCCTCCTTAATTTACAGCATAGAAATCAAGACCTTTATGTATTATGTACATTGTTCAGTATCACACAATGATCAGCACCAGAGGCAAGCTATAGTCCAGATTTTTTGCTTTTACTATAATAAAAATATTAAAAACATAAAATGTTTTTCTTTTCCTTTCTTTCTTTCATTCTTTCTTTTTTTAAGAAACTGTTTTGTTGACTCACCCATCTAGACCTCGATACACGATTTTTATCTAGAAACCACAATAAACTTTGTCAATTTCATAAGTCTTTAGCAATTTTCTTGAACAGTGTACTTAATTTTTATAAAGACATCTGCCAACTGCAAAGTTTACCATTTGAAATTTAGAAATTGTTAAACTACTGTTACATTTTGCTATAAAAGTAAAATTGATAACAATAGCAACAAAGCAATTGGAAGCTAACATAAATAAATTATACCTTTATTATCAGGAGCATTATAATTAATGTTGAGTCAAGAACTTTCAGAATAAGATTCATTATTCAGGGTGTACATAAATTAAATATAAAATGATTAATTCTGATATGTATAATTGTTTATAATAAGAAAACATCCATTTTCTATACATGTGCAAAATAGAAATAGTCTTAAAAAAGTATTTTATTTTATTTTATTTTCATTAAAAGGAAGATGTTTTCCTGAATATATACAATAAACTATTATGTATTTTGGAGGTCTAGATATGTTAGTGAGTTAAATTTTAACCCAATTTTATATTCTCCCAATTAGCTGCTCATTTTCCATATTTAAAATATATGATTACATAAAGTTATATTTAAACAAAACCAAATGGTATAATCTTACTATATATGCAACAAGCCCACATTGTTTAAGTACATATATATATACATATATATATATATATATATATACATATATATATATATATGTATATATATATATATATATATGTATATATATATAGTACATACCTATATACTTTGGGTCCCCCCAAATAATCTAACATACATTTGATAAATAATTTATGTCCAGCAATCAAACCCTAACATTTCAAAATAAAAACACAAATATCCCCCCAAAGTGCAAAGCCTCAAAAATCCCCTCACAAAAGAAGATATAGGATGGCCAGCACATAAAAAAGGTGATCAATGTCATTGGTCATTAGAGAAATGAACACCAAAACCACATTTGATACCAATTCAAACCAACTATAATGAGTATAATTGGAAAGAGTGACAACGCCAAATATCAATGAGGATGTAGAGTGTACATTATTGGTGGGTATATAAATGGTAGACCTATGTTGTAGAACTGCTTTGCAGTTTTCAATAATTCCTGGAGATATTTAGACAATAGACATGAATATAAATATGTCCAGAAAAAGACTTGTATTCCTATTATTTGTGAAAAATTTCAAATATCTATCAATGGGAGAACTAATTCTTGTTATGTCATAAACATTATGCTATTCAACAACAAAAAATGATTTCATATACACAAAAACATGAGTGAATCTCACAGACATTAATTAAACTAAACAAGAAAAGTTGACATGAAAGTGTACATACTGTGAAATTCAATTTGTGTAAAGCTTATGAGGAGGAAAAAATAAACTTTGTGCTAGAAATTAGAAGAGTGGCTGTCTCTTTAGAGAGTGAAAGTGAGAATTTGACTCAAAAGGATACACAGGGGCTTTCTTAGATAACAGGAATGCTATAATTTGATACAAGTGTGGGTTACATGAATGTATGCTTTTGGAAAATTATGTTAAAATTTTCACTTAAGATCCAGGTACTTAATTAAATACAGATTATACCTCACACTTATGGATGCTTGTTATTTTTTGTCTTACAAACTACATTGTATTTTCATTAAGGCCAGATTTATACCCACATGGCATAGTGCAATACCTTATGTATAGTGGACAAGTGTTTGTTGAATCAATGTGTGAAGAAAAACAAATAGATGAGTTTGATGGACCGAATTTGACATTTGAAGGTGTTAATTATGTTTATATGTGTTACCTATCTTTTCTGCTACACTTTTTGTTATATTTCTTACATTTCTTTTAAAGTCTCTCCCTAGGAGTTCCAACTGCTTGGTCATCTCTGAATCTGATTCTGTTGATTATTTTATCTCTTAACAGAGTCACCCTACTTTTCCCCCTTGGATTTAGTGAATAAGTAAGTGTGTGTATATGTGTGTATATAATTTTATTGAATATTGGGCATGTGTGTAGATTAAGAATCACTGGGATAAACATTATTTATGTCTGGGAATAAAAATATATATTTTAAGGCATTTAGCATGGAATCAAATCAATCTAATCTGTTGATCTGGGTTTTGGTTTTGTTGCTTCTATGGGTATATTTAATACACTGCAGTCTTCAGAATACTTGAATGATTTCTTATAGTTATAATGTGACTGAAATAATGAACAGTTTTTCTTTTTTTAAAGATTTTTATTAAAATATACCTAACATACAATATTATAGTTTTAGGTGTACATCATAGTTATTCAATAGTCCCCTGCAGGCACTATACATAATTATTACCATATTATTGATTATATTCCTTATGATAAAGAAGTGATCACCATGATAAGTCCAGCAACCATCTGACACCATACCATGTTATCAAAATATTATTGACTATATTTCCTATGCTGTAGATTACATCCCTAAGACTCATTTGTTTTATACCTGGAAATTTGAACTACTTACTCCCTTTCATCTCCCCCCTCCTTTTTAATTTTCCAGTTACCATTTATATTCAATATTATTTTATATTAATTTCAGGTGTACAGCATAGTGACTAGACATTTATATAATTTATGAAGTGATCCCCTTGACTAGTACCATCTGGCACTATCCGTAATCATTACCATATTATTGATGATATTTCCTATGCTCTACTCTACATCCCCATGACTACAGTGTAACAACAAATTTGTACTTCTTAATCCTTTCACTTTTCTCACCGAGCCCAGAACCCTCTCCCATCTGTCAACCATCAAAATGTTTTCTGTATCTATGAGTGGTAAAACATAGTTTTTTTTTTATAAACACAGAGATATATGGAGAAAAGCATCTTTTAAAAAAATATTAATATTGAATACCAGGTTAAAAATAACACATTTAAACTCATAAATACAAGAGTTAGACTAAGGGTTACATTGCAGGTTTCATTCCTTAGCAGTATTTCATAAATTTATCCTCACCATTCCGTGTGGACAGAACTTAGTCTGTGATCAAAGCCCCTTTATTTTCTTAAAATTACATTTGTACAGAATTCATTCATGTGGTGTTGAGTAGTAAGAGTGTGAATAGGAAACTTTTCTTCATTTGGAAGAAAAACACTTCAACTCTTTTTTCTTTGGTATAATTAAAAAAAAAGAAAAAAGAAAAAGAAAAAAAACAGCTGAAGCTACACAGCCCCAAAGTTGGCAGCTTGCAATTTTTATTGAGGGAGGAAAATTATACCAAATTTGAAGAAAATTGGTTAACTATTTTTGAAAGGTGGAGGATTTAAATTATACGTTAGAATATATATAAGGAATATTTTCTTGATTGTGTTCAACGACTACCTCAACTAGGGT
The DNA here is from genome assembly GCF_964194185.1 of Rhinolophus hipposideros. Taxonomy (NCBI): domain Eukaryota; kingdom Metazoa; phylum Chordata; class Mammalia; order Chiroptera; family Rhinolophidae; genus Rhinolophus; species Rhinolophus hipposideros. The sequence goes on along the minus strand of NC_138056.1, from coordinate 66,975,745 downwards.
CATTCGAGTTAAGAAGGGATTAGCTCAACATTTTCAGTTAAGATAGTTTTACTGGAGTATTTCTAAATCATGGGCGATAAAGCAAAAATGAATTATGTATGTGTAAATTTGCAGCGTCAAAGGGAGCAATTATCTGTTGAATGGACTAAAAAGTCTTCCCTTTTTTTCTTATAAATTACCAGTGAAATATAATACACATATGTAGAATATTTCCCTTCCAAAACTTTTCTATGTATTTCAACTCCATTGAGATAATATTTGCATATGCTGTTGTTTGATGAAGGATTTGTGATGTATAAATGGAGTTTGGCTATAGTTCTCATATGTGACCAGAATTATCGTTAGCCAATTTTTTTTCAGGGTTTGTATGATTTACTCTCCAGAAAAGAGATTTCAAAAGTCTCTTATGCATTTGCCCTACTCTGAGCTTAGCAATGCTTATACTTACCATGTTTCAGGGAAACACGGTATTCAGTCACTTTGTGGTTAATAATCTGAAGCTTACAGAGCATGAGTAACTTGCTTAAGATAATGAAGGTAGAAATAAGACCAAGAAGCAAGTCCTCTTCTATTTGATCACAAATTTCAGTTTCTTCTCATTACCACAGACTAACTGCATAAAAAAGAAGAATTATGTGTCTTTGTCTTTTTTCAACACTATATTTGGGTGTAAAAAAGATGTGTGAAAAATGAACATTATAATTTAGAATATATTTAAATACCAAATTGGGTGATACAAACAGTAAATGCTGTACACGTAATAATGAGAGGCATATGTGTGGGCTGTATACTCTAACAAGTCTAATGGAGTGGATGAGACTTGCTCTATTGCACAAAATATGAGTGAAATTTAAAAGAGTAGAGGAAATGATACTGTTAACATTTATATTTCCCCACGAATATCTCTGACATGTAATTGCAATCTTATTTCCTTCCTAGATTACTCCATAATCTTAATTTATCACATGGGCAAACTTATCCCCTTTTATCTATGCCGCTACCTTGGGCAAAAGTGGCCCCCTGATAATAATGGGCATGCCGTTATTGTAGCCCTATTGACTCCCTAAAGTTACTTTACCATGGCAACTATGTATTTATATATATTTAAGTGTGATACCTCCAAGGATCCAAATCTTTCTGAGAACCAGGCTTATACCATCTTCAAAACACCTCTGTATATTCAAGAGCTGGCATAGTTTGTGATATCTAGTTAATAAGTGTGGCAATAAATGTGTGTAATGAATGAAAAATATATCACTGGGTTTCAGACTTTTGCTCTAGGATGCACAAAGCAATAAATAGAGTTGCTCCAAAACTTAAGCAAAAAATACCCAAACATCAGCTTATGACTTACTTGACGCTATCAAATAATTGAGGTCACATGGCCTTCATCTGGCCCAAACTCTAAGGAGAGACAGGTTACTGCAGGGGATAAAGACCATGGGCATTTACTTCCTTGCAGTAGACACACTCAATATAAAAGAATTCAGCTGAAATACTTCCCTAGTTGATGAAGGCCAAGTGCAGGTTGGTAGGGCTGTGTGAAGCAAGGTTGGTAGGGCTGTGTGAAGCAAGGTATTCACAGTAGGTATGTGAAGACTTCAATCCATTGAAGGCTATTAAAACAACAACAACATGAAAACAATCAAACAAGCAAAAAACAAACAAACAGACAAAAAAATGACTCACCCTTAGCTAAAATCCTAACTAGAATGACTTATAACTTCTCTTTTAAGGCTTAGTAGAAGGGAAAGATTTACCTACTTCCAGACATAAAAACTGTTTACCTCAGTTTCTACTGACCTGAGTAAGTTGTTCTTTTAATAAAATGTTTTGAGCTACATGAAAAAGCAAAATATAACACACTCTCAAGAGACAAAGCAATCATCAGAATGAAATTAAGAGATGACACAGATGTTAGAATTATATGATAAGGAATTTAAAATAATGATGATTAATATGTTAAAGTTCCTAATGGAAAAGGTGATAGTATGTAAGATCAGATGGGTAATGGCAGCAAAGATATAGGCCCAATGAGAAAGAATCAAATTGGAATGTTAGAAAATAAAAAAAAAAAACCTACAATAAACGAAACAAAAAAACAAACAAAAAATTAGTAAACAAGGTTTCCAATAGTTTCATCAACAGATTTAATATAGATGACAAAATAACAAGTGAACAGGACAATAGGTAAATATAAATTAGCCAAAATAAAATAAAAAGAGAAAAAATGGTGAAATAAACAAAACAGAATATTTAAGAACAGAAGGACAATATTAAATGGTCTAGGGTAAGAAATAGAGAAAAGAGGTAAAGATTGAAGAAATAATATCTGACAGTTTTCTAAAATCAGTGACTAACACAAACCTGCAAACCCAAAATTCTCTGAAGGTACCAAAAAGAATAAAAACAAACCAAAACCAAAATAAAAAATAAAAATAAAATAAAAATAAATAAAAAAGTCAAATGACTGAAAATCACAGATAATCAGGAAATTTTGAAGGAAGCTAGGGGAAAATAAAGAATGAGTATGTTCATAAGATAACAGGATAAAAGAGAATTATAATCGACTTCTTATCAGAAACCATGCAAGCCAAAGCCAAAGAAAACGAAGTGACATTTTTAAAGTGCAGAGGAAAACAGTAACAACAATTATCTATCCAGAATTCTACATTCACTTTTATAAGTGAAGGGAGATGTAAAATTTTTCTTGTACAAATAAAAATGAGGACGTTCATTACTAGCAGACCTAATCCATAAGATTAGGAATTTAATTCAGCAATTGGTTCCTCAGATAACGACACTACTAGTAAGTCAATTGGTGAAGTGATCCACAGTTGAGCAGTAACACTGCTACCATTTCAGAGTTGAAGAGACAACAGGACCAGGTCACAGCCCAGGAGCAAAACAGCTCTGTTGTCCAGCAGGAGCTCAATCTCTAGAGAAAGGTTGTTCAGCAACATCTGAAATTTCAGAGAAGCTGCAATCAGACATGGAGATGCTTCCTGAAATAACAACTCCCTCTAGAAATTCAATTGCCTAAATCAAAGTGGAGGAGAGTTAGTTTAACAAACCAGGGCAAATTAGCTTAGGAAATACAGACTGCAGCCTCCAGCATCTTTGACGCACAGAATAAAAAAAGAGTGAGGAATGGATCTGAGAGAAGAGAGACAAATGACCTGTTCAGCTAACACTTAAAATGTTTTTCTGCATCAATTTCACCACTGTACTCTACTTAACTCCGAAACAAAACACGATGTCTGTCTAATATGATGCAACTACATTTCAAGAAACACAACTACTTTTTCTCTTTCCCCAAAGTCTCACCAGTTATTGCATTGATTTCAATAGTCCAGGATCTCTAGGTGATATAAAGTCTTTCCCATGAAATCCACATGTTGCTTCTTGTGGTCTTCTGACATATGGGACAAATTGGAAATTGAAACATCATTCACATTCTTCATACAGAATAACAAGAAAAAATGAAGGGAGAAGAAGTATATTAGTTAATATATAAAAGTTAGTGTATACAGGTATATGAGTACAAAGAGGGTGCCAAAAATATATACACATTATATGCAGAAAAAAACACTATTAAAAATGCAATACTCAATATATACTGATAACAAAAGATGAATGCAAGTTACGTTTGACTTTTGCAATTACAATAGTTGCTGAAATAGTTACCATCAGCATCCAGACGCTTCTGATTATGGTGAACTACTGCTTAAGTAACATTTACCAAAGTGTTCTCTCTCTCTCTCTCTCTCTCTCTCTCTCTCTCTCTCTCTCTCTCTCTCTCTCTCTCTCTCTCTCTCTCTCTCTCGTACATATGTAAAACTCATAAATTCCTCCTTTCTATAAATGGCTTTAAGGCTGTAGTTATGTATCACTTCCTTTTCCCACCACCCATGATATGCCTTCTTTGCTCTAAGTTGATCAGTATTATTTTTAAAAGTCATGGCAGTTGAATTCATTCTGGAAATGTCTATGTATTTAGTTGTCCTGGTTTTACTGAGTTGATGTACTTATTGCTTAATGTTTGCTGTCAGACATGACAGTAAGCAGGAGAGCTCTAGTGAATCCTCTAAGTTGCACTTATAGACCTCAGATCACATTATAGTAACAGCAACCCAATTTCCCACTGATAATCAGAATTATTCTCCTCAGCCAGCACAGACCTTGTTTTCAGCATATGGAGCACCAGTGAGATAACATAAGTACCTGAGGAATATATGCTTCCAATAAGAATCTATGGAATATTCAAACAGTGTTTCCGGCTTTGTGTTGGAGACTTTTATTAGAAATACTGTTAACTAAATGTTCATAGTGACTCTGCCTTTCAGAATATTAACCTTGATATTTCTTGACTTTCAATTCCTTGATATTAAAACTTTAGTGTTGGTCTAGTCTAACCATCATTTTGGAACCAGTTAAAGCAGACAAAAATTATGTGAACTAATAAATATATTTCTTCAATTTTTTTTTTTTTTAAATATGGCAATCTATGGAGATTTAGAAGAACTCTTAGCTGTTAAATTTTGGCTTGTGGAAACCTTAATTGGTTCCTCTCATTGACAGTCATCAAAACTGGGTTAGGTTTAACTGTTCGCGTTATCTTTTTTCCCCAAAAATAAGACCTTCCTGGACCATCAACTCTACTGCGTCTTTTGGAGCAAAAAATAATATAAGACCCGGCATTATATCATATCATATCACATCATATCATATCATGTCATGTCATATCATATCATATATCATATTATATCATATCATATCATATCATATCATATCATACCATAGACCCAGTCTTATATTATATTAAAATAAGACTGGGTCTTATATTAATTTTTGCTCCAAAAGACACACTAGAGCTAATGGTCTGAGTAGGTCTCATTTCCGGGGAAATACGGTAGCTGCAGCTCTCTTAATTACGTCAGCTTAAATGTCAGAGGAAGGAATATACTGGATTGCATCCAAAACAAAACTCTTAAATAATGACCAAAGAAATATCATGATTAAACATACAGAAACTACCAGAACTGTAAGGGTATAATGATTATTTATTCCAAAATATGTTAAAAGTTAGTTTTCAAAGAATAAAATTCAATATGATTGCATTTAGTGGCATCTTGAAATGGCCACTTTTTTGTTTTAAAAATGTACAATTTTAGAAAACAGACATATTAAGATGGATGTACTTCCCATAGTTTTTGAACAAAATGGATTTTTCATCAGGTAAATTAACGTTTACATGCCTTAGCATAACAGAATTATAGTTAACAAATGTTAAATCAAAGAAACTTTCTCTGAGATAAAAAACTTGCTAATTTTTTTGTAAACTTTTTTTTTTGGGGGGGTGAGGTTTTCTTGAACTGGAATATACTAGTAATCTACAAATTCCAATTGATATATGATTTATTTACTAGATATCAACCTTCAACTTGCTTTTCTATTCCCCTTGAATATTCCTACACATCTAGTGACCTCAAATGGGAATGAGTGGCCTTTAATTAAGAGATAAAAGGGATAAAAAGTGGCCTTTAATTAAGAGATAAAAAGAGATAAAAGGGTGCAGTTCCTAAAACAAAAGCATGTGGCAGCATTATTGACTCCAGTTTGCCACCAACTCAGCACATTGTCTGATGGTATTGATTTCTAAAATACTAACAAATAATGGGACCATAAACAAAATTTTCAATTGTTTATTGCTATGTATGATACCCAGTATCAGGAGACACTAAAAGCAGACTAGTTGCATTCAGGTCACTTGAAAATTACAATCAAATATGTTCTGTCAGTGATTACTGTGTAGTTAGGTTTTGTTTCGGGGGGGCTTTTCTTACTTTATTCTTCAATTTAAAAATATATTTTATATTAGGATGGCTTTAATTTGTGTGAAACATGTAGGATTCAAGTACCGACTACTTAGAATTTTGCACTACCAGAAAGAATGAAAACATTAATTTGAAGTATCACTGCTTGATTTCTTAATGATCTATTTTTCTCTGCTGCTAATTATAGACTTCAGAAGGGGAAAAAGCTATAAAACAGAAACTTCTCCCTACTGCTCTCAGATATTTATGAGTTTCATTTTACTTCATTAATTTTATAAAGTAGAAGAAAATGGTGCTATACAAAGAGACCTTGCAAAACCAACATTATATTGAAATGAAAAAGAAAAAAGAAATTGGACTGAGTATAGATAACCTAAACCCATTCCTACACCTATACATGTCTTATGTGAAGCCTTATTCAGGAACTTAATTTCTCATGCCTCAGCTTTCCCATTGTAAAATGAAAGGTGTATCTTTAAAAGACTTTTGGGGAGATTACATGTTCTAGTCATTAGTGAAAATATAATGAATGACCTTTGTGTAAATTTAGTTGGGATTCCTCCCCTGTCACTTACCAGCTTTTATTTACTTCTGTTTAACCTTGGGAAAGTTACATTTTCTAAACCCTGGTTTACTGTGTCTGTAATAGGGAGATTAACTTCATTTATTTATTATATGAATAAGGTATGAAAATGCTTTGCATATTCTAGACATTTAAAGAACAATATTTTCTTTGTATGATTCCCTCTTTTCCTCTAAAATTTCTCCTAATTCATCCTATGATGCCATTCTACGTTTCTAATAAATACAAAACATATTAAATAAATCTAGTGTTGCTTTGATCATTTATCTCAGCAATATTTACATGGGTATAATCATTCTACTTGCTTATCTGAGCTATTCTAGGCAATTAATTTCCAAATTATGCCATAAGAGTAACCCTTACATTAAAAAGCTCTGTGGTTGTGGGTTTATAAAATTAGCTATCATCACAGGTCATATAATCTTCTTTAAAAACAACAACGAGTCCTCTGCCCATTTTTTAATTGGGTTGTTTGTTTTTCTGGAGTTGAGTTGAGTAAGTTTTTTATAGATTTGTGATATTAATCCCTTATCAGATATATCATTGGAAAATATCTTTTCCCATTCAGTAGGATCCCTTTTTGTTTTATTGATGGTTTCCTTTGCTGTGAAAAAACTTTTTAGTTTGATGTAATCCCACATGTTTATTTTTTCTCTTACTTCCCTCGCGCGAGGGGATATATCAGTGAAAATCTTACTCCGGGTAATGTCCATGAAGTTTCTTCCTGTATTTTCTTCTAGATATTTTATGGTTTCAGAGCTTACATTTAAGTCTTTAAGCCATTTTGAATTTATTTTTGTATATGGTGTAAGGAGGTGGTCCAGCTTCATTTTCTTGCATGTGTCTGTCCAGGTTTCCCAACAGCACTTATTGAACAGACTGTCTTTACCCCATCGTACATTCTTGCTTCCATTGTCGTAGATTAGATGGGCATATAGGCATGGATTTACTTCTGGACTCTCTATTCTGTTCCATTTATCTACGTGTCTATTTTTATGCCAGTACCATGCAGTTTTGATTACTGTAGGCTTGTAGTATAGTTTGAAATCAGGTATCGTTATACCTCCCACTTTGTTCTTATTTCTCAAGATTGCTGAGGCTATCCGGGGTCTTTTATGGTCCCATATAAATTTCAGGATTATATGTTCTATTTCTGTGAAAAACGTCGTTGGTAGTTTGATAGGAATTGCGTTGAATATGTATATTGCCTTAGGCAGTATGGACATTTTAACTATATTAATTCTTCCTATCCATGAACATGGAATGTGTTTCCATCTATTTATGTCTTCTTTCCTTTCTTTCTTCAACGTCGTATAATTTTCTGAGTACAGATCTTTTACATAAAGAAGAAAGAAATCTTATCATTTGCAACAACATGGATGGATCTAGAGAACATTATGTTAAGTGAAATAAGTCAGAAAGAGAAAGACAAGTACCATATGATCTCACTTATATGTGGAATCTAAAGAAAAGAATATGTGAATGAACTAATCAGAGACAGTTTTGAGGTCACAAAGAAAAAACCTAGAGTTGTTAGATGGGCGGGGGCAGGGGGGTTGGGGATAAGGGGAAAGGTGAAGGGATTAGGAAGCAGCAGGTAACTCCAAGATGGCCTCATGCTTTTATGAAAATTAATTTGGGGAACTTATTCAATAATGTTGTAAAGATTTTGTTGGGTATCCGATGGACATGCGTCCTATTTGGAAGACCACCTCAGAGATACTGTGGATGCCTGACCATGGCATTGTACACCAGAAGCTAAACATTAATGAATGCCAACTATAATTTTATATATATATAATGTGATGGCTCCGTGTGAGGTCGGAGGGATAATGGATGGGGGGAGGGGGGTTCACAGTGTGAGGGATATAAATGATGAACGTCTAAGTATTACCTTGTCTTGTACACCTGAAACTAATAAAAAGAAAAAAACAAGATAAAAACAACAACAAAAATTCTTCATTATTAAATACTCAGGACTTACTATACTTCCTCAGAGTGCTATAAAATAATTCTTTATTCTAAGAAATTTTAATATTACCAATTACAGGGCTGCATGCAGAATTCTCCTCTAAAAACATGTTTCTTGTTCAGTGAAAAGTTTACTTTGTTTGTTTACTCCCAAGCTCAGTTTAAAGAAAAAAAAAAAATCATGCTTACAACTCATTTCATGTTTCCTTTCTGATAGTCAAAATCACAATCCCAAATCTTTACATTCTATCCCCAATAAAGCCTATGGATGACTTAAAGGTTTGGGGGTGGAGTATTCCCACTTAGGGGATGGGAAAACACTGATCTCTGTTCAAGGGGCAGAGTTAAGAAACAAAGAAAATATTAACCTCAATCTGCCTTCTTTCAGTATATGTGTTATTTTTCAAAATAAACATTTAAAGACTTAATCCATAATGTCCTCAACAATGTGTTATTGGTTATGAAACCCTTTTACTTTTTCGAGTAAATGAGTATTTATTCACTGCTTGTAAGCTAATTATAATGTCACATCCTACATGTTTTATGACAAATCATTTAAATTACTACCATTTATTTTTATTTTTCCAATAACAGCAATTTGGGCATGTATAAGTGAGTTTTTGGTAAAGAAATGTGAGATATTGCAAAGTAACCCATGATTATATTTGGGGGAAATACATAAAGATACTTCAAATATACTTACAAAAACTAGTTTTGATAAAACATAGAATAGGTATCTAATATTTCTGTTCTAATCTAGAATTTGTTCTCCTTACTGAATTTATTTTATTTTTTCCCAATAATGGAAAAATTATGTCTATCTTCAGACTTAAATTAGAGTTAGGACAAAGAGAAAAGCAAAGATTTTCAGGTCCCCTGCAATTCTCAAGGAACTACAGTTTTGGCTGAATAAATGGAGAGACAATATATATTGTAGAGGGTTCAAAATTCAGAGAGTTTAAGTCAAAACCCAGCTACGTTCTAATTGCTTTGGGCAACTATTTTTGAATTCTAATTTCAAGTGTTATTGCTGAAATTAGGATAATAACAGTACATTTATCATACACTTACTTTAAAAGTTAAATGAGCTGATATATATAAAATGATTGTTTCCAAGTCTGACAGTTTATTAAGTAAAATAAAATAAAAACAAAAACCATGAAATAATTGAGAAAAGCTAACTTTGCTCTAGTGTGGCTAAACTCAGCCAGGTTCTCATATTTTAATTAAAATTCTCATAAATCTTTCTCAGTTCTCCCTCTTTCCCTTTCCTTCCCTTCTCTCCTCTCCTCTTTCAGCTGCTTCCCCCATTCCCTACCTTATTTACATACATATGTTATAAAATACAATATTAACAGCTTACAATTTTTATTTAAAAGTGAATAAATATGGAGTTATAATTCATTTTAGAATGTTTATTGTCAATGATTCCAAATTCCTATAGATAATAGCTATAGAAACGTACAGCTCTGTAAGTGCTATCTACTGGTTTGAAGTTCTCACAGGCTACAGTATTTCTACTTCCATTTGTCCTCAGTTCTCTTGTTATAGAGTCCCTAGTGGTTTTATAACTAGTTGGGCAGCATATCTGGTATGTGGCCAATAAGTTTAAAAATATACCAGCATAAGCAAAAGTGTTCATGTGCAGAACACATCAGGGTTTTGAAACATTTTTAAAGCTATACAAAGCATTTGGAACATCTGCCCTCATAATTTATGTAGATAAAATGGTGAAATTTCCAAAGGCAGGATTTGATCTAAATCTGTAACAAAGGAGAAAACAGAAAACAAAAAACAACACTTGGGAAACATAAGAGATTATTTCAATCTGTTCAAGAGTTAAATTTAGCATCACATAGAAGTAATTACTATGAACAGTAAAAAAAGAAAAAAGAAAAAAAGAAGAGTTAAATTCACTTATAAGCAAAAAATGTTTAAATTGCAAAAGTCCAAAATTGGTTAGAAAACATTTATAAATCACCACATTTTTTCAGCATATCCAAGCTAATATTAATTGTTAATAAAGACTTAAGTCAAAACTATCCATCTTATGAATAAATGAATAGAGAAAACTATGCAGATCCAAGGAGATTTATCATACCAAGCCAGGATCAATAAATAAATATATGGAAATATCAGGAAAGAATGATCAGGTATTGACTCAGAGCAGAGCTGAGTCTTCTAATACTTTACCTTATCTACTCTGTTTCCCCGAAAATAAGTCTTAGCTGGACAATCCGCTCTAATGCGTCTTTTGGAGCAAAAATTAATATTAAACCTGGTATTATATTTATCTTACATTTATATTATATTATATTATATTATATTATATTATATTATATTATATTATATTATATTATATTATATTATAATTTTATATTATGTTCCTGGTCTTATATTATAGTAAAATAAGAAAATAAGACAGGGTCTTATATTAATTTTTGCTCCAAAATATGCATTAGAGCTGATTATCTGGCAAGGTCTTATATTTGGGGAAACATGGAATGCAAAGCAGTGAGGTAGCTCCTATTTTTATGCGTGTGTTCCAAAAATGTTATGATTTTATACTCAAAGATTTTCATAATAAAATTATATTTGAAAGAAAAGAAAAAAATAATTTTGTTCACTACTAATTTTTCTTTTAGCTTTCAAAAAGTTGATATACTTCAGGGTCAGGTGTTGAGTCCAATATTATTTCATTACTTTCATTGAGTAAATATCAAATATTCTGTAAACTGTTTCCTCACTGTAACACTGCTTGAGGCACTAGCTATATTGTTAAGACCTTAAATGGTAACATTATATTATGAAAATGTTCTGATTTTAAAAAACTGAATATAGAAAACTAAATAATATAGAATTCAATATAGATTGAATTATGTTAAATTCAAGGTGAGGCTCCAGCCAATACCTATATATTGTTTTAATTTCCTCCACTTCCCTTTCTCATCTCTGTTAACTCTCCAGGCAGTTGGCTCCCTGGTCTCTGCTTCCAAGTTATTGCCTTGCTTGGTTGCCATTTGGAGATTTTTTTAAAGCAAATAATGTTTGCTTTCTGCCACTGTGCTCCTAAAACTGAATCTTTGCCATTTTCTTACTTCAAGGGGAACCTATTTTCTATGGGTTTCATTTCAAAAATGCTAAGGAAGCAATAAACAAAACCCCCTTATTTTTAACATTTTGGTTTTTTTCTTCTTCCATATGCAGTTCTTTAATGAACAACTCAGATACATTCCTATATCCTCTGCGGTAATATTCATTGCAAACATCATTACGGATGTGAGGTCTCTCCCTTAATTAAGAACTAAAAGGCTTCATTTCCTAAAACAAAAGCATGTGGCAGGTTTTATTGATCTGGTCTGTGTCGCCAGCTGAACACATTAGCAGAGGTTATTGATTACTCTAGCGGTAATGAGCTTCGGTTCTTTGTCAGGTGAAGTCCAGATTCCTTGGGAGCATTTTCTTGAAATGGGCTAATATGGAAGTACATGTTCACGATGATATATGATTCAATAGACTTTTAAAGCTTTATTGCCAATGAATCATTCTTTAAAAATATAACAGCAGTCATTAAAAAGGTTATTTTCCAGTCATTATCTTTTTATAATTTCTTCTGAATGCTAATGATGCACTTATGAATAGATGCTAAGCCAAAAAAAAAAAAAAAAAAAAGAAAGAAAGAAAGAAAAAGAAAAAAAGTGTAGCATTAAAAAAGGTGTTATCACGTATGACTCTCCAGATTTAGACCAGTTTTCAGGTAACCATTGTCATTATCTTTTGGTGACTAAGTTGGAAAACTTAACTAGTTCAGCTTTATCATACCAAACTGTCAGGATCTCCATTCAGCGTTTGAATAAAAGTTAATGAAATCTGCTTTGTGGATTGATAACCAATAAGAAATGGTAATCTGTGTAGTAAATGTGTGTAATATCTCTTGAGAAAAATGATAGTATCATCTTCATTAGGGGAAATGATGTAGATGAATGTTGCTAAACTATATCTCACCCCAAGATTTCTATTCAGGTAAAAGACCCAGTAGTACACTACTTATTAATTTATTTAGGTGGAACATTGCCAAATAGGCTGAATAAAAGCAGTGAGGGAAATTGTTTTCCTTTTGACTGAACAAAATAGAGATGATATTTGGGTTTCTTGAATTATTATGTATGTTTTCAGCCAAAAGAAACTGAGTAATCTTTAAAATAATGAAAAATGCCTTTGGGAAACTATGAGAATATTTAAGATTTAAATATGTCGTTTACACTACAGATACATTTAAAATGACATGTGAGGAAAAAATCATATCTTGCTAAATGAAAGTAATGTGCAATGGCTCACTTAGAAACACAGTCAGGGAGAACACTGAGAGATGTTATTTGAAGCCTGGAATTTTCATGTTGATTTTGGAATTTGAGGAAAATTGATTATTTTATTTGAAATCTTCAATCCTTTTTATAATATGCTGAAAAGTTTCTGATTAGTCATTGAAATATGTTAGTTACAAGGCTCTCTAGACCCATTCACTGCCAGATAAAGAAAACATCTACCTTTTCCCTCTGACCATTTCTGCCACACATGATTGAAGGAGCAAAATTGTTTCTGACCTTTGAATCAATCCATTCCCTATCCCCTCATCACCCCATGAAAAAGTTATTCACAATATATCGATAGCATAGTTGCTTCTATCTCTCTTAGATGTTATAGTTTGTGTGGCCCTAATGGAGTGAGATATACGCTTAATGGAGATCCAAACATAATGAACAAAAGAATATGCTATTTGTAATTTAGAGTCAAGTTCACCTTTGAAGACGAAGTGATATTTGATTATAGAGAGTCAGCTATGGGTTTCCGAAGCCAAGTTTATTGGTATTGCCACAGAATTTTAGTATAAAATTCTTATCCAGATTTAAAAAAATTGTTGCTTTGAAACTTTGCTTACTTGGCTTATTTGCATGGTATTTTATATTGATTAGATTGTCATGTTAATTGACAAACTTTCACTCAGAGTATTTTTTCTTTCCTTAATGACTTAATATTTGTTAGGCAGTAAAAAAACATCTTGCATCATATGACATATATGCTCACCTCATGCCAAAAGTCCTGTACTGTTCAGCATTGGTAAGTGTAACAGTCTGCGTATCACATCCATTTTTATGTTTTAGTAGCAGGATTTTTAATGAAGATGGACTTATTCTTAAAAACAAAAACCTTAAAAAAATTAAAACTAATTCAATGATGGCTAACAGTTTATTGCAACCGCATCACACCTTTGAGAAAGTAAAAGCAAAGTCGTGGGGATTATAGCTATTTATAAAATCATCACATAAAAATTGTTATATATTATTGAAGACCACGCAAAAACCCATAACAGTACACATCATCCTCTCTCCTCAGTAACAGACTAAGCTTGTTTGGGACGCACAAACACAGGTAGTGTCCACAACATAAGTGACATATGAATAGCTGCTTAGGAAAGAATAACAAATACAAATAAAATATTGTAAAATAAGGTATGAAAGGAAAATGTGAGTGAACTGCCATTATTTAGCTCAGTAAGAAAATGAGAGAGTTAGAATACATATAGTGTAGTCTCTGGAAGAAATCATATTTTGTGGAATAAGGTGCATGTGATCGTCAATAGATATAGAGACAAGAATTTGTATTTCTTCCTCAAGGAAGTACAGAGTAAAGTATAAGTTCCTCCTCACAAAATCTCAATGTCTCCAGTATCTTGTACTACTGTCCTTTCCAGATTGGCACGTTTGCAATCACACACACACACACACACACTGACACACACACACACACACACACACACACCATATAATAACAGAGGAGAAATATTTTTCTTTCCCAAACACCTTATTTTTTCCAGTTCTGTTTGTCCTGTTCTCTCTTTTTGGAATGTTCTCTATACTATCTCTTGTCCAAGTTTCTCCCATGATTAAATAGCCCAAATTCAAGAAGGCATTTCTAACCAATGGAATGAGATTAAAGCTTTCTGTACTCTATTATCTGCACTAGTCATTTTACACCTTGTCACAATGTATCTCACATTACAATTTATATCCAGCATCTGTCACCTTTTTTAGGCCTGAATATTCTGCCAATACAAATTTTGAAACATACGCCTCTTTCTAAATATCTGAAACAATTCCTTGCATGTAGAAAATATTTATTTTGAATTAAATGGAAATCATATCTTAGAATGTTTTTTTCTAAGATATGCTGCCACTTTGATACTGTAATATTTACTTCCTAAATACGAAAAAGGTAAGTGGCTAGCAGGTCTCTTATCTAATATAGCCTATACTCTCTACTGTTGTGCTTTCTAACACATGAAATTTGGAAGTATCTGCAATGTACCACACTTCTCCCCCTTCTTTCCTTATTTAGTCTCTGGATTTTATTTTATTTATTTTTATTAGATCCTATACTGCTTCTTTTTAACATCACCATCTTATTCCATCTTCAGTGTGGCTTTTCATTAAGACTCAGAAAGATGTGGATACAAAACTTGCTCTTTAATACTTAAATGTTCTGTATTACTTTGTATACCATTTGCCAAGTTCTAGTCTCCTTTCTGCCTCATAGATTTTTCTGTGAGAATTAAAAGAATAATGCATGTAAAGCATTTAGCAGAGTGTCTGGTACATAGTAAGAATTTAATAACTGAGTTTTTTATTAATAATAATTGTAATAAAACTATTTGGACTTTTTTATCAAATCAGTATTTGGAAATGCACTTAGGTCAATAAAGCATGACAGTTTTATGTTATATTAGCCATACAGTTGTAAGGCAGCTTAAACTTCTTTTCTGTGAAAAAATATTAATTTCTTCTAAGGAAGTCATTTTATAAAATGAGATAATTGGCAAAGTATCATTTTCAAAATTCAAGAGGTCATCCTAATTAGAAACTGTGGAACTAGCTGCTCATTCTAGTCATAAAAGTCCATAGAATCATAACATTTTAGATTCAGAAGAGATTATTGTATTTAAAGATGAAAAAAATACTAATAATAGAGGTGATGTCGAGAATGGTATGGACTTTGAAATATGATTAACTTGAATTTACACGTTTGTTGTTCTATCTAGTAATCTCCAACCATCTACCTCTGTATACTTGCTTCCTTATCTATACACGAGCACAATAATACCAGTCTAAAAATAGAAATGCTAGAAAAAAATTATTTTTAAAGAGCCTATTACTTTATATTAAAAGAGGCTGCTACTTGATTGACAAATGTTAATATCTTCCCTATTGATCAAATACATGTAACACACACACACACACACACACACACACACAGAGGTACTGATTAGTTGTTTGATGCCCACATTAGAACTGTCTCTTGTTCTTTGTCTTGTGGAACTAATCCATTTAATAGTGCATAAATGATGTGTTAAATAGGTTCTAATGCATATGTGGATTTAAAAAAAATAAGTCATTTTTCTACAGTTATACTCGTATGCTGGTTTTTGAAGGGTAGTTTTTACCGATTTAACTCTCTGCAAAAGATAAGTTGTATGTAGCAGAATATCATAAAATCATCTCTCCTTATTAGCTTAAAGAAAAAAATAATATATATTATCTAATGATATACCTTCCAGTTACTGTATTCTACTTACATTTATACCTTCTTCTTATTGTCAACCTCAGTATCTCTCTCCACATCTTAACTTACCCATTTGATTCTATTCACATTTGCAATACCAATCAGCTTTTTACATTGTAATGTAGCTAATCTTAAACTGCTCAAAATTCTCATGGAAGTCAATAGTTATAGGATGACATTTCTCTTAAATTAACTCATTTATTCTCATTATCTCAAGAGTACTGATTATCCAATATATAAGCCTCTTAAGGCTGCTGCAGATAACAAAGCTGTAATAATGTCTGACTAAGAGAATGACTCAGTCTTCTGTCCTTCCTGTCTACTCAGGTCACACAGAAGAAATGGCTGTGCAGCCCACTACATAAACATTCTTGAACAAGCCTGTTGTAGGAAAATGAGAGGATAAGGAGTCTATATGCTCATTAGGCAGCCACAGGGGGAAGAGAGAAATGTGACCTCTACATCTATAGTGAGGCCACTTCATACTTTCTTTACGCATAATACGTTTTAGGAGAATCATTTATATTCTATCACTCATATCCTTTGGTCATAATATTCTTCATGATCATTTTGCAAACCACTATTGTGCTCTGATTTGAAAAAAACAAACATAAATACAGACTTTAAAAAATGATAAAAGGGGAATTTAAGCTATATAATTCTACTGACAGATAGGATAATACACATAAACCAAACTAAATGCTTATTTTGAATTTTAAGTCAAAAGATAACTGAAATAATAAAAAAAGTTTCATTTTTATCTGATATTACTTTAACAGGAATAATATAGTAACAGCAGAAAACTTTTTTTGTTTAAAAACATGTTGATTTATCTCCTCTAAGCTTTGCTTATAATATCCCTTGGGTGTTCTCCATTTGTTATTATTATATATTGAAGAAGCTCTCATTTGGCTCAAATGATGCAGCAAAATATTTGTTTCTCAGTATATGTGATACACTAATTTATATGTTGTTATATTTAAATAAAAGAGTGTTAGTCAAAATTCATGAACTACAGTAACAAAATAATTAATCAAGCAATATGACAATAAAGGGAAATATTACCAAGTGTTTGCAAATATTGCTATATCTTTCCAAAAAAAGTAATCATTCTAATACATATGATAAAATAAAATACAGGAGAAAACAAGACAACAATGAAAACAGGATTCAAGACTGTGGTTATATTGGTGAAAGGCTGGAGGACAGATTGGTGGAAAGCACCACATGGTGAGATATAGGCTATATTTTAAGATTAATGCTGGAGTATTGGGTTCTCCCAATTGCCAAAGCTAAAATAATTTCAGTATCAAAATAAATTATGTAGCACTAGACTATAAAGTAGAAAATGTTTAAAAATAAGGTAGAAAATAAGTCCACACAGATCTAAATAAACAGTTGCATAATTAAATAAATGAAAGAGAATAGATATATTTACTGTAAGTTGACTCCAAATAATTTATGTAGCTACTCCTACCTCCAGAAGGGAAACTAACCTTTTCCTGCCATCTTGAGTGTGGGATGTGTTTAGCGATTTGCTACCAAAGAGTAGAGTATGGAAGAAGGAAGAGGGGGAGAAGTAATTTTACAAAGAAGAATCTTGGTAAATCCTACCTCAGGCAGATATGTTAACATTATCAAGTATAAGTCATGTTGATTGGATGTATGCTTGATATGATGTGATAAAAATGGTACATCAACTCTGTCTGTTTTCCTCTCAAAAACGAATTAGCTCAATCTAATCATGAGAAAAGCTAAAAAATAAACTGAGATTGAATATATTAGTCGGCTCAGACTGCCATAACAAAATAGCACTGGCTGGGTGACTTACACAGTAGACATTTGTTTTCCACAGTTCTGGATTCTGGAAGTCCAAGATCTAGGTGTCCACAGGGTCGGTTCATGGTGAAACTTCTCTTTCTGGCTTGCAGATGGCCTCCTTCTAACTGTGTCCTCACATGGTCTTTCCTCTGAGCAAGAACACAGAGAGAATGAGCTCTGGTGTCTAATCCTCTTCTTATAAGAACACCAGTCCTACAGGATTGGGACCCACCCTTAGGACCTAATTTAACCTTAATTACTTAACTCAAGATCCTATCTCCCCTGCAGTCACACTGGAGGTTAAAGATTCAACATGTGAATTTGGGGGAAACACAATTCAGTTCATAACATTGAAGAATATTATTGAAATATTAAACTATATTCCTAAAAACAATCAAAGTCACCAAGAATAAGGGGAGATTGAGAAACTGTAACAGATCAAGGACATAAGGGAACATCGTGGCTAAATGTAATGTGGTACCCTAGATGAGATCCTGAAACGGAAGAAGAACATTGGGAAAAACTTGTGAATTCTGAGTAAAGTGTTCAATTTAGTAAATAATAATACACCACTGTTGGCTTCTTATTGTGACAAATATACCATGGTTAACAATAGGAAAGAGTGATTGAGGGATACACAGGAATTTCTACAACTTTTGCAACATTTCTGGAAATCTGAAATCATTATAAATTAAAAATGTTATCATTAAAATAAAATTTTTAAATTACTAATGGAGGACCAAAAAAAAAAAGAAAAGAAACAAAGAAGCAAATAAAATTATCCCATGGAAAAAGAACAAAATAAATGTATTCTAGGCATGAAGAATTAAATGTTCTTTAGATTTAATTTTAAAAATTGTAGTAAAGTGTTGGCGGTAGCTGAGATTACTTAAGAGTAAGAAATTAATATGGGATGTTGGAAAACATTACTATTTTAGAGTGAGGTCTTGAATAATAAAAGGAAAAATCATAACTCATTTCCAGAAAGAAAATGCACATGTAATATTTTTTCTATATAGATTTTGTTGTTACAATGAATTACTGCTTTAAAAATAATGATATATTTTGAATCATCCCTGGATGTTGGTAGTATTTTCATTTAAACTGAATCCAATTCCTTGAAATTAGTTTGAATTCTTATGCCTTTACTATTAAAAACAAAGTTATTTAAGAGTCCCTGAAAAATTTAGTCCACTGTAATGCTCCTTTCCACTCAGACAGATAAACACAAATTTCTCTTCTAGTGGCTACTAAATCTCAAGAGCAATTTATTCCTTTTCAGAGTATATATTTAATACTCTATTCCTGGAATATGCTGAATTTTCAACTTACTCTTTTGGATAAAGCCCTTTTTACCCCCAAATAAAACATTCCTTTGGAGTCCTCTTATGCCCAGGATTTTAAATTAAAGCTTGGCAATGCTCTAGTTGATGTTCTCCCTCAGTTTTTCGTGCTGAGCCTTGAATCAGGACTGAACCTCTGCTGCTCAGCTCAGGCCACTCCAAGAAGACAGGTAATGTAAAATAGTTCTTGATGGCTGGAGTCCTCAAAGTCCCAGAACTTACCCTGAGTAAGTTCTACTCCTGAGAAAGGTGCTCACTCACTCCCTTGGTGTTGACGTACCCCATAAACTTTTATTCTTCTGTCTTAATGGTCCTTGACTTAATCTTTGATTTGTTTTACTACTCAGAGGTCTCATGGACCAGATATGAAAACAGTGATAAGAGTCTGTATCTGATTACTTGTCTCTTGTTCATTCTTGTCATTTGAATATGAGCAGTGATTTGTCATTCAGCATTCTCCAGTTTGTTGCCTATCTTCTTACATGGGCAATCATTACTGTATCGAGCACACTAAATACTTGGAGCTCTGCAGAGTTTTACCAATAACAATTTCGAACTTCAATAGCCACTCTGGGCAATTTCGTGTATGAATAAGCACTTTGTGTCGTGCTTTAGAATAAAAGGATTCAGATTATAAATATTCAATGTCAGCAATTTTTGGTTGGAATGAAGAGACCTCAAACACACACACACACACACACACACACACACACAAATAAACAAACAAAAAACTCAGAGATTATTTCCACTGGGAATTTCTTAGAAAATGTCAACAAAAATGTGGAATTTATTTCCTCTCCCAATCCCCACCCAACTGTAAATCTGCCTTCCTCCCAGACTCTTGTTTTATACTTTAACATCCTTCTCCTTCTTACTCTGCTCCTTCTTTCTCCTCCTGTACTTTTTCCAAACTTTTTTACCCTTTCCTTGACCACAGCTTTCTAAACATTCCCCTCTCACCTGGCAATATCCCTCCGAATTGTCTGCCTTGGCTAGAGAAAATGACGAACCCCATTACTCTTATAGTTTAGAGACTTGGTAAAGATCAGACTTGCACAATTTAGCGTAGGTGTTTCCAAATCTTCATAAGGAAAGACAAAGTTCACTAAAGAATTTATTATACTAAAAATGTACAGTTCAGTATTATCTATATCAGTTATATTCATATGAGATTCAGAATTACTAAAATGTGGTAAGAAAAATCAAGATGGATTGATTACTAAAATAATTTCAAATATATGCATTGCTAGCTGAATGTGGATGGATATGAAAGGACTATAAACTAGGACAAGACCGCTTAGCAGCTATCATTAGATATTTCGGTTAGAATGGCTTGCTTAAAATTCAGATTGGTAAACAGGGATATTATAAATTCTTTCTTGATTTCAGAGTTTATTTAACTTCTGGGAATACTCTGTTCTTAATAGCAGTGAAGATATCAAAACTATATAATCTATTTTTATTGTTGTTATTGAGTGGTCCGTGGGCGGGTCATTCAGTGGACATTATACATAAGATAAAGTGATCTTTACCTTTATGATCTAAAATCGTGTCAATCCAATAAGAATCCAGGTGGATGGACTGGAATTAAGTTTGAATTCTCGAATCCCCCTTTAGTCTGGTTACCACGCAGAACAGCCTGCCTGGGACTGCCCCAGGGAAAAAGGAAGAAGCCTGAAGACCAGGAATGGTCGAGGAAAAATTTTGAATGTTTAAAATAAGCCTATATAACATCCCTCCCCGCCACACACACACATGCTTTGTTCATATCAGTATTTAAGAGGAAGCCAAGAGGACACCCCCTTTCTAGGACAGTTGTATTTAATTACCAAACTGCCTTATTAGCATGTATGGACACAGAGGAAATGAGAGAATTTGATTTAGGCTGTCAGCTCATTGAGTAGTTTCTGCCATAAAAGTCACAGATTGACAAAATGCAATTAGTCTGGAAATCTGAACACATGACACATTAATTGTCTTATCAATATGGCTGGAATTAACTGACCAGAAGCGGAGAAATAAATCAACACTGGAAATGCCACAGATAGTACCAATGCTTTTCAATAGCCAGATGTAGTCAATCTACAAGAAATGGGCAGGAGGCCATGTCCAATGGGATGAAACAGAGTCCTTTTTTTTAGTGTCTGGTCTACTATTGTGGGCATGTTGCCATGTCCAATGTGATGATAAATTTATGCAGCAATCTGGAAGTCCTGGCATTGCAGGCACTCTTAAGATATGACGACAGTCAGTCTCATCAGCGAACAGGGCCTTTCTGTGGGCATCTATGAGTCTTCCAGACAGTTCGATCAGCAACCACAATTTGATTCCACAGTTTATGCACCCAAGATGTGTGTCCCTAATTGGCAACAGTCCCAGGGTTTGAGTTCTGCCCTGTGGAGTGACCATGCCCACTTTCAGTTCATGAATTTAATCCAGTCCACATTTCTTCTCAAACTATATGTGTGGACTGTTTCTACGTAGGACGTGGTAAACACTGAGTATTATGTTTGCATATAGATAAGCATATTTCACAGTATTTTTTTAGGGAGACCATAGTTGACATGTCATACATTTTTTCCCCACAAATAATCAAATATCATTTTTTCAAAATATTTTATTTTTAAGAAAACTTCTTTAGTGGGACAGGTTAATAATTGCGAATTAGCTATCTGTTTTGGTACGAACACTAAATTTATTTATCAGGCATAGGTAACTTATCTACCAATCAAATTTATAGTTCTATGTCCCTGAAAGTGATGGCCTGAGCTGTTTTCATTTTACAAATGTCTGAAATCATTAATTAGGAATAAAACAAAATAATAAAAATCCCACTTTGTGAGGTTGAAAACCTCAAAGCCTTGCACATGCTAAGTTAATTATGTAAATTGCCACTTCAAAAACAGTAGCTTTGAAAAGAAAGAAATGGGGAACACATTGTTTTAAGGAAAGATCTGTCTGGAAGAAATGACAATTTCTTTACAAAAATTTAGATGTATTTTTTTTCACAAATATCTTTCTTAAAGTCCTAAAGAATAAACAAGGTAAAGGAATAGAATGAGACTGATTTAATAAAGTATGATAAATATGTTGATTAGGCAATTGAATAAAAATTTAGTACAGGTCAGAAAGCAATTTATGTCTTGAAATTTTTAATCAGAGATATCTGTGTATGAAGTTCTAGTGAATTGAATGTAAAGCCAAGAGAAAAAAGGCCCAGGGCATTTTCTCCAACTATGCTACTATTTCATATATATTTATGCTGTATACTTACAATGTAAGTTTTTATACATATAATTTGTTACAATACAACAGGGCTATTCAGGCATATTACATAGAAAACTATAATTTTTATAATTACATGTAATTTGTTCAATTTTAAACTTTCTATCATTAGCATTATATGTTAATTAATAACATGTTTAAATGTTATCTTTTTTGTCTCATAGATATCTTATTTGTAGAAAAGAGAAGAATCTCAATATTTTTATATAACTGCAATTTTAAAAGCATAAATAGCTTCTCAAAAGAATTGCCAATGAGACGTTTATTCACAATATTTTTATTGTTTATATAAAACTGTTCTCTCATTCATCAATCAAGGGTCATTAGAAGTTTCATACATTATTTTGAAAAATGAAAGAGCAAATCAACTTGGAGTGTCGTTTTTAGTTACTCCATACTATTTTACCATTTCCAACGCTATCCAATTTGAATAGACAAAAAGAGAGCAGTCACCAATGGAGACATTTTGAATTTTTTTATATGGTCACCTTTTAAGTAAAGCCTATTAGTATTCTGTGAATATGTAGAGTACTGTGCGTTCAATATAGTAGAAATGATAAAAGGACTGAATTCTCAAAGGAGAAGTGTTATCTACACATATATTTATCATCAAATAGCCAGCGAACCGAGAACAGGGCTGGCAACATTGCGTGTAATCCTGGACAGCTGTAACTCTGAGTGGGTCCTGTATGGAATGGGATCTACACAGCCATCTGTCCCCAGATATTCTTGACATTCTAGAATCGATATGCTACTATCACAAGTCAATTAAGAACATTTGTTATAAGCAGGGCATACAAAAATAAAAGGCAAAATAACACTGAACTGCCAACTTTTGCTTTGATGGCTCATCCTGGTAAAATGAATGAATGAGAAAAGGAATTGTGAATATGCTTTGTGTGTGTGTGTGTGTGTGTGTGTGTGTGTGTGTGTGTGTGTGTGAAGTTATACAAGCAAACCTAACATCGCACAAGTGATCCCTCTCTCAAAGAAATATGCAGACAGAGATATTTGTGAAACCACAAGACTATTGCTCCATTTTCACAGCTAATTGAACATTAGAAATATTGGTATATGTCAAATTTGTATTGACACTGACCATTAAGGAAATTATTTTCTTAGGTTTTTATAAAGCTGTATTTATAGAATTACAATAAATTTGAAGCACAGATGTATGGTCTACCACTTTCATCTGGGGATCTAAAAATACTTGCAACATGTTAACATTTTTAAAGAATGGCTACATCTGAAATCACACAAAAACAGATAATTATGCTGGAAGATCCATTACAAAAATTAGACATCTTCATCAGTGTTTAATTATAGCAGTATATATGAGGTGATGAAATGAAAATAATCACTACAGAACAACCCAGATTTCATAACTCATACTTGAACCTTTTTTTTCATAGAATCTGTGTGTGCTTGCCTTAAGAGAAAAGTAATTGTATTTAGCATATGAAAATACAGTCACTTCTTTCTTTTTTAAATTTATTGGGGTGACAATTGTTAATGAAATTACATAATTTCAGGTGTACAATTCTGTATTACATCATCTATAAATCCCATTGTGTGTTCACCACCCAGCGTCAGTTCTCCTTCCATCACCATATATTTGATCCCCCTTACCCTCATCTCCCTCCCCCTAACCCCCTTTTAAACTATGTCACATCACAGTTCATTGGCTATTGAAATGGCATTAGTAATGGTAGCAGTGTACAGCAGATGGGCAGCAAGTTCTTTTAAGGGTAATCTGGGCATAGCATTTCCACAGGTATCCCATCTCTCTAGCCTTTTATCTGCATCACCTAACAACATGTGACTAGAGGTTTTAAATAGTTTGCATGTTGCAGAATATTCCTCACATATATAATCACATTTAATCTTCACAATGATCTCCTAAGGTAGGTTTGGGGCAAAGTGTGAAGCAATCAGGAAGGCATGAACTATAGATAGTAGATACTGTCATTAGATTGTAAACGCAAGGCTGTCGTTGACTGTATTTTAAAATGAGGTAACTAGTAGGTGTTTTTAGTTTAATTCATTTCTGTGAAGTTGAAGTTACCGGATTTTTAGAGGCACATTAAGGAGCAACAATATTATGAGTGGGACTGTTGACCTTCAGTAGCTGATGTCTCTGGCGTTTCACGCCAGACGTTTTTACCTTAGAAAATATGAATAGAGGGAAGCTTGGCAGAGACGAGCGAACTCACTAGAAGAAATAGCTCAGTAATTGTCTTGTAGAAGAAAGTTTACAGTTGAGAAATGCAAGAGAGTTAGGTTTTATGAGGAGTGTCACATTGGGTTGAGTTAGGGCAGAAGAATGAATAATGTGTATATTCTGTATGTAGAGAATGAAATACACAAAACAAGAGGCAAAAGGACTCAAAAATCCACATACAGGTAGAAAAGAGAGCTACAAAATGTAACCTTTGTAACTAATGTAACTAATCTCTATATGTGTGTATTTTTATTTTAGAAACAAATTGACACAAAGTTGTCACAAAATTTTCCATCTCTCATGCAAAAGATTATACAATTAAGATGGCCCTGAAGCCCCAGAAAGTTTAGGTCTATTGACATTATAACAAATTATTGACTACCATTTCTTAAGAATTCTGTTATTCTTAGTCCTGGAATGTTGACACCAATTAGCAGTTAAAAGTATGTTTATGAAGATTCAAGCAATACTGTGATACACACGTACTTCCAAGAATAATACATAATTTTGCATATCATCAGTCCAACTATGCAATTCTGGGAAATACAGAAATGCTCCTACATTTCTAAGTGGCATCTAGAAATGAGGAGGAACAAGATTATTGTATTGCTCTGGAGAGAGTGGAAGGTAGGGAGTCCTACAAGTCTGAAAAGGACATGACAATGCCTCTTGTGCACCCTTCCTTGTGGTCTGACTGTAATTTCCTTTGGAACCTGGCAAGGACGATTCTCCTCTGAGGGAAGATCATGGACCTTAACAGACAAGGAGTAGGGTTGGGGGGTGACAAGCAACTGGGTGTTTGTTATTAGATATGCTTTTAAGAAGTGAACTTTTTAAAAGTTTCAGAAAATGGTGTTTAAATTACTATAGCTTCAGGGCACCTGTAGTTTATGTGCTAACCATGTATGTATGTTTTATGAAGCTATTTAATCTGCAATTCACTTTTTTAGAAAAGGCAATCACCATAGCAACTGACATCAGAAAATTTTGTGCTGGCTTTGACATGCAAAGTACTTGGCAGACACTGCCATATATAAATTATGTAGCCTGCATAAGCTAAGGATGCCTGGTTTTAGGAAAGTGGAAGTTAACTCATTATTTTAGTCATTTTCTTATCACCTTAGGCAAATGGTGAGGGTAGTGAAGTTTAAGCAAAGTGAAAATTACCAACTGTTGCCTACAACAGTGCTATTGGCTGAGAGGGAGGCCCTCCTTAAAGTGACCTTAGCCATTTTAAAACAAAGTTTAATACAAGATGTCAGAATTTTCCTTTCAATCATAAGGTATTCTCTGTAAAAGAAATAATCATTTTCCCCTATAAGCACATGATATGATATTAATATAAAAATTCACCGTAAATATGGAGACTAACTAATTTTTTTAAGTAGCGTAGTAATGCTACATCCATAAGAAAACATTTCATCTCAGATCAGCACAAAAAGTAATAAAACAATTTAAAAATACTTAATATAATTGCATCAATCAACAATTCTGAGTATTGTTATAGGTTGATGATATCAAAATATATGCTGTTTTATGCTTGTAATAGAATTGATAGAAGCCATTTTTGCTATACAATTTGATTTAAAACATAAGTATTACATGCTAAACATGTTTAGCTATGAAATTTGATGCAAAACACAAATATATTTCAAAAAATATTTCCTCATATTTGAAAGCCCTACAAAACTATTTTTAAAATTTTTACTTTGAAAGTTGATTTTAATGTTGGATTTTCCTTCTTATTTAAATTTTCCTGCCTATTTAAATTTGTTTCTGAAAATATTTCAAACACATCATCCATTTGCAAAATAATGATAATCTGAGTCATAGATAATGAATAACTTAAATAATTTACTTTTCATATTCAATTAGATTAATCATTCAATATTTATTTACACCTTTTAATTATATGTACATGACTTTTCTAGATACTATAGGGATAATTTTAAAAATTATTTATATAATCTCTGTTTTAAGAAGCATATATTATACAAATAGGATAATCTATAAGTGACAGTATATATCAGATATATCATGAGTTGTGATAAAACAATACAGTGAATGTTTAAACAAAAAAAATTATTACAGTAAAAGACACATTGTCAGCAACCCCCCTCAAAATATTCCCCTTGCTTCAAAACACTTGTCCCATCGTTCTTGCCACTTTCTGAAGCAGTTCTGGAAGTCCTCTTTCGTGAGTTGTTAGTTGTGCTGTCGTGGCTGCCTCGATGTCCTGAATCGATTCAAAACATTTACCTTTCGTGGTCAATTTGACTTTGGGCAAGAGCCAGAAGTCATACAGTGTCAGATCTGGTGAATGAGGTGGAAAGGAAACACTGTACTGTTTCTATTTGACAGCAATTGCCGTACCAAGAGAGATGTGTGACAGGGAGCATTGTCATGATGGAGGATGACAACGGAATGGCTCTGTGTCACACATTGCTTCTGGTATGGCAATTTCTGTCAAATAAAAACATTATGGTATGTCCTGATCCACCTACTTCTCTGCATCTGGCACCGTGTGACTTCTGGCTCTTCCCCAAAGTCAAAATGACCACGAAAGGTAAATGTTTTTAATCGATTTAGGGCATCGAGGCAGCCACTACAGCACAATTAAAGACACTCACAAAAGAGGACTTTCAGAACTGCTTCAGAAAGTGGCAAGAATGATGGGATAAGTGTGTTTGAAGAGAGAGGGAATATTTTGAGGGGGATTGCTGGCAATGTGGTTTTTTTACTGTAATTTTTTTTTTTAATTTAAGCATTCACTGTTGTTGTTTTTTTTAATTACCTTGTATGTGATCTATGCAATAAGAAATCATCTGATCATCTTCAGATCTACTTTGTGTGATCTCCCCCAAAACCTGCTACAACCTTTCATTTTTATCTTTATAGTATATAGGAAAGGAGATAATCTCATTTGTATTATCTTCTGAGAACCAACAAATAGCCACAGAAGATGATATTTGAAGTTCACATTCTAAGCAAATCCAAGAGCACTGGAGCAAAAATGGATCGGCCTTATTCAAGTAACAGTTTGCAAACCACGCAGACACAGCTTCAAATAGAAACTCAAAATGCACTCTGCTGAGACAAAGGAGAAGCTGTTTTTTTTTTTTTTTTTATAGAAAATTTCACAACCATAGTTCCCATTTTAGTCCATTTCATATAAATGAGGTTTCCAAACTGTACAGTTTGTATTGGTTGGTATAAAAGCAAATAAAGGTACATTTTGTACAGTTTTGATTGGTTGAGGCAAGCCAGTGGTCAAATGATATTGGCCAAGTGATAGCATGGCAGTGACGTCATAAAGAGCTCTGTAGTGTTTGACCCACATGGCGTAAATAGGCAAGGCATAGTGTAGGAAACCAAGAGTTCAGTTTATGTTCTTCCTGGCATGCAGGATTCTAAGAGACCACTGTCAGTAATTGGCCTCTAGACTCTAACTTTGATTTTCAGACCCAGTTAACCATACGGAGTCTGAGTCCATATCAATAGATAAATTCCTTTGGATAATCTTCTTCTCAATGTTCACAACATATATGCTGGGTCTTTGACGAGTAAAATATAATCTTGGCTTAATTAATTGGCACTGCCTTTCTTCCTTGCCTCTGGAAATTAGCATGTGGATTCTACTGCTATAAAAGACCTCATCCAAAAAGAATCCATCTCCCCAGCAAACTCTACCCTAGACCTGGGTCTGGCATAAGATGTCTGCTTTTCCTCACCTGGTTGCACACTTGGCTCAGAGTTACTCACAGTTTGTCCTAAAACTCAATATTCAGTTTCGCTTAGACTTGAGAATCTTTGCCTGATGTCAACCAACCACCTTACCTGATCCCTAACTAACATTTTTTTTCTCACTATCTGAATATTTTAACACATTTTCCTGTTTATTTATTTGTTCATATATTTGACATTCCATTTTTATAATCGGTTTTGTTTCTTCTGCTCCTAATTTGTAGTCTCTTGCCCCTCCCCCTGCTCCTTTCTATGTTTTGGAGGGGTGATGCTTTTTCCTTTCAATTGTTAGTCTTAGCCCTATGCAATTTTGTTTTCTTGGGGAAAACACTTTTTTTTTTCCCTCTATCACGTTTACTCAGCCCTTTCTAGAGTAGGGAATACTAATCTGGAATCCAATGACCCTTCCTTGATGAGAAAATTGTAGTGGTCAGTGGATGCATAGAATTTATATGTGCATGTTTTTCATGCACAAGTATCTGTACATTTCTTTCTTGGAAACAGCTTTTATCTGTTTCCTTAAGGGGCTGCTCACCCTCTACAAGTTTGATGGTCATTGCTTATATTTCCTATGTATATCTCCATTTATTCATTTTATTCTGTGTTCAAATAGACACTGTATATTTTACTGGCTTCCTTTCATCTTTTCCATTTATGGGTATTGCATTGCACTCAGTTTTGAACCCTCTTTACTACTCAGTCTGAATTAGAGAAGCTACTTTATTTCACTACTTTGGCTACACATGAACAAAAGATCTCAGAATTTCTGGCCTAGACATTAGATATTACCATTTACCTAAAAGGCACACTCATCAAATTCAAAATGAATTAAAATGGAGCTCACTATGTTTCCTCCAAACTTAGACTTCTCACATATATCAGTGGCACTAGAATTCTTTAAATCCACTAAATGCAAAGCTTTGGAGATACGTTTCTTACGTCTTTCTCCATTCCCAGGTGGAATCTACCTCCAACTCTATTGCATTACACAGTATAAAAATTTTTTTTTACTGTCACCCTCCCTTTCTCTTAGGCCAAAATTATTTAAGTAACTTGTTTTATCTTTTCGATTCTACAATTCATCTCTAAATACTGCCAGCAGAATAAACTTTTTTAAACAATGTGCTTTCTTTGCTTTCCATTTATACAATATTTCTAGTGGATATTAATTGTCCCAATGCTAAATCTTACACTTCTTAGTCCATCTTTAAGAGGCTCCATAATTTGGTTCTTATTGTTCCCAAATTCACCTATTAGGTATTTTACAACCTAAACACTTTTTCAAAAAGGAAAAATGTTCTACACATATACCACTTACCATATTTCAGTATTGATATTGTGGCTAAAAATGACACTCATCTTTATCAAATTATGTTCATTATTTTAAAACTCATTTTCATGTTCTGTACTATCCAAGAAGTGTTTCCTGAGTTTTCCCCTCATTCATGGTATTCACTCTTGAAAATCACATTAAAAATAAAACCACACTTGTTATTTTCTTTGCAAGGCATTGGCACATTTACAAGGAATAAATTGAGTTACCTGGCCATTTTGTGAATATTCCTGACTGGAATGGGAGGCCCTTCCTGGCAAAGATTGTACTTTGTACCATATGTTTTCTAGCACAGTTTTCTTAGTTATACAGTTATAGATTCAGAGATTTTTGTTTAAAAAATGAATTCCATGGGAGTGTATCAATTTTAAAAGAGTGTTTGTATTAGGGCTGACATATAAAATACAGAATTCCCAGTTAAATTGGAATTTTATATGCCATGCAATATTTGGTACATATTTATAGGGGGAAAAAAAAAGAAATAAAAAATCTGTTTTTTATCTCAACTCAACTTTAACTTAGTGTCCTGTATTTGATTTATTAAACCTGACAAATTTAGTTTGTTAGACTGGTTATATTTTTAAGGGACAATCAGTCATATAGAAATTAAAACTAAGCATTAATGATGTGAAAATCAAACATAAGATTCAGTGTTTTCTTGCTTTCTCATTTAGAATGCGATAGAATGTGTTGTGGGGGGAAAAAAATCTAGAAATACATATCTCGAATTCTCTGGCCCGAAGTTCAAACCCAACTATCTTCACCTCATTGAAACATACCACAATCTCCCAGGTGAGCTTGTGGCTTATTTCTCTCTTTTTAAATCAGTGTTTATTTAGTTTTTCAATCTTTAACAAATTATAAAACCAGTGTGCCAGGCACTCTTTTAAGTACTTGACGATATAGCAGCAAACAAGACCAAGAAAGTACCTGATTTAAAGTAACAAATATGATAATATAACAAGAAAATAAAAAATATAATTTCAGACTGCATTAAATTCTATGAAGAAAATGAAGCAGGTAGAGTGATAAGAGTGGGATTGTCAGGGAGGCTTCAAGGATGAGGCTACAATTTAACAGAAGTTTGAATAAAAGGAAAGAGTCGTCCATGAGAAAGTGTGGGGCAGGAGCATTCCAGGCAAAGGGAACAACTGAAGCACAAGCCTGATGGAAGATAAGATTAACATGCCGGCCAAATCAAAGAAGATTCTTGTGACTAGGCCATACTGGGTTAGTGAGGGGTTATAGAGAAGGAGGGACAAATAATGTTGGGTTCCATTGGCCATGTTAAAAATATTGCATTGAATATTAAATATTTTAAAAATCTAGTTTTTGAAAAGATTACTATCTATATCACATGGACAATTAATTATTGAGTATGGGGGACAAGAGCAAAATGGAGCAGCTACTTAGGTAGCTCTTCTAGTAGCCCAGAGAAGATACACTGGTGGTATCTACTAAAGTACAAGAAGCAGAGATCGTGACTCAGAGATGAATTCAGGATTCATTTTGAAGTTAGAACTAATAAATTTTGTTAATAGGATACTGAGAAAGGAATCCAGGATAACTTTGAACTTTTGTTCTGGGTTGGTGGGTGATTGGGAACACAGAGGAATGCACATGATTAATAGGACTGAATCACAAATTAAAACTTGGAATGGAATACCCAATTCCATCCAAGTTTAGGTACAATCTCATTGTATGAGGATAAGGGTAAAAATCCCTTGCTAACACATCCTAGTCTGTTTTAGAGAGTATTTAATGACTGACAACACCCACCTAGGTACAATAGTATACAAGTTCTGACAATTAAGTTAGTGAACTCATCCTAGAACAAGTGCTACATACCTCATTGCTGAATATCACTAAGGTTACCTTCGAAGTGCTCCCTTTGGGAAGATGTGCACCAACACCAACACCTAGTCCATCCTTCAAAGCACTTTGGCACTCTTTTTCTGGAATGCCCTTCAGAGCTGTCATCATATCCCCTTTTATATCTTGAATGTCATCAAAATGTTTTATTTTCAATATTTCCTTTATCTTCAGCTAAAGAAAGAAGTTATTGGGGATCAGATCAGGTGAGTAGGGAGGGTGTTCCAATACAGTTATTTGTTTAC
Source organism: Rhinolophus hipposideros (assembly GCF_964194185.1). NCBI lineage: Eukaryota > Metazoa > Chordata > Mammalia > Chiroptera > Rhinolophidae > Rhinolophus > Rhinolophus hipposideros. The sequence goes on along the minus strand of NC_138056.1, from coordinate 66,943,873 downwards.
TGGCTAAAAACTCCCTCACAGACAGTGCCATATAAGTTGGTGCATTGTCATGATGCAAAAGCCATGAATTGTTGGCAAACAATTCAGGTTCTCTAACTTTTTCATGCAGCCTTTTCAGCACTTCCAAATAGTAAACTTAGTTAACTCTTAGTCCAGTTGTTACAAATCATAATGAATGATCCCTCTGATATCAAAAGAAAGATTAACAAAATCATTGCAACAAAGTGAACAGACTTAATTATCAGACTTTGTGTGTATTGTCAGGGAGGAAATGTTTTAGGAACATAAACTTCTATTTAATATACATACCAATATTTAAGTTTCTCAAAGCCTAAAGCCCATCTTTTTATTCACCTTTAGTTTAAGTGCCTTATGTCATTTATAACAAGTGCCTGGTAGATGCAAATTAATAAGTTTCAGTTCCAGTCCCAGTTACTTACTTTGTATACCTTTCTCTTATTAACTGAACTCTCATTATTTTCTCTGATAATCTTGAACTCTCTCTTTAATCCTCACTCTTCATCTCTGAAATTTGAATTGGCTTTGAGACCAAAAACTAGTTAAAATATTTTTATATTAAAAATTTTTCTATTTCACTTAGTTGAATAGATAAAGCATACACATAAACACATATTAAATGAAAGAGATTCAGACCTTGGAGAAAGAAAATTAAATTTGAAAATAATTGTAAAGCCACCCTTCTTTTCTTTTTTTGTATCAGGTATATAATGGCTAAGGCCATAATATAAAAGTCAGCTTTTCAGACTCTATGTCATATTGCTATCAGCATGTGAAACTCAGCAGGGACACTTCATTTTGAGCACTAACCAGGTTAATCTGAAGAGCAAACATCTTAGCTCTCAAATCTAAGGCAGCTTTTCGACCCTTCATGTCATCTTTCTATAAACCATATAGTTCACATAAAAATTGTGGATTTTTTTTTCTGATTAAAAGAGGAAGGAAATTCTGTCAGCTAAATCAATATCTTACTAGTGGGAAAAAAATAGAAAAGTCTAAATAGCAGCAGCAATTTTCTATGATTGGTGAAATGCCATGGGAAAAGCAAGCATGATTTTGTCCAACACTAGAAAATTGGGGTTTCATCCTAGACGTTTTATTCTGATCATTCCAAGGTTTGTATGAGGAAGAAAAAAACACAGAAATATATTTTATAGCATTTTTTTCTGCTGTGATATTCTGAGATCCATGATCAATACTAACCATTACAATTATTAACATTATTGACACTTCTATCTGTATTACCTATTTAATAGAAATTCATGAGCTAATATGTGTGGCATACTTAGAACATTGCATCACATATTCTAGTTTTCTAGTTTTATAAATAAATAGATTTTAATAATATCATTATATAAAAGTACAGTAATATAATTTCTGGGATGTACTTTGTGTTGAGTAACAAGTGCCATTGTGCACACTCATACCTGTGAGCCACATAATGAGTGTTGTGCTGGTAAATGTTTCACAACCAACTCTCCACAGGGGGAAAAAGAAGCCTAATTTGTTGCAACATTTGACAATTCCTGTGGTATAAATACTCCACCTATGAATGATGTCAAGCTATTGATATGATATCATTGGATGTTATAGTTTGAAGGAAATGGGAATAATCATGTTTATGAACTAGTATGAGTTACTTGTCTACTATGCACAGAAATAGTATACATGAAAGTCACCATTATTTTTACCACAAGTCAAAAGTTTTAAAAAATAGCAATCTAAAATATCTGTATCATTATGGATTTTTCTAAATTTTAACTAAATCTGGATCTTCTTACTTTATTATGCATTTTGCATTTGCTCAGTACTACTCATTGGTCTTATTGTAGGCTTTTGCCAGTCATGACTTAGAACTTGAATGGCAAATACATGGTACACACACCATCTCTGCTCCCTACAATATTTTTGTATGCATCATATACATAATTATAAACTTTCCTGTTCAAACATTTAAAAAAATGCATCATCCGCAACACAGCACTGTAGGAAACAACTCACAGTTAATTGTAGTTTGAAAAATGGTTACAACTGTTTTATCAATCTCTTTACTTCTAGCTCTGATCATCTATTCTTAGTCAAAATTGACAATGACTCACATTTATAAAAGGCAATAATCTAAATGTTTTACATGTAATAACTCATTTAATCCTCTTACCACTATTAAGTAAATTTGATGTTAAAATCTATTTATACAGCTGAAATTAAGATACAGAGGGATTAAATGCATTTCTCTAGGCATATGTCTTGTCAATGTAGAGCCTGGAATAAAAAATGTTTTTCAGAAAGCCTTTAACAACCTCACTTCTCCCCTCCTCTTGAAGTCCCAGTCTTCACTGGTCTTTTTAGTCACATCTATTCATATGATGATCATACCATTTTTCTCACAACTTTGAGCAAAATTCAAAGCTATATCCCACTTTCATATCATCCAACTCAAGACTGTAAAATCATTTGTCCTCTCATTCACTTAGATTTTGAATTCTAAGCACCAAATTGATTTTTTTCTAAAATAATCACAGGAAAGCTGTGGCTGCTGCTTCTTTTCATATCCCATCTGACTGAGTTACCCTTATACTCTTTAGGAGTGATATAAATTAAGTACTCGTTTTCTAACCCTTAATTGATATTATTCTGTATCAAGGTGGTATACATACATTCATTCCTATTTGTTTTGACTTTCATTAGTTATGTTTCCTTTAATTTAAATAAATATAATTATGCACCTAGGAAGGTCTTTATATGCAAATACATAACATATGACTTTTTTCACTTGAAGATATAGACATAGGGAGGAAAAATAGAAAAAAAAATCAGACAAATTAGACAACAATGTCAACATTCAAATATGTCCTATTGTTGGCATAATAGTTTTAGATAATCTAGAATAATTTATAGAGTATACATTTCAATTCTTCCTTTCTAGTCATGATTCTAAAATTTAAGAATGTTTTCACTCACAAAGTCACCTAAAATAAAACAAATATTTTTATTTGAGTATAATTTATACATAAAATAAAAATATGGAAAAACAATAGAAATTACATCTCTCTTCTCCTCTAGCCTCACCCTTGATTTCTTTGTGTCCCATTGTCTAAAACTAATTTACCATCTCTTGGATTTTTTATTTTTTTTGATTTTTGTTTTTTTGTTGTTGTTCTGTATAGGTACTACTAGCATATGGTGTGCTGTTAATAATCATTTCAGAATATATATATGTATACATATTTATATATCCATATTTATATATCAATATATATGTTTATAAATATATATATGTGTGTGTGTGTGTGTGTGTGTGTGTGTGTGTATATATATATATATATATATATTTTTTTTTTTTTTTCCCTTCCGTAGTCGTCCCTACTTGGTTATCTGGCTTGTTACTTTCGAGGAAATCATCCAGGTTCTGATGAGTCCCAAAGCATCATCTGAAAAAAGCAAGATGTCCACCACTACAGATTGGCCCCATCATAGGGCTCTTGCTCCATCACTCCTTTTGTCCATCAGAAAGATAGGCTCTGCATTGCTCAGTCTACTTCTAGGTGGTTACAGCTTAGGTGGAGTCTTTGCACTGATTGGCTTATTTCCTCCAAAAAGTGTAGAAACTTATTTCTACACTTTTATTCTAAACATTATTAACTTACACACAGTATTTTACTAAAAGATATACATAATCAACTATTAGAAAAAAGCTGACTTTTACTCTAGCTAAGGTACATTAAAGAGTACAATACTACAAGTCATGATGAATTTTAAAATAGTTGTGTACTACACCTCAGATAAATATAGTTAAAATGCCATTTATTTATTTTATCCAGTCTATGAGGAAAAAATATAATACTGTGTAGGATGTTTCCAAGTGTACAGTAGCATTATTATGCATATGCAATGGAATTTTGAGTCAAGTATACTGGTGCTGGATTATTTCTGCTTTTGTGTTTCAGAAAAACTATATTTTTTGAGGGGGGTTCTTTGTTTTTGTTTTTTTGTTTATTTTATTGCCTTCAACTTCTAGGAAGAGAGTTCGAGGTTCCTAGATTTGTTTCCCCATTCAATACTGTAAATATAGTTTCACTGTCTTTTGCTTGCATGGTTCTGACAAGATGTCTACTGCTATTCTTTGTTCCTTTATATGTAACATATCTTTTTTCCTTTAACTGATTTAAATTTTATCTTTATTATTCGTTTTAAGTAATTTGATTGTGGTATAGCTCAGCATAATCTTTTCTTAATGTTTCTTTTGCTTGGCGCTTATAGAACTTTTTGGACTTGGAAGTTTGTATTTTTCATTAAACTTTAAATTGTCTCAGATAATACTTTTAAAAATGTTTTTTCTATCCCTTCTTCCCTTTCCTGTCTTTTGAGTACTCTAATAATACATATATTAGGCCCAGAGCTAGTTAATGCTATATTTTAGTTTGTTGTCTTTGTATATCTTGAAATTCTTTATCTTTTTTTTTCTGCTGTATCTTATCTGATTTTTGAAAGCCAAGTTGGTGGTTTTCAAAATTTCAGATTTTTTTTAAATGTGTGGCATTCAGAATTTAAGATTTTACAGATATCTTTCATATGTCCATTTAAGTGCTCTAGTTTTCTTATATGTTCTTAAATACCTGAAACATAATTATAATAAATTACAATATCTTTGTATCCTCATTCTATCATCTGAATTATTTCTGGATCAGTTTCAATTGATTTTTTTTTAAGTTGTAATTGCCTGAAAGTTGTTATTTTAATTATTTATTTTTTGCCTGATTTTTTCATGCTACTGATATAAATTTTATATTTTTGGATGTTGTATATTCTGGTATTGTGTTAAATATTCCTGAGGGTTTTATTCTTTCCTTGGATGAAGTTAATTTACTTGGAAATTATGTAACATTTCTTTAGGGCTGTTTTGAGGTATTTCTTTAGGGTTTTTGGACAGGACCAGAGCAGCATATAATCCAGGGCTCATTTTTATCCACAACAGGTATATAGTAGTAGCCTTCTATATACTGTGACGACCTGTGCATTACAAGTCTTTCCCACTATGATTATTAAGAACAAGAATTTTCCCTGGCCCTATTTAAGCCTCAAGGATTGTTCTAATTCTTTTAAATGGCTGTTTATCCAGTCATGGATAGTTTCTTTACATATATGTACTTCTCACCTCTTAGCTGAAAACTAGATGGAGGCTCTCTACAGACCTCTCTTTACAGAAACAACCTCCATAGTTGTCTCTTTCCTCTCCTCCCCTCTCCCCTCCCCACCTCTCCTTTTCCTTCCCCTCTTCATCTCTCCTCTGAGTGTCCTCCCATACATGTACACCCTAGATGCTTTGTCTTCTCTAAATCCCAATTCTGCTTCCTCTCATCAGGAAGATTATCAGGCTCTGCTTCATAATTTTTTTATCTTCAGGGTAACCTGGAAACTCTCTTCAAGTACTAAACGAAGACAATCATAGGATATTCCTTATTCGTTTTCCTCTGTCAGATATCATTGTCCTGTGAGGCCTGTTGTTCAAACTATTAAAGCAGTTAATCTATATGTTTGTTTGTTTGTTTTGAGTTGTTACATCAAGACTGGTCTGAATTAGAATTAGTGAAATGAGACCTTGAAATTTGTTTAGTCCTGTATATTCAAGGTCAATTAAAGGAATATATGTAATTTGTAATTAATGAGCATACACACACATGTTACATATATGTATGAGAGAGAAATAGGAGAGACAGAGACAGAGAGAGAAACTATTATATGTTTGAGTTAAGACACAGACATTGCTGTCAAGTTATTCACAGTCGAAAAGCAAAACAGAGAAGTAAAAAAGTGCATCAAATACCCCATCAAAGAGTATAACTATTGCAAACTACTAACATGAACCAAGAAATGGATTTGGCATTTCATTGGTAAGGATAACACTGCTGGCAGCTTTAACAAGAATAACAGAAATCAGTTGCTTTTCCCAATAAAAAGTTTGTCTCATTCTAGTCACATTCCTATATGTGTCAGATGAATATTTTAGATGTCTCTTTTCTGACCAGTTAACTAAAGGTGTCAAATCCCTCTATTATGGCATCTCATCATCTCAGAAATTTTTTTTTATTTTTTATTTCCAGCAAGACAGGTGTGAGAGGAATGAGTCAAAGATCAGTTGAAAATAATAAGTGCCAAAACTCAAGTTAGTATATATCATACTTAGCTATATCAATGAATTAAATCCTTTAACATGACCAGGACCTAACTGCAAAGGACTCTGTGTAATAACTTTATGTGTACCCAGGAAAAGTAAACAGGATTGGGAGTATTTAGTCAGTGTCAGCCACTGTGAATGACTAAAAAATTTTGCCTTATTGGAATGGAACTAGGTTCCGTAAATTCAGAGGGAAAATGCAATTTCTAAATAAAATATTTAAGGGCTTTGAAATCTGCACAGAAGCTTTTGGGTATAGAAAATAAGCAAAATGCAATTATTTTATTTAATTTCAAAGTAATGGTAATTATGAAAGATAGATTTGGGAAAATTCATGTTACAGAAATATGTGAGGTAATTAAAGAGAATAAATGAGTAAAGTGAACCAAAGTTTTGTTTTATATGGTGATACAAATCGATTAGGTCATTAGCAGAACACTTGACAATTGGAAAGTCATGAAAGATGAGAATCAAAGAAAAGTCAAAGGAAAGAGACAAGAGCTTGGTGATTAATAAGAAACATGGGATAAATAGAAATGAGAATTTCAAAAGAACCCTAAAGTCAACTTAATCAAAATCCTCATGGAATATAGGGACGATTTATGCACAGAACCCCTAGGGTAAATTTTAAAAATTAAAAAATTAAACCAAGTTTTATTGGTGATAAAAGTAAGTATGTCATATATTTTGCCTCAATGGCCTATAAATCAAAGAACATCGGAACAAAAGGAGGAAAGAGTATCATGGGTAAAATGAATTTGCTCTTCCATAGTAGAAAATAATTCCTTAGAACATTTAAGAATTTTGAATTAATAGTTTATAATATTTTTCTAGTGTACTGTTGGCATGTATTTAGTGTCAACTATACCATCATTTAAATTGCACAAAATTAAGGGTTAAAACCCTGTATGTGACTGACAAGTCACAGGAGTATATAAAGAGAAGTGGAAATGTCAAGACCATAAAAACCTTTTTTACTTCAGTGGAAGTCTTGACAAATGCAAGAATATAACTTTTGAACATGGGGGGGTGGAGTTCCTGTTACCTACCATTAATAGCATATAAATGTCCTATCCTTAAACCTGAGAGTGGTTTATCAGAATACAAAGTATGTTAATATTATCTGAAATATCTTCCTGTCATTCACAATCTCTCCCACACACACATAAAGGTGCAAAAATGCATTTTCAGATAATCATGTGAACCTATGCTTGAAAGCATTTGTTTTTGATTAGCAGTTATTGTAATCTACTTGTGAATAGTAGCTGCCATTTTATTGAACAATATTTCATGCTCACCACCCTAAATGTGTTTTACATATTGGATTTCCTTTAATTTAATTGACATGGTTTTACTACTGGGTTGACTGACATTTTGGTGAAGATTAGAAAAAGTGTTTTGCCATTGGAACTTTAAACATTAATTTTTGAATGTGAGCTAGAACAACTTTTATAGTGTGGGTGACGAAGACTTAAAGGAGAGAGAAGATCGAAATGATTATTGTTTCCAAACAGAACAGGTTTTCTTACAGAAAGACCTTAACTGAGAATCTATTCTGTTGCCTAAAAATGGGTTAAGTATATCTTAGCTGTAGTTGAGGGAGGAAAAAAAGGTAATGTAATTTTGGACAATTAAGTTCACAAACTTGTCTTAGGAAACGTGCTACATATCTCTGAAGTGAATATCACTCCAGTCACCTGTGAAATACTCCTCTTGGGAAACTATGCACCGATGCCAACACCTAGTCTATTTTTCAAAGCACTTTTAGCACTTGTTTTCTAGAATGGCCATGGGAGTTATTGTCGTATTACTGTTGATGTCCTGAATGTCATCAAAATGTCATCCTTTCAATATTTCCTTCATCTTCATGTAAAGAAAGAAGTCACTGGGGGCCAGATCAGGTCAATAGGGAGGGTATTACAATACAGTTATTTGTTTACTGGCTAAAAACTCCCTCACAGACAGTGCTGTGTGAGCTGGTGCATTGTCATGATACAAGAGCCATAAATCATTGGCGAAAAGTTCGGGTCATTTAACTTTTTCACTAAGGCTTTTCAGTACTTCCAAATAGTCAACTTGGTTAACTGTTCATCCAGGTTGGTACAAATTCATAATAAATAATCCCTCTGATATCAAAAAAGGTGAGCAACAGTGTTTTCACTCTTGATTTGGTCTGACAGAATATTTTGGTTTTGGAGAATCCACTCACTTCCATTGTGCACTTTGACGCTTTGTTTCAGTGTCATATTGGCACACCTATATTTCCTCATCAGTGATAACATGGCCCAAAACATCATCTTGCCTCTCCATAATGTCTTAGCAAACTCTGACTCTCCTTTGCTTTAATTCACCAGTGAGCTCCTTTGGGACCATTTTTGCACACACCTTTCTCATGCAAAGATTTTCAGTTAAGATTTTTTTGTTTCTCTATCAATTTTTACTTGGTCTGCTATGCTTCTCACAGTCAGGTGATGATTTTGATGCACAATTCAACTAATTTTCTCAATGTTTTCATCAGTTCTTCTTGTTACAGACCACCCTGAACTTTCTTCATCATTGACACGTTCTCTCCCTTCAGAAGAACATCTAATCCATTTGTACATAGTTATTTTTCTCATGGCATTATCCCCATAAGTTTGGACTAACATGTTCCTGATTTCATTTCTACTCTTGCCAAGTGTTTAACAAGAAATTGAATGTTTTTTCATGGCTCTAATTAAAGCTCAGACATTCTCACAGTGGCACACAAAAACACACAACAACAATAATAAACACCACTCAGCAAGACACCATGACACATCGACACAAACACAACTGTGACACACTGATATACCAAGGTTATGAAACCTTACCGAGTTGTTTGTACAGTGCTGCTAATGCAAGTGCATGGTGACAAGTTTGTGAACAAAATTGTCATAATAGATCCAAGATTAGGGGAAAAAATGAAAGATATGTCAGGAGAGTAAGGTTGGCATAGGTCTTGAAGACTTATTTCACTCTTCCATATCACTATTGCTCATGGCAGCCAAGGTAGCAAGCAAAAACATAAGAAGGAGTCACCAGTAAGGACTTTGGTCCCATGGCCACTTGGTTAATTTTAAGAAGTATCAATGAGCCAAGTGCTTTTTAGAGCTGTTGTTAGATACTCATGACCAAGATTTGAAAAGTGATTGAAAAAGGGAATATAAGAAAGTTCATGGTAGCAAAATTTATTGCTTATTGTAGAATTGAGGAAACTAATCCATATATATTCATATATACATATATACATTATACATTCATATATGTATATATGCATATGTATATACATATATGTATATGTATGTATGTATGTGTATATATATATATATATATATATATATATATATATGAGAGAGAGAGAGAGAGAGAGAGAGAGAGAGAGAGAGAATAGAAAGTATAATGTTCTGAGTTGAAAAGCATACAAATTTTCTGAATTAGAAGCAACAAATGTGCAGAATATAAAGAGATAAGAAAAGTGTAAAAGCAAACTTATGACAGTAGCAATAAAAACAGTAGTTATAGCTTTTAATAATGACATTTAGGTTTTCTAAAACCTGTTTTTTTATGTAATTCTCCTGGAGAAATCTGCATACAGAAAATGTAGCTATTGGAGTGAGAATAAATGTGGGGTTGACAATAAACAATTTTAGTCCTAATTTTTGAAGTATGACCAAGACCAAGACTAAACTTTATCTCCAGTGAAGGTAAGAAAATGTCACTAATTCCTATAATAGGAAGATCAGCAGTTGAATAAGAATCACATCTGGATAATGTGTCTTATAATGAGTTGCGTTGACATGCTGAAATACCACACACATACAATCATTCACTTGTATTGTCATCAAACAGTTATTGAGTCAACACTAAGTCTTAGGCACTAAATTAAATTCAAAAGAGGCATGTAAAGATAAATAACATATGAACTCCATCACTGAAAGACTCCTGGTACCTGAACAGAGATACTCTAGGTGGCATCTTCAAAACAACTAATTTTAAATCCTTACTTTATAAAATTTCTTTCAGAATGGGTCTACTTTATCTGTTAGTCTCTCTCAGGAACCCGCGTGTGACCCATGAAGAAATTCCTGTATAACCTATTTTATTAAAGCACACAATTCAATTGAAGCCTTAAAAAAATATTATTTTCTGTCTGAATGTGATTTTATACATGAGTTATTATTTTCTGATTAGAAATATATGAAGAAAGATTCATAAAAATTGTCTCTGTATATTACAATGGCAATGAGATTTTCTACTTATATTTTGTATGTATTTTAAAAGTACATTAATAAAATAATATAAACACCAGGCCTGATTGTTACAATAATATTATAGGGTATATGGGATTTACACATAAAAATAAAGTTATCTAAATTATGTCAATGCTATACATGATTTATTAGAGAATACCAGATTAACATATTAAATATTTCTCATTATATTAGTATCCTTAATTTCTGTACAAAGTAAATAAATATTTTGAGCCTTTTAGAAAATAATGCTCAATAGCAATGTAAGATATGATAATGATATCATAAAATATCAAAGTTTAAAATAACAGGAAAATTTTGGGAAAAGCCTATTGCAAACCAAGAAAGAAATGTCTCCTTTTAAATCAGGAAAGACATAATGATAATTCTAAAATGCGCAAAATAGTCTTCTAATAATTATTATTCCACTAGCATTTACTTTTACTCTCTGTGAAAGCATATAGTATATAGGACTTGTCCAGATGAAAAGAGACACAAAATATAAGTGAAACCAAAAATTTCACTTTATTGGAATTTGACACCTACCAGTTTTAGAAATAGTTGAGCAGAAAATGAATTTTAGTCATTGGAGTTAAAATTTGGTTAAATATGTTCCAAACACTGATCTGAGCATAGAAACAGTTCCAGACAGATTGTTTCTCAGATGGAATGACTTCTAATATAGTTTCCTTGGTGTTTCGTTTTATGCCTGCTGTTAGTGAGTACTACTTGACTGTTATAGTAAAAAGTTGCTTTGCTTAATTTTATCTCATTATACTACATGACATTTTTGAAGCAATAACGACAGTTCTCTAAGTCACTTCTATTTTTTTCTGAAATTAACTGCTTTATAAAAGTCTCTGAAAGACCTCAACTCAGTATATAAATGATAGCCAGTTTAAAACTGAAGAAAATGTCAATTGATCTTCATATTAGAAATTGTTCTAGGAATTTTCTAACGTGTTCAGAAGTGAAAATAAAGAAAAGAAGGTTTGTACATTCTGCCCTTCCTAGCATTGGAATAGGTGTTCCTGTAAAAAGAAAACAGCAGGGTACCTTTCCTGTTGAGCAATATCTGGCAGTAAGTGAGATAATAAGGAGTACTACGTGGTATACAGGTTGATGAAATGCATCAGGGTTTAAGGGCCGCGTTAGGTAAAATACAAAATGGGAGTTGATCAATCATATGAAAGACAACATGCGCCAGGCTGATTTCCAGTAGTCTTCTTGTCCAAATACAGACCAAACTAAGAAAATGTGTTACTTCACTGAGCATGGGGGGAAAAAAAAAAAAAAAAAAAAAAAAAAAAAAAAGGGCTTTTTTTTGTTTTGAGTTTTGTTTATGTTTTTCAAAAGATAAAGTAATTGATACTTATGCAAGTAGGCTATTAGCTTAAAAATGAAACTATCACTTTGACTTATTTATAGATGCCTAGTAATGAACAATTTTGTTTGTAATTAATTAAATAATTAAAACTAACAATTTAGAATATATTGGATAAATCAAGACATGACTGATAGGACAAAACAGATTGGTGGCATTGGTGGAATGTATAATATGGCAGAGAATGCTTTCTTCCCACAGTGTTGATGGTTTCATTTTTTCCACAATGATAAGAAGGCTTAACTTGGACGTAATCAGTGAAAGCAAAGACTACATTTACTAACCTCTACTGTATGTGAGGCCACATGACTATGTTCTGGCCCATGGGATATTCTCAGGAACACAAAATATAAACTTCTAGGAAATGTACTTAAGAGACCTCCTACATGCACTTTGCTCACTTTTAATCCTTGCTTCTTTATAATTTGCTGCTTGGATCATGGATATGATGAGAAGGTATTCTTAATGGGGTTGGTGAAGACCAGGGATATCTGTTGCTACAAAGTTGCATGATACCTGGATTCTTGAGGACTCCCTGGAGGCCAGTCTCTGCCATTGCCTTGATCACTTACCTCTAGAATCTGTTTATGAAAGAGAGAAAAAAATACATTGTATCTTGTAGCAAACACTTTTTTTTATCATTGAAACTTAATATTCTAACTGAAGCAGAATTGAGCATCTATTTATAGGGCATTGCTTTTAACAGTGTCCTATAAATAGAGAAAGAAAAACTCAGATTAGAACCAATTCATCTGAAAACATAGGTGGGAAGGAGTATAGCTTTGCTGAGGAAGACTCTGTCTGCTGCCTGGAATGTAAACTGATAGAGAATACAACTAATTAGGAATCCTGAAAGATTTAGAAGGTTCACTGCATCTGGATTTCAAAGTGAAGCAAACATAAAAACAATTACATTGGAAGAGGAATCCTTAGCAGGAGATGACTCTTGCCCCAAACTTTTTTCAAGAATTTTTCACTAATACTTCTCTTGAAACAGAGGCAGATAAATACAGTGCAGAATGGCTTGAAGTATTTACTTTGTATATAAATTAAGGACGCTAGTATGATCAGAAGTATTTAACATTTTAATCTTTCATGTTTGTAATAAATCATCCACAGCATTGCCATAAAATCAGGTTAAGGCTGGTACCTTACCACTGAAGTCAAAAGAAGAATGATAAGAAATGTAAAACATAAACTAGGTCTAGACAAGGTCTTTGTTTGTGGTTACTTGCAAGTATGCCTTTTAAGGTTTTGGGGGAAATATATTGCGAAAGATACCATAGGCCTGATCAATAAAAAAACCTGCATTTAAACCTGTAATGCATCCCTTGGTGTCTCAATTTTGCACCAGCAAAAAGCAGATGGTTAAAGCTGTTAAGATTAAAGCTGTTAAGATTTCAGAAGTGAGTAGTCTTTAATAATAACTCAGTTTTATCTATGGAGATAAAAGACATACAAGAACTACTCAGAAAAGAGAGCCAGGAATTACTACAGACAATGCATAGATTATTTGTCCCACAGAGTAGGACCAGAAGCTTCTAGATAAACTCACAAAATAAACTGTGAGTTATGAAAATAGGTATTTTGCTACTATGAAAATAGGTATTTCTATTTCTGCCTAACAATATATGATCACTTTTGTGGACAATGAATGTCAGTCGATTATCCTCTTGTCTAGGTTGAAGTTTTTATTGCTGTCATCGTATTCCTACCCCACCATCACCCCTGACGTACAGAGTAGGATGGGTGTGGTGGAAAGCAGATTTGAAGTCTCTGGACCATGAGAAACCACATTTACACCCAATAGAAAGAAACAGGTGAGCTTCCAATGGGAGGCAGAAACTGGATGGAACTTTATGGGAATTTACTTGGTATGTGCAAAGAACGCTGCACCTGAATATTGGAGTAGCTAAAGAGTGAGAGATTCCATTAGAAAGTTGTACCATCATACCTATTCCTCACCTCTTCCATATTAATAGAAAGTGCATCTGTCATAAAACAGAAGTTCATCTGTACATGTGTGACTATGGACGTGCAACTGTCTTAGCTAGGTGTCAGGTTTTATATTAACCAAAGAAATCTATGTGACAGACTAAAGCTAATACAACAGGTTTTTTTGGTTTGTTTTCCAGGTTTAGATAAAGATTGATGCTTACCTCCTGACCTTTTCTCTTCTCTTACATTTCTTCCTCATTCTTGGAATACAATCATAATGGTAGGGGCTCCATCTTGAACCATGAGGATTATGGCACACCCTAGAGATGTTGGACAGCGTGAACGAGCCTGCGTCACTGAAAACAGCATAGAATAGAGACTTTTAGCCTGTCTTGACAACTCTAGATTTATACATAAGAGGCAAATAAATTAATATATTATTGAAGCCATCATTACTATGGATTGCACATCAATTATAGCCAAATATAATTTTAACACACATAATAAAAGTAATCACATAATTCTGAACTTTAAATGATATTCTTTGTACAAATTCTAGATGCTCTCCCATGTATTTTTTAAATTAGTTTCAGGTGTACAAAACAATATAATAGTTAAACATTTATACCCCTCACAAAGTGATAACTCCCCTCCCCCAATCTACTGGCCCTCTGATATTTTATATAGCTGTTACAATTCCATTGGCTCTATTCCCTATTCTGTACTCCACATCCCTTGGGGAGGGAGGGAAATATACATATATATATATATATATATATATATATATATATATATACATACATATGTATATATAAAATATATATAATATACAACATTATATATATAATATACAATATGATACACACACACATATTATAGTCAACATTCAATATTATGCAGCTTCAGCTTCAGGTGTACACTGCAGTGATCAGGCACCAACACCATCCATGAATTGGTCTTTCTAATTAGACAAGTGCCCATATGACCCCCTACAAACTCTTTACATTATTGATTACATTCCCCATACTGTATTTCACATCTCCGTGGTTATATTGTGATTGCTAATTTGCACTTTCTAATCCCTTTACCTTCTCCCCTATCCCCACCCCCTTCCCACCTAGCAACACTCAGATTTTGTTGTTGTTGTTTTTCCCTTTCCACATATCTCTGAGTCTAGCACCCTTTGATAGCTCTGCTGGTAGAGCACAGGACTGCCCTTCCATATTTTGATGTTACTGTAGCCTGTATTTATTTTTAAACATATTGCCTTGACCAGATTTTCTACTCTAACTCTTTGTTTGTAATCTAAGAATCTGTTAGAAAAATGAGCTATACTGAATCTTATTCAAGATATTATAAATATGTGAAACTTACCTTATCATTTTATGGTTATTTCTATGTGTAGCACTTTTACAAAAGTGCATTGTGATTCTTAACACTGCAAAAGTCAAACCTCAAATTAGCAATTCTATAAGGAGAGAGTGATTAAGGATGTCCAGTGTTTAACTGTTTAACTAGGGAACTGACAAATCTTGAAATGTATCTCCTGGTGATAAGTTTAATAGTCTCTCCCTTTATTTTATTTTATTTTTGTTTTTCAGACATTTTACCCCTCAAAAAGTGATAACTCCTCCCTGAATCTATTATTCCCCTGACATCATATATATCTATTACAATTCCATTGACTCTAGTCCCTATGCTGTACTCCATATCCTGTGACTATAAATAAATAAATAAATAAATAAATAAATAAATAAATAAATAAGTAATAAATCTACATATATGTATATATACATATATAAATATACATATATATGTATATATGTATATACATACATATACATGTATATACATATATACAACCATTCCTGTTTACTTTGCTCATTTTTTCACTTCTTTAGATTCCACATATAAGTGAGAACATATGGTATTTGTCTTTGACTGACTTACTTCACTTGGGATAATATTCTCTAGGTCCATCCATATCATTGCAAATGGTAAGATTTCATTCTTCTTTATGGCTGTGTAATACTCCATTGTATAAATGTACCACAGTTTCTTAATCCAGTTGTCTACCAATGGGCATTTCGGTTATTTCCAAGTCTTGCTTATTGTAAATAGTGCTGCAATAAGCATAGGGGTGCATAATTTTTTTTTTGAATTAGTGTTTTGGATTTCTCTGGATAGATGCCTAAGAGTGGAATTGCTGAGTCATAAGGTACTTCCATTTCCAGTTTTTTGAGATACCTCCATAATGATTTCAGTAGTGGCTGCACCAATCTGCAATTCCACCAACAGTACACCAGGATTTCCTTTTTCTTCATAGCCTCGCCAGCACTTGGTGTTTGTTGATTCATTGATGATAGCCATTTTGTCTGGAATGAGGTGGCATCTCATTGTGGTTTTTATTAGTGAGGTTGAACATTTTTTCATATGTCTGCTTGACATCTGTGTGTCCTACAGATGTTGGTGGTTGTGGTTAGTGAGGTTGAACATATTTTCATGTCTGCTTGACATCTGTATGTCCGCTTTAGAAAAATGTCTTTTCATGTCCTCTGCCCATTTTTTAATTGGCTGTTTGTTTTTTCGGTGTTGAATTGAATGAGATTTTTATCAATGTTTGATATTAACCCTTTATCAGATGTATCATTGACAAGTATCTTCTCCCATTCAGAAGGATGCTTTTTTTTTTTTTAATTTATGGTTTCCTTTGCTGTGAAAAAAAACTTTTAAGTTTGATGTCATCCCATACCTTTATTTGTTTTTTTATTTCCCTTCCCTTGCCTGAGGGGATATATCAGTAAAAATGTTACTCAGGGTAATGTCTTCAAGTTTACTCCCTATATTTTCTTCTAGGAGTTTTATGGTTTTGGGTCTTACATTTAAGTCTTTAATCCATTTTGAATTTGTTCTCATATATGGTGTAAGGACGTGGTCCAGTTTCATTGTTTTGCATGTGTCAGTCCACTTTTCCTAGCACCAACTATTAAATAGACTGCCCTTACCCCAATGCAAATTCTTATTTCCATTGTCATAGATTAAATGACCGTATATGAATGGATTTATTTCTGGGCTGTCTATTCTGTTCCATTGATCTATTTTTCTGTTTTTATGCCAGTGCCATACTGTTTTGATTAGTATAGGCTTATAGTATAATATGAAGTCAGATAGCGTGATACCTCCTATTTTGTTCTTATTTCTCAAGATTGCCATGGCTATTCAGGGTCTTTTATGGTTCCATAATAATTTTAGGATTATATGTTCTATTTCTGAGAAAACCATCATTGGTAGTTTGATATTAATTGTGTTGAATCTATATATTGCCTTAGGTAGTATTGACATTTTAGCTACAATAATTCATCCTATGCATGAAAATGGTGTGTGTTTCCATTTATTTGTATCATCTTGAATTTCCCTCTTTAGTGTCTTATAATTCTCTGAGTACAGGTCTTTTTTCCTTGTTAAATTTATTCCTAGGAATGTTATTGTTGTTATTGTTTTCATTTTTTTTTTTAAGGTTACACTAGACAGTAAGGTCACTGTTTTTTTGTTTGTTTGTTGTTTGTTTTTTTGATTTTTTTTTTTAATTTTGTTATAGCTTGCTAAATTCCTTTAAAAAAAAAAAAAGGTTGGGAAATATTGAGGAACAGTATGTTTTTTTTTCAAGTCCCATTAGCTCCAAGTCATTGTCCTTCAATCTAGTTGTGGACGGTGCAGCTCAGCTCCAAGTCCAGCCACCTTTTTCAGTCTTAGTTTCAGGGAGTACAGCCTGGCATCCCATGTGGGAATTTTACTGGCAACCTTGTTGTTGAGAGTCCGGCTCTAACCACCTGAGCCATCCGACCACCCCTCTGGCAGCTCACCAACGGCTTATTGTCTTCAATCTAGTTGTGGAGGGCGCAGTTCACTGGCCCAAGTGGGAATGGAACCGGCAACCCTGTTGTTAAGAGCTTGGACTCTACCCACCTGAACCTTTCTGCCACCCAATATTTTATTGTTTCTGAAGCAATTATAATTGGGATTGATTTCTTGATTTCTCCTTTAAAAAAAAATAATAAAGTTTATTAGGGTGACAATTGTTAGTAAAGTGTAGCATGATTTTCTCCTGATAGTTTATTATTGGTGTATACAAATGCAACTGATTTCTGAATATTAATTTTGTATTCTGCTACTTTACTAAATTCATTTGTCAGTTCTAATAGTTTTATGGTAGAGTCTTTGTGGTTCACTCTATATAGTATCATGTCATCTGCATATAATGACAACTTTATTTCCTCCTTTCCAATTTGGATGCATTTTGTTTCTTTTTCTTGTCTGATTGCTATGGCTAGAACTTCCAGAACTATTTTGAATAAAAGTGGTGAAAGTGGGCAGCCTTGTCTTGTTCTTGATCATAAGGGAAAGGATTTTAGCCTATCTCCATTGAATGTGATGTTATCTGTGGGTTTATCATATATGGCCTTTATTATGTTGAGATATGATCCCTCTATTCCCACTTTGCTAAGTATTTCTTCATAAGTGGCTGCAGGATTTTGTCAAATGCTTTTTTTCTGCATCTATTGATATGATCATGTGATTTTTATTTTTCCTTTTGTTAATATAGTGTATCATGTTAATTGATTTGCAGATATTGAACCAACCTTGCATATAGTGTCTCCTTTTAGAATCCACTGTGTTTTCTCAGTCTTTAGTCATGAATAGTATTTACGTAATTCTAAAGTAATATAAATATTAACACCCTAGTCTTGGATCTCTAATTCAGGGAACCATTCAATTCATTTTAATTCATTTCAAAACATAAAGTGCTAAATGTCAAAAATACTAATATGATTAAATATGGATTATCCATAAAAAAGGTGTATGGTCTAGTGAGAAATATAAATACGAGTGGGTAATTTCAATGTAATGTTGTCAATGCCAAGATAGAGGGACATAAACTCTAGGATAGAGATGGCAGGCCCATCATGGGGAAGTTTAACTGCTATCTTGTCCTCAA
>NC_138056.1:64990091-65122591 GCF_964194185.1 Rhinolophus hipposideros | reverse complement strand
CTGGATAAATCAGGAGCCTCTCCCTATTTTTAAATCAGCTCATTGGCAACCTTAATTCAATCTGCAGCACTGGTTCCATCTGCAATCCTCATTCTCCCTTTGCGATGTAACCGAACATGTTTACATGTTCCAGAATTAGGACATGGACATCTTTCAGGGATGGTGGGACGTTGTTTTACCTACCACACATGAAAAGTCAAAACAGCCTATAAAAATGTCAATATGAGTATTCCTGCTCCCACAGTCTTTACCCTAAATGTGGATTGATGTCCTGTATGTAATGAAGGCCCTATGAATGTGAGATGAGGGTGCGTGAAACCTCACACAAGGTCCCTTCCTCCCATCGTCAGCACCACAGTAAGGTCCCTTCCTCCCATTGTCAGCCCTTTTGAGTGTTTGATTTGGGAATCACTGAAACATCACTTTGCCTTTCTTTTTATTGCCCCCTCACAGGCCTGCCACAAACACATGAAATTTATAGCATTCGTTACTACTTTGGGTTAGGGAACTGTGTCTTAAACTCTTTTAAAATTAAATTATAAAACTTGGTAGTACATCAGCCACTGACACAATTAAAACCTTGACATATATTAACGTATTAGAGAAATTAGATGGCTACCTAGTAGGATGTGAGACAGGTAAACTTGATGAATTTTGAGAAGAAGAGAAATAAAGGGAAAATTTGGATCTTGGGAAGACAAAGTTATGTAGGACAGAAGGGGTTATTGCACTAGAGGACAATGGGCATACTTGGGAGGGCCTCAGGGAGATCTGTGCTTTCACAAGTTCAACAAATAGACCTTCAATGAAACACACCAGAGTGTCAAAAGTGAACAAAATATCCAGTAGCTTCTCTCCCAGACATTAGTTTGGGGGCACTTGATGGGATACCATGAAGATGAATGTATTTATTTTTCCATTTTTTTTTCTGGGGTTTAAGCCCCAGTTCCTTCACTTAGCATGTAGCTTCTCCACAGTTACCTAGAACTTTGAATCTTGGTTATAGGCTTGCCACATATCATCATGAACTGACTTGTCCATGATATTATAGTTCAGATAGATACAGTAAATGTAACCTTTGCTTTAATCAGGAATACATTGTCAATTTTGTGTAAGTCATGCAAATCATTATCATTGTTATTATGATTATCTTTTGGCTGGTATTTTATATTGAACATTCGTTTTAATTGATGTATAGGTAATTCTTTGTTTTAGGAGGCTGTGCTGCGTATGATAGGATGTTTAATAGCATTCCTGGTCTACTTGTATACCCATTAGATGTCTATATACTCTCTCAGATGTGACAACCCCAAATTTCTCCAGAAATTGCCAAATGTCCCCTGGAAAGCAAAATTGCTCTCAGTTGAGAGCCACCGATGAAAAGCTTACAGAAATATGCATAAATCACAAGTACACAGCTTGACTCATTTTTATGAAATGAATTCACTCATGTAACCTCCATCCTGATCAAGAGTTAGAATATCACTAGCACCCAAGAACCTCTCCTTTCAGCCCATTTCAATGATCTCCCAACCTAAAGATAATCACTATTCAGACTTTTTTTACTATTAGTTTGCCTGTTTTTAGACTTTATGTAAATGGGATCATAGGTCACATAGTGTTTAGGTCTGTGAGCTTCATCCCCTGTGCTGCGTGTTGTAACCGTTTATTTTCATGCTTTATAGAATTCTATCATGGTCAGATCACAGTGCATTTATCCCTTCTACTTTTCAGAAGTATTTGGATGGTTTCCAACTTGTGGCTATTATGAATAATGCTGCTATGCACATTCATATACATACCTTTTGGTGCATTTTTGTAGTGTATATGCCTCAAAATAAAATTGCTGGAATTTGGGTATGTGTCCTTGCAGCTTTAGTAGATATTGTCAAAGTTTCCCAAAGTGGTGCTACCAATTTTTATTTCCAACAGCAGTGTTCAAGAGTCCACTTGATCCATCATTGCCAATGATTAATTAATTGTAGCCATTCTGGCAGATATGCAGTCTAATTGTTCTGTGCTTTTGTTTCTATTTCCCAGGTGGTTAATAAGATTAAGCATGTTTTCATACAACAATTGGCCATTTTCATATCATTTGTGTGTGTGTGAAAAAGTATATTGAAAAACTTTCTGTCCATTTTTTGCAATTGGGCAAAAATGATAATATTAGCTCCTATGACTATCAATCTCTTTAGAATTTTTATCTCTCAGCTTAAACTAATAAAGTAATAGCTTAGTTTTGTACGTCTCTCTCTTGTGAGCTTCATTAGTATGATTCCATTCACCAATCAGAGCTCTCCTGGTTAAATTGATCAAATGGAAGCCACAAACTGGTCAAACTAAGAATGGGTGTTGGGGCCTGATAGTCCTGCCAAGGTAGGTCTTGGCTGAGATAACATTGTAGTCTTTCTTTCCTTTCTCCTCCTTTTTCTCTTTTTTAACTACAGAATCAACAGGCAGATAGCTATAGCTACAATTTTCTCATTTGATACCATAGTTTCATACATGTTGGATGTTGCCATAAATGTTTTCCAGGCTGTTTATTGATTGGATTATTTTATAAAATAATTTGCTACCTGAGATGACTTCTCAGTGAAGTAAGAGTTTAATTTTAGGGAGTCTCATAGACAAATGGACAAAAGCGCAGACCTTTTATTCTTTTCCTTCATGCCAATGACAAGAGCTGTACGACCAGTATTTTTCTTCCACAGGGCTTTTTGGCCACCTTTGCTGGTATGTCATCACATGCAAAATGGAGTCTAACTCGTCTTCCTTACTCTCTGGCTTCCTTCAAAACCAAGCCTATCCCTGGGAAGGTCTCTCTTCACAATCATGCACCCCCTCCTCCTCTTGCCATGTTACATAACCATCCAGAACCCTGGGTAATCCTTTCACCTCAGACTGAGATGTCATCAGCTCCAGCTTTGGATGCACTCTGTATTTGGATGGGAAGGCTCCAGGGCGTATTTCATTAGACCATGCTGTGCTCAGTGCCGCCAGAGGTAGGGCCCCTGCCAGTGATGCGTACTTAGGCTAATGGCCTGTGGGCTTCTGGGAAACAAAAGGGCAGGTGATGGAGGATAGCCATAGGAAATTGGCAGGAAACAAGGCTTTTTTTTGAGCAGAACCATTAAGAAGAACATGAATCAAATACAAAGAATCTCAGAGGCTCTGGAAATACAATTTTGTCCTCATTTATATCTCTCAAGGAGAAAGAAACTGAAAGAGATGGCAGGGATCCTAAATGCTCAAGTCCTTCATGCCACTGTCACAGGAGCAGGAGGAAAAGATGCAGCAGGGACACTGAAGGAAAATGCGCTTTGTTACCCACCCGAAAACTTTAGTTCTAAGTCAACAATATAGTGCTTACTTTGTGCCAACTCCTGTTCTAAAGATGTAATCCTTACAAAACTTTGATGTATGTACTATTGCTATCCCCATTTTACAGATGAGGAAACTGAGGCTCAGAGAGGGTAAGTAACAAAATCCAAGGTTGTGGGTTAAGGGAGTCACAGAACTAGAATTAGTACCCAAGCATTCTGCCTCCCTAAGTCTACTGTTTTATCTACTAAACTAATTCTACCTCCCTACAGAGGAAGTAGGAGATAAGAATTCTCCTCCATGGATATGATACATGAAAGAATATTATATATGCATAAGGTATATAGTCGTATCCTAAGAGAGATCATGGTCTGGGCTGAAATGGATAAAGAAATGAAGTGTGAAGGAGACAGTCCTTGGGAAATGTGTAGGATTTCAATAGGTGAACGGGAGATGAAGATTTAGGAAGTGAGTATTTTGGGACATTTAGTATCCCTGCCCCACTAATTGCCAATAAGGATCATCAAGCATTGTGACAATGAAAGCTTCTCCACACATTTGCAAAAACCTACTTTTTGAGAACAGTTGAGCTCCATGTACAACAGCTTAGAACAGTGGCCCTCATGTGTGCCGGAATCATCTAGAAGGCTTGTTAAAACACCAATTGCTGGGCCTCGGACTCCAGAGTTTGTATTTCTAAGCAATTCCTAGGTGATTGGGAGGACCTCACTCTGAAAATCCTTGGCCTTGAAGCAAAAACTAGCAGGACATGAGTGAAAGGAGAAGGGTAGTAGAAGATACCCTGGGCTGAGGAGAGTAGAAGATAAAAATGAAGAAACGGAATGATTATTTCATAGTAACAGCAAACTTGAATGATAATTTATTCTGAGTTAGTACTGCACAATGCCCTTGACGTATATTCTCTCTTTCAGTCCTTGCCACAAACCATGGATACTGTTAATATTTTCAGTTTACAGATGAGAAAACTAAGGATTAGATACATAGGAACTTAACCAGACCATATATCTAGAAATTTAAACGCAAGTTCAGCCAATTCTATGGTACAACCACTAGCCAGTACTGCTGCTTCACGGTTCTGTGTTGTGATGGGATGTACATAATCTTTCAAAGTTTCTAATCAGTGATGTAGCAAGACAAAATTATTCTGGTAGAATTGTGCAGAGTTTAAAGTCTGAGAGGATAGCTATGGATCTATTACAGGCTTGATCAAAATTTCAGGAACAGATCTTTACATCCTATTCATTTTCAAAGTGAGTAACATGTCAAATGCCATCATCAGGAGTTTTATTAAGGCTGGATTCCTTTTGGTTTGATATCTGGTATTTAAAACACAGATTTTGCAATCAGAAGACTTTCTTCTTGGATCTACTGCTTATAATTTACTTGTTTATTCAAGAAATATTACTAAAATCCACTAACCATGGAAATAATTTTTTTTTTAAACTTTGCCTATTATTTGTTTTGAGATGACAAACAAAACCCAAGTTAAACTTTTCTCACTGGCTGCTCTTTGAACCTTCTTTTTGTCTTTGGTGTCCTTATAGTTTCATTATATTTAGTTGTGGATTTATTTTTATCCTCCCTTTGTTTGAGTTGGTATTTTTTTTTGAAAATAATCTATTATTATCTCTTCAAATATTGTTTTTTCTCAATCTTTCTATTATTCCCTTCTGGAATTCTGATTAGCTTATGTTGGACTTTCTCATTCTGTCTTCTAATTTTATTAATCTCTCTCATATTTCCAATATGACTCTTTTGGAAACGTTCTAAATAGTTTCTTTGAACCTATCTTTTTTTCACTAAGTCTTTCCTCATCTATTTATAATCTGCTATTTAACTCATTCATTGTGTAATTTCATTTACTTTATTGCCATTTTAATTTAAAAAATTTTTTTAGATCTGTTTTTTATAGTCTCTTGCTTCTTGCTTATATTTTTAGACCTCACTCCTTGAAGCACATTAATCATTTTATAGCCAGTATCTGGAGTTTTGTCTGTCTGATTCTATGATATTATTTCTTCTGGCTCTTACTCATGTTATTTGTTTACCTGTGTATTTGCAATTTTTAACTTTTAGCTCATATCCTTCGAATCATTATCTAAGATAATTTTTTCAGGTCATGTTGAAATTGAATTCCTTCAGAGAAGATTTTACTTTGCTTCTTCCTGTCACCTGGAGACAGACACTAAAATCTAGAACCATTTTATATCAAAATTTCTATTAAAATTTTTTTGAACCACCCAGAAAATTTTAACTGGGGCCAAAAACCTGGGTGAGTGCTGGCTTATAGTAACAAATTATTAAGAGAGATGTTTTTCCCTGTACACTCAGTGCCAAAGTGAAAAGAGCTGCTTCCTTGTTGTCTACATCTAAGAGGAAATTGTATCCTTGTATCCAGTGAGGTCTCAGCTTTATATGGTGGCCAACAATTAGGCTTTCTACTTTAGTAGTGCCCTAGTATGTCTTCTTTCGTCTGTGCCTTGTACAGTTTTCCAAACATATATTCAAGTTCACCAGGGTTTAACAGATTCCCTCAGGGTCAAAGCTAAATTCTACACTTGTTTGTCTTCCACCTCCCCATATCAATTTATTTTTGGCTTTGGTTTATTGCATATTTTCTTGCCAGCTTAGGAACACACTTAGAATATTCTAAACACACACACACACACACACACACACACACACACACACACACACACCATATTTTAGCTATTTTCATCAGAAAGTTTGTTCAGGATATCTGATCATCTAGCCTGATGTATTGCAGAAAATGCAAGTTCCAAGCTAAACTGAAAATGTGTCACAAATTATATTAAAAAAAAAAGGAGAAAAAAACAGTTATTTTCATTGAAATATAGAAAATGACCTCCCTGAGGACAGAAACAATATAGTTTTTATTTGTACATTTAGAGCATACTACCGTGCCTAAGACATAATAAGAGCTCCATAAATAATGATAAAATAAAGTAATATAGCCATTTGTATTGCATTGGAGGCTTCAAATGGTTGGATTAGTATAACTCATTATTAAATGTATATTTAATGTATGTTAAATATACCTGCTTAACTGGTTTCAAAATAAGCCTAGAACGTCTCTGATAACCCTATTAACAGGCAGGAACTTTGATTAGAGCTAACCCATTTCAGACTCTGAATTTTAAATTTGACCTTCTTACTCTAGATGGTGATTCATTTGCCTGCATAAATATTACACATGGAACTTCCCATGGCTCTGCTTCTGTGAACTGAGAGGAGAGAGCATGCTATTGAATATAAAAATCACTGAATGGAGTAGAAGAGAGGAAAGGAGGGTCCCTGCCAGTGGTATCCCCCTTACAATTAAGGAGCTCTTCCAAACTTGGCAGAAATAGGAGATACGGGAACAACAATAAGAGTCCCAAATTTCTGTCAGGCCAGGTTCTGAAGTGTTATCGCCAATTCTGACTGACCGGCAATCAATGGTGAAGCTAATTAGACAAGATCAGGAACTACTTTGTCTCTTTTAGAAGTTTAGAGTAATGCTTAGACAGACATTGGAATTAAACTAGTTTCAAATCTGGTCATGTCATTTACTATATTTTTGTCAGCAAGCAGGCTACTAACCTGTTCAAAACTCTATTTCATCACCTGGGAAATGCAAATAACAACACTTATAAGATCGTGTTAAGAGTAAAAGAAGATAGTACATATAAAATCGTTACCACAGTGCCTCATACAGTGTAAACATACAATAAAATTTGACTATTAATACTGCTTATTATTTTTGTCCTTCTCAATGAAGCCTAGTGTAGTATGCTTGTTGCACATTAGGACATTTAGTAAATGTCTGCAAATTCAGGAATAAAATCAGCCATCTTTACTTCATTTTTTTTTAGATTTTTATTAAAATATAGCTAATTATATTATAATAGGTTTAGGTTTAGGTGTACACCATGGTTATTCAATATTTATATACCTCAAGAAGTGATCACCATGATAAATCCAGTAATCATCTGACACCGTACCACGCTATCACAATATTATTGACTATATTCCCTATGCTGTACATTACATCCCATGACTTATTTGTTTTATACCTGGAAATTTGGACCTCTTATTTCCCTTCCCCTTTCTTCTCCACTTTTTAAATTTATCAATTACAATTGACATTCACTATCATTTTATATTAATTTCCGGTGTAAAGCATAGTGGTTAGACATTTGTATAATATAAGAAATTATCCACCCAACTAGTCTAATTCCCACCTAGCACTATACATAATTATTACCATATTGACTATATTCCCTGTGCTTTACTTTACATCCTCATGACTATTTTGTAACTACCAATTTGTACTCCTTAATTGCTTCACCTTTTTCACCCTGACCCCCACCCTCTCCAATCTGTCACCCCAACAAATCTAGTGCCCATCTGACACCATACATAGTTATTACAATATTATTGATTATATTCCTTATGCTATACCATACATCCCCATGATTACTGTGTAACAACCGATTTGTACTTCTTAATCCCTGCCCCTTCATTCACTCCCAAACACCCTCCCATCTGGCAACCATCAATATGTTCTATGTATCTATGAGTTTGTTTCTGTTGTTTGTTTATTTTGTTGTTTAGATTCCACATATAAGCAAAATCACATTCCATCTGTCTTCCTCTGTGTTACACTCCACTCTGCGCAATACCGTCCAGGTCCATACGTGCTGCTGCAGATGGCAAGAACTCCTTCCCTTCCATGGCTGAGCAATATTCCATTGTGCATATGTCACACCTCCTCTTTATCCATTCTTTCATCGACAGACATCCATGCTGGCTCCACACCTTGGGCATTGTAAACAATGCTGCAATAAACATATGGGTGCAAATATCCCCTGGACGTAGCATTTGGGTTTCTTCAGATAAATACCCAGAAGTGGAATTATTGGGTCCTTCTTTGCCTCTTATTATTGCTTTTGTTTTAAAGCCTATTTTGTTTGCTATAAGTATTGCTACTAAGAATTTTTGTTGTTGCTTTTTTCATTTCCATTTTCATGAAATATCTTTTCCCATCCCTTTACTTTCAGTCTTTGTGTGTCTTTCAATCTGAAGAGAGTCCCTTGTACGCAGCATATGTTAAGGGTCTTGTTTTCTTATTTATTCAGCCCTCCTATGTCTTTTGATTGGAGCATTTAATTGATTTACATTGAAAGTAATTGTTGATAGATATGTGGTTATTGCTATTTTATTATTCATAATTTTGATCTTTTATTTTTCCATCTTAAAGGCATCTCTCTAACATTCCTTGTAATACTGGTTTGGTGGTGATGAACTCCTTTAGTTTTTTCTCATCTGGGAAACTCTTTATCTGTCCTTGGATTATAGATTATAGCTTTGCTGGGTAGAGTCATTTTGTTTACAGGTCCTTGTTTTTCATCACATTGAATATTTTATGCCAATTGTTTCTGGTCTGCAAAGTATTGAGACTCAGTTGACAATCTTATGAGAGCTCCCTTATAAGTTACTAGCTGCCTTTCTCTTGCTGCTGTTAGGATTCTCTCTTTGTCTTTAACCTTTATCATTTTAATTAAAATGTGCCTTGGTGTGGGCCTGTTTCGGTTCATCTTGTTTGGGACTCTGCACTTCCTGGGCTTGCATGTCTATTTCCGTCACCAGGTTAGGGACGCTTTCAGTCACTGTGTCTTCAAATAGGTTCTCAATCCCTCGCTGTCTCTCTTCCCCTCTGGTCCCCATATGATGTTACACGTGGTGTTGTCTCAGAGGTCTCTTAAACTATCTTCATTTTTGGGGATGTTTTTTTTTTCATTTTACTGTTCTGATTGGATATTTTCTGCTACCTTACCTTCGAAATAGCTGACTCAATCCTCTGCTTCATCTAGTCTGCTGGTGGTTCCTTCTAGTGCATTCTTCATTTCGGTTATTGTATTCTTCACTTCTGACTGGTTCTCTTTTATGGTTTCTATGTCCTTTTTCTGCTTGCTATCTCTTCGTTGAAGTTCGCACTACGTTCCTTGAGCATCCTTATAACTATTGCTTTGAACTCTGTATCTAGTAGGTGCTTGTCTCCATTTTGTTTAGTTCTTTTTCTGGAGTTTTCTCCTGTTCTTTTATTTGGGATATATTTCTTTGTTTCTTCATTATGGTTTCCTATCTGTTTCTATGTATTATGTAGATCTGCTATGTCTCCCAGTCTTGGTCACATGGCCTTCTGTAGTAGGTGCCCTGTGAGGCCCTGGCACAGTCTCCCTGGTCACCTGCTCCGGGTGCTCCTAACGTGTCCCTTGTGTGGCTTGTGTGTGCTCTCCTGTTATAGTTGAGTCTTGATTGATATTGGCATGTTGGTGAGTGGGATTGACCCTCAGGCTGATTCGCTGTGGGATTTGTTCACATCCACATCTTACAGGCTACTGTGTAGGGGGCTTAGCCCACTAAATGGGATTTGTGCCAGCAGGCTCTGGTACCTGTTGAGACTGCCTTTGGGTATGACACTTTTGGGGCTAATTGGGTGGTGCTCTGCTATGGTTTAAAGACAACTTCCAAGTATGTTCATTCTGGGGCCTTTCGGGTGGGGCTCCAGTACAGGCCCAGGTCACCCACTTCCTATGACCAGTCAAGTGCTTCACTGCTTGTGCTAACCCTGGAGGCATGTGGGAGAGGCCATGCTGTGATCTGAGGATGGCTGCCATCAGTACTGGGTTTGGGGTAGTTCCGCAAAAAGCCAGGAAAACCCAAGGCCAGTTGCCACTTGCCAGCTCCCTTAAAGTTCACCAGACCGATCATATATATATATATATTTGGCTCTAAGCATAGGGGGAGGGCTCAACACATTAAAGTCATGGCTGCCTGCTGGCTGCATAGCACAAGGACCCCTCACAGGGAAAATGGGACTGTCCTCCAGCCCTGGCCTTGAAGCTACACACCTCAGTCTTCTCCCCGTATGCCTCTGAGTCTCCTCCAAGTCACTGTACCTCGGTCGGAGCCCAAGGTGAGTGCCTAGGAATGAGCAAGTCTGTGCGTGAGTACTTTAAGAGGATGCCTGGGTTTCCCGCAGCATTACATCCCACCTGGATGGTTGGAATCCCCACTGTTTTCACAGCAAGATGTTGTGGGGGCTCCTCTCCCTGGCACCAGTACTCCAGGCTGAGGAGCATGGAGTGGAGCTGGGATCCTTTACTCCTCTAGGGGGAACCTCCATGGCTGAGGTAGCCCTCCCTGTTCTCAACTGCCACATGGAGGTTTTGGGCAGCCTGTTTCATGTCTCAACCCCTCCTACCAGTCTCAATGTGGCTTCTTCTTTATATCCTTAGTTATAAAACTTCTGTTCAGCCAGACTTCAGATGGTTCTCCTGGTTGATTTTTCTGTAATTTAGTTGTAATTTGGATGTGTTCATAGAAGGAAGCAGGCACAGTGTTTATCTACTCCGTTATCTTGGATCTCCTCCCTCCCAATTCTTAATGGTCTCATGCGGGCACAGGACCAGCTTGTTCCATGTCTCTGCATCTCCTACCAGTTTTGTGGTAGCTTCTTCTATATGTCTGTAGTTGTAGGGCTTTGGTTCAGCTAGACATCAGGTGATTCTCAATAATGGTTGTTCTGTGGTTTAGTTGTAGTTGATATGGTCCTGAGAGGAGGTGAGCATAATGTTTACTTATCTTGACCAGAAATCTCCCATCTTTACTACTTAAATGAAGTAAATGAACATTTACTTAAATGAAGTAAAATGAACATTTTCCCTTGCCTTTGGCCTTCACCATTGGGAAAAACAAGAATTAGGATGATTCTTTATTTAATGAAAGTAAAGCATTTATTTATTTAACAGCTAAAGAACTTGTTAAGTAGTTTTTTAAAGGAGGCAAGAGCTAGCTTTTTACCCCATCAGGGGGTGGAAAAAAATTCCCAGCACCTGACACCAGTTTCACCTTGGAACCAGCAGCCTCCATTCTGTATGCTTTGCCTTGGCAAAGCTTGTGTGCTTCCATTGAATCAACATGCTGACAAGCTGCTCTGCTGCCATGGCAGCCACCACCCACGTATCTCTCTCAAGAAGCCCTATGTATTCTTTCCAACCTCTGAAAAGAAGTTAGAGATAAAGACCAATTTTCTGGAGGGCCTGCTTTATGGCCTTTGTGAGGGTCCTTCCAACTATTTTCTTTGTTTGCTTGAGAAACTCCCACCTTGCTTCTAACAATTCAGCTTGTTCTCAGAAAGAACTATGGAGTCCTACAAGAAAATTACAGTGAACTTTTAATTCGAAGAAGCCATGTAAAACTGGCACGGCCTGTCCAATAGTAGCAGAGGAATATTTCTATGACTAGGATTAAAGGAAGATAGGGGTTTTGTGGTCAGAACACAAAGCCATTAACGGAGTTACAGGATTTCTTGCAAAACCCACCGTCTCCTCTTCTCTCCCATTTTTTTCTTTTCTTTTTTTTTTTTTTTAGCTTGACTTGTGACTTTAAGCTAACTAGATGTTCTAAATTTCAAGACTTACCTCTGGTGATTGAAAGCAAGATATTTCCTCAGAGGCATTTTTGTTTTCCTGCAAGATGTCTTCACACCATATATGCATATGATACTTCTTGATTTGGGCTGGTTTTGCTGCATACATTTTGAGAGCCTCCTCCAAAACCCTAATGGTCCAGGATAGTGGGTGCAAAATGAGCTGCTTAATCAGAAGGGGATCTTTAATAGTGTTATGCAGAGAGTAACATGGCATCCATGATTCTGCCCAATGGGAGAAACTGTTTTCATCTTGAACCACAATTAAGAAATAAATCTTCCAACAAGAGTAGAATAAAATACGCATCTCATTATTTTATTGGAGAAGGAGGTAGAACTCAGATTAAGAACACAATGTTACCAGAGCAGACAAGAGATGGTGAAACTTGGCTCTTCCACCTTCTAGCTACATGAAGTTGGATAAGTACTTATTGTTTTCTAATCCTGTTCTCTTATTTTTATATGCCATATTGTACTAGGTAGGAACTCCAATACATGTTGACTAGAAGTTGTGAAAACAAACTTTTTTTCTGTTGGTCCCCAATTTAGAAAGAAAGAGTTTTCAAAGATGTCTTTTATCAGGTTTTGGCAGATCCTTTCTATCTCATTTCCTGAAAATGGATGATAGATTTTTGTCAAATATTTTTTCTACATATATTGATATGATTGAGTTTTTCTTTTTTGTCTTATTAATATGGAAAGTTATATTGATTGATATTGAATATTAAACCAACCTTGAATTTCTGGAATAAACTCCAGTTGTTCACAAAATATTATTTTCTATATATTGGTGGATTTGATTTGCTACGATTTTTGTTAAGAATATTTAGTTTTCTCTTCTTATAACTTTTTTTTTATTGATGTCAATGTAAAGCTCTTATTTTCTGCAAAAAGTTGTGTGAATTTGGTATTATCTTTCTTAGATGTTTGGCAGAATTTGTTATCACCAGTGATGCCATCTAGGGCCTAGTGTTTTCTTTGTAGAAAGGTTATTAAATACAAATGCAATTTCTTTAATAGATATACAGCTATTCAGACAATCTATTTCATTTTGAATGAGCTTTGAAAATTTGTGACTTTCAAGAAATTTTCAATTTCATCTTATTGGTCAGATATATTGGCATGAAGTTGTTCATAATATTTCTTTATTTTCCTTTTCTTACATCAAGATCTGTAGTGATGTTTCCCATTTCATTCCTGATAGTGATAGTTTGTATCATTTCTTTTTTTTCCTGATCAGTCTCACTAGAGGTTTATAAGTTTTATTGATATTTTCAAAGAACTATCTATTGGTTACATCAATTTTCTCTATTGTTTTTGTTTTCTATTTCTTTGATGATATGCTTCTCATCTTTATTCTTTCTTCTTATTTTATGTTATTAGATTTTATTTTTCTTTTGAAAAATTCTTACCATGGAAGCTTAGATCACTGATTTAAGTTCATTTTTGGTTTCTAATGTAAGCATTTAAAATTATAAATTTCACTTGAAACACCCTACTGATTTTATGTTGTGTTTTAATTTTAATTGAATTCAGAGTATTTTCAATTTTTTTGTTTGACCAATAGGTTATTTAGATATGTGTTATTTATGTTGTGTTTTAATCTTAATTGAATTCAGGGTAGTTTCAAATTTCTTTTGTCATTTTTTTTGTTTGACTCATAGGTTTTTTAAATATGTGTTATTTAATTTTCTAATAGTTGAATATACTCCTAATTTATTTTTTTAGGATTCTTGTCTAATTCCATTGAAAGATCAAAGAAAATAGTTTTTCTTAATAAGATTTCAATTTTTTGTAGATTTAGATAATTTATACAGATTTGTTTATGTCTTAGAATATAGCTTACCTTGGTGAATATTTCATGTACCCTTAATAGAATGTTCTTTCTGCTGTTGTTAGGTGGAGTGTTCCATAAATGTTAATTAGATCAAATAAGTTGATAATATTATTCAAGTTTTTTATATCCTTCCTAATTTTCTGTTTGTTTTATTAGTTATTGAGAAAGGAATGTAAGCATCTCCAACTCAAGCTGTGAATTTACCTTATCAGTTCATGTATTAATTTTTTGAAACTGTTTTCACATGCATACAAATTTAGGATCATTATTTCTCCATAATGAATTGACACCTTTATTACTATAAAATATTCCTCTTCAGCACTCTATATTTCTTTTTCTGAATTCTGCTTTGACTGAGAGTAGGAAATAAAGTTAATCAGACTTTCTTATGTTTAGTATTTTCATGGTATCTTTTTAAATTTTTTATACTTTTAAACTGTCTGTATATTTGAAATGGATTTCTTATAACAGTATTTAGTTCTTTCTTTTTTATCCCATATAACAATCTTTACTATTAGATTATTAATACAATTATTAATTTTAATGTAGCTATCAATATGTCTGGATTTAAATTTACTATCTTGCTATTTGTCTTCTATTTATCATTTTTTGCCTTTTTTGTTTTGTTTGATTTGATTTGAGTTTTTGCAGTTCCTTTCTAACTACACATAACTTTCTGGCAAAATCTATTTTATTTATCTATCTCTCAATCTATTATTTATTTATTTTATCTTAGAAGTTGCTGTAGAGCTTACAAAATACATGTTTACATTACCAGAGTCTACCTTTAAATAATATTATACCACTTCATGTATGGTCTGAGAACTTTACAACAGTGTACTTCCATTTTCACCCTCGCATTTCTTTGTGCTGTTTTCACCATACAGTTGACTCTATATATGTTATAAACTAAGCAATTTATTGTTATTTCTATTTAAAGTGTCCTTTTAAAGAAATTTAAAACTGGGAAAAATCTTATACGTTTGTCCACAAATCTATCTTTTCCAGGCTCTTCATTCTTTTATGAGGGTCAGAATTAGCATCTGGCTTCATTTCCTCTCTGCTTGAAAATCTTCCATTAATGTTTCTTGTAATGCATATCTGCTGGCAATGGATTGTATTAGCTTTAGTGATCTAAGAAATTTTTTATTTTGTCTTAATTTTTGAAAGATATTTTCCCTTGGAATAGATTTCCATGTTGACAGTTTATTCTTTCAATACTTTAAAAATGTTGCTCAATTGTCTTGTAGCTTGCAGAGTGGCTAAAGAGAAGTTTGCTTTCATTCTTCTCTTTGTTCCTCTTTACGTAACATGCTTCTAAGGCTGTTCTTTTTATTGCTGATTTTCATTTGATCGCGACGTGCTTTGGTACGATTTTCTTTTGCTTGTGGTTCATTGAGCTTCTTGCATCTCTGCATGTATAGTTTTCATCAAATTGCAATACTTTTGAACACTTTTCCTTTAAGTATGTTTTCTAGTTATAGGCATATTAACTGCTTTGTTACACAAATTACAGATTCCCTGTTTATTTTCCTTCTGTACTTCATTTGGGATAGCTTCTTGCTGTCTTCAGGAGTGTTGACCATTTCTTCTTCAATTTCTAATTTTGTGTTAATCCCTCCTAATGTATTTTTATTTTAGATATTTTATAAGTTTTACTTGGATCATTTTTTATATCTTCCATTTACCTCATCATGTTCATGTCTCCTTTATCTTCTTGAACATGTAGAGTTTTTTATAATACCAGTTTTTATATTCTTGTCTGCTAATTTACCAGCTCTGTCTTTTTTTTTTTTTTGGTATTTTTTTCTATTGATTAATTATTATCCTGATTATATGTCATATATTTCTGCCTTATGGCATGTCTGGTAAATTTTTATTTTGAATTTTATGCTGTTTGGTGTAGGGTTTTGCTTTGTTTTTTATTTTGTTTGTTTGTTTCTTTGTTGGACTTTCTTCTTGCATCCAGTTATTGTTGGATTTTCTTCTGGCACCCAGTTATGTTACTTGAAATCAATTTGATTCTTTTGAGATTTGATTTTAAGCTTGATGTTTTGCCACTTTGGAGAAACTTTTAATCTGGGGATAATTTAACTCATATATATATATATATGTATATATATATGTATATATATACATATATATGTATATATACATATATACATAACTCATGTATATATATTAACTCATGTATATATATTAACTCATATATATATATATATATATATATATATATACACACACACATATATATGTAAAGGCAATGCCCTTCTGAGGATTCTACTTAATATCTTTCCATTCTGGCTGGTGGCAACATAAACTGTTCTCAGGTTTATATGAGGAATTTTCAGACTTCTGTTTTCTGGTGATTCTTTTCCCAGGCTTTGGTGGGTTTATTCTCATGTCTGAGTAGGTAAGTACTCGACTAAAGATTCAAAGATACTCCTCTGCAGATCTTCAGAGCTTTCTCTCTCTCTACTGTCTTGGATACTGTGTAACCCCCTTCTCTCTAATACTGTCTCCCTAAATTCTGGCCACTTTGGCCTATTCAGACTTCTTCCTTCCTACTGAATCCAGTAGGTTCTGCATTCTTCCTTCCTTAAACTGTAGCCTACAAACTACCTCCACTGGTAACCTGCAGATTTGTAGGGATTACATCATTTGATTTACTTTTCTCAGGGATCACAGTCTTCCACTGCTTTTTGTCCAATGTCTGATAGACATTGCTTTATATATTCTGTCTTTGTGGCTTGCTGCCTATGGTTTATGAATACTTGTTTTGCGGTTCCCACATTAGTCCCTGTTCAAAGTTGTTCTGTCCTCAAAGCCCCAAATGGATTCTTATTATTCATGTATTCATTTATTCATTCTTTACATCATTGCTGGGAGATCATGTGAGGCACTGGAGAAACAGGGTAAGACATAATCACTATCCTGGAGAGCTACCTGAGTATATGGGAGACAAACTAAAAATAATAATTGGGCTATATGAGTACAATGTGCACACGCCTGCTATTGTGAAATGATGAATGAAGTGTCGTGGGAAATCAGAGGAAGAAGGAATTATTCGTAACTGGAATGGGTTTGGAGCAGGAAGGAATAGGAAAGGAAGACTTCACTTAGGAGGTAACTCATCATTGGCACAATTCAACAGTCTAGACGGTGTGTGATAAACTGGGTGCTTTTCAGAGAATATTATCAATATGCAAAGATAATTAGCTATTAATTTTCAGTGCTTCCTCTGTGTGACTTGACATATATTAATTATAATAAACCTTCCAGTTATCTTGAATGGGAAAATTATCTCTATTTACTAATCTAGAAAACAGAGGCTAAAAAGGTAAGCTACAAGTCATGAGGGTTTATCTTAAGTATAAATAACTTATGCTTTAGGCATTTTATGAAAGTATTGACTTTTTCGTATTTAAGTTTTCAACAAATATGATATTCTTTATTTAAATTCAAAGCTCTTCAATTGCCAAGTCCACAGTTTTCCAAGGACAACCAAAAATTGGGCCAAAAATATATATCTTTAGTTTCCATTCCTCATCAGTTGTATACATTTTTTTGAAATACATAGAATCCCTAAAGGACTACTGTTTAAAAATTATAGATTGGCAAATTATGTACCTGGAGCTTTCTTTGTTGATATTTCTGAAAATAAAATTCAATTTGTTTCATGAAAGTAGGGCTATTCTGATTTTCTGAAGTATAAAAAAGCTAATATATATACATATTTGATTTGATTTTTTAATATTTTTCTACTTTTCCAATTAATTTAAAAGTTTATATTTGTGTGATATCCAAAAAAGTATAAAAAGCAAATAAATATATACACACACAAATGTATTTTATTTTTTAATTTTTTATACTTTTCCAATTAACTTGAAAGAGTATACTATATGTGTATGTGTGTGTCTATTAAAAAATAGTGTTTATTGCCTAATGAAAGACCAGACAAATTCAGGAGAAAGCTTATTAATCAGAGAATGAAAAAGGGGAACATATTAAAATTTATTGAGCAACAGAAACGTCATATATATACATGTACATATATCTTATTATATATATAATATATCTATATACCATATAGATATATAGATATCTATATATATATACCAACATAGGTAGATAAATAGATAGATATCTCATTCTATCTTCTCAATAGCTCTATGAAGCAGATATTATTATCCTCATTTTAGAAACATTAAAACACAGGTAGTTAATAATTATTGGGGACTTTAAATTCAGATCTATATGATTCCACAACATTTTCTCATCCTAAGTTAGCAAAAGCCAAGACTTGAGAAGTGCCTTTAAAAATGGCTAGATGTAACTACCATTTAAGTTCTTTCAAATAGTATTTAGCATAACTTAAGATATTTAATATTGAAGAGGAAAATTGGAAAGTCCTTCCTTTATTCATTCATTCATTCAACAAATATTTATTGAACTTCTACTTTGTGCCAGGCACAGACAGAGTTGATAGGCCTCAACTCTGCACAAGACAGAGCACTTGTACCCAAGGTTCTTCCAGCATTGGGCACTGGGGAGAGGGCTCATAGCCTGTGGCAATACAGTGTAGTAAGTACTGTGATAGGAGAGTGTGGTGTGCAGAGTTCCCACGCAAGACGGGAACGTAACCTACGTGTCAGAATTCACGAAGGCTTCCAGAACAACTTGCTGATCCAGGAAGGATGAGCACATTAGCCAGATGAGTGGAGGTGAGGAGCAGCAGTGAAGGTGGTAGGGGTGGTGGGTGATGGCAGTGTTCTTAGCAGAGGGATTTAGTTGTAGGAAGATGACTGATGTCACAGGAGTCTCAAATGGCCTGACACGTTGTCTAATACTTGTTGGAACATGGGTGGGTAGGCAGAGAAGCAGTTATTGGATAGAAGAATAATTGGGGAACATAATCCAGCGATTACTGTAGGAGCATGAGATGAGAGTTATTGACCCAGAAATTCCCTGTAAAAGGGCTTTCTCTGTTCTTTCAATTCCCAGAGACAGATTGTGCTGATGTCAGAGGGAAAATGTGTGCTTTTATGCCTCATATCTAAGTAGGTCAGTATTTGCTAACACTCAAGGAGTCTGCATTATTTCCCAGTCGGCTAGAACATTGTGCTAATGAGGATCAGGTCACAGGTTCAATCCCCTTATGGGCCTCTTAGCTTCGCTGTGTTCTGTAGTCACAGACAGCACCCCTCACCCCAGGCTGCACTTTCTCAAATGCCAATTGCTAGCAGGAGAAGACTGCTGAGACCTTTTGGACAGATTAGAGAAAACTCATCACCACTCCGTGGTTCACAGGGGTACAGCTTCCAGTGAATGTTCCACTGATAGCACGTAATCAATGTAATTGTGATTTCCTAAGAATGCTTAAAACATTTAGCGTTGCTCCCACTAAATCTCTAACCTCAGTGCCTGTGGAAAATTTGTAGCCAAGGAGCTACAATCAGCTAATAGTCTCATCTTCTTTCTCCTCTCTGGAGGAAACTAAGAATATTTATTAAACATCTGGTGAATCGTGGTCCTATGATGCTATAGCAACAGGGCCAGAGATACAATCTCTCATGCATAGAAGTTTAAGCCTAAATACCCGTCTATTCATTTAGCAATGGCTTTACAGTATAATCTATAGAGCCAGTTCCATGCTAGACAGCTAGAAGAAAAGACATAGTAATTAACATTTAGTGAATATGGCCTGTGTGCCAAGCATGTAGCTACAGCCTTTACAAGGATTACTTCACCTAATGCTCAAAATAGCATGCCAAAACTCAGAGTGGCCAAGTCCTCCCCCACCTATCACCTTCCTCTTTCCTGGGAGAGGACATTAGAAAGTACAAAAATGTGTAGCCACAGAAAGAAACACTATGATCAGAAATTTTCTCAGAAGAAATTTCCAGGCAGAGAGGTCCAAATAATTACAACTATAACCAATATTTATTGCACACTTACTATGTGACAGGCATTTTTCTGAGCAGTTTATACCATTGCAAATCAAATCTTCAACTCAATCCTGTGAAGTTAGGTTCTATCATTATTGATATTTTATCTATAAGGAAATTAAGGCAAAGAAGAACAAAGTGGTAAACCTGTCCAAGTTCACATGAGAAGTAAGTGACTGACCCAGGATTATAACCCAAGGATTACCTTGGTTATATTGAGCAAGTTTTACTGCTTTGCTTTACCATTCATATATATTCTTTGGCGATGTGTCTATTCAAATCTTTTGCCCCTTTTATTATTGAGTTTAGAGGGTTTTAAAAATAATTTATACTGGATACAATTACTTTATCAGACATGATTTGCAGATATTTTCTCTAAGTCTTTTAAGTGTCAAAGGCAAAACTTTTATGTTTTGCTGAAGGTTAGTTTATCAATTTTTTTCTTTTATTATTTATGCTTTTTTACATTTCCTAGCTAAGAAATCTTTGTCTGCCCCAAGGTCACAGAGATTTCTTTTTTTTCTTCTTGGAGTTTTATAGTTTTGTTCTTTCATTGAGGTGTATATTTCATTTTGAGTTAATGTTGTATGTGATGTGAGGAAAAGGTTAACATTTTTTTTTTCCATATGGATATCCAGTTCTTACAGCACCATTTGTTACAAAGACTGTTTTTTTCCCCCAATGAATTACCTTGGCAGTTTTTTTGACAATTAATTGACCATAACTTCTGTTGGTAATGTTGTGTCATTTTTGGTATAGTCATCTTTCATATTTTGTTAATTTATTTGTAAATATATCTCATGTGTGGAGTAGTGCTATTGAAAATAATATTTTATTTCAATTGTCAAATAATTTTTTTTTGCTAAAATATAGTGATGCAATAATTTTTTCTTCACTATGGCTATGCTCAAATTGATTTGGCATCTCTGTTGAAAATCATTTGCCAAGGCAAAAAAATCAATTTTTAATGTATGTGTGGGCCTATTTCTGGATTCTTCATTCTGTTCCATCAATTAATATGTCTATCCTTACACCAAAACCAAACTGTCTTGGTTGTTAGAGCTTTATAATAAATCTTAAAATCAGTTTTGTGTAAGTCTTCCAACTTTGTTCCCCTTTTTAAAAGTTGTTTTGTTATTTTAGACCCTTTGCTTTTCCACATCAATTTTAGATCAACAAGCAAATTTCAATTTGCTTGTTGATCAATTTTAGATCAACAAGCAAAACCAAAACATAACAAAACAAAAAACAACCTTGATGAAATATTTTGATTGGGATTGCCTTGAACCTATACGTCATATTGGCTAGAATTGACATTTTAAAAATTTGTATCTTCTATTCCATTTTTTTAAAATTAAAGTTTATTGAGTGACTATTCTGCCATTAGAAAAGATGAAGTAGTGCCATTTGCGACAACTGGATGGATCTTGAGATTATAATGCTAAGCGAAATAAGTCAGACCAAAAAAGTCGAGAACTGTATGATTTCACTGATATGTGGTACATAAAACTGAAAACAATAAGGGAACAAGACAAACTAATCCATGTTTTGGTTTATCTCTTCATTTATTTTGATGTTTCCTTCTATTACCTTTCTAATGACAATTTTTTCTTTTACCACTTTGAAAGATGTGGTTCTATTGTCTTCAGATCACGTAGTTTCTAATGAGAAACTGCTTTCGTTCTTATCTTTGTTCTACTCTATGTGATATATGTGTGAATTGTTTCTTCCAGTTGCTTTTGTGACTTTCACTCTGTCACTGGTTTTCAGCAACTTGATTATGATGTGCCTTGGTGTGACTTTCATTATGTTTATTTGATTAGATAGCTGATGAGCGTCTTAGATATGTGGATTTTTGGTTTTCTTCACATTTGAACATTTAGTTGTATTTTCCAAGTATCTCCTTTTCTGGAACCACAATTATGTGCATTATACTGTATGATTGCTTGATACTGTCCCCCAGCTTATTGAGGGCCTGTTAATTTATTTTAGGTTGCTTTCCTCTTTACATTTCACGTAGCATAGTTTGTATAGCTTTATTCTCACATTTACTATTCTTTTACAGTTTCTAATCTGCTGTTAATCCCATCATCCAGTGTATATTTTCATACATTTCTAGAAGTTCCATTTGCATTTTCAAATATCTACTATTTCTCTACTCATTGTGTTCATGTTTTTCTTTATATTCTTGAACTTATTTGAGATTTATAATAACTCAGGTGCTTCTTTAATAATTTGGCTAGATGCTTAACATGAGCAGCTAATTAATTTTTACTCAAATGGGCATTAATATTCCTATTTTACAATCAAGGAAACTAAAGCTCAGAAGGGCAAATTAATTTGCCCAAAGTCATATAACGAGTAGAAAACTAAAAATTAGAGCCCAGGATCATCTGATTCCAAAGTTCATCCTCATAATTACTATTCTATTCAATATTAACTCTGTCTTAACTGGTTGTTTATACTTGAACAAGTATTTTATTTAGGTGAATCTCAGTTTCTATGTCTATAAAACTACATATCATGAAAATGCTTATTTCTTAGCACTGTATATGAAAAGTACTTTTCCTCTGAAGTTATTTTTGTTGCAGTTAGGAGAAGGAACTTAAATTTTATTTCAGAGGGCAGCCCAGCAATAGCAAAGCTAAATATATGCATTTGGATGAGTGTGGGGTGGTGTAAAGATACCTCATTGGAAGGCCCTTCTATTTTAGGGAGCATGAGGACATAGAGGTATTTTTTGTAGAGTTTGGTGGATAGGTAACAAAAAATATTAGTGCCCTATTCCTTCATAAATATGTCCGGTACTGCCTGGGTATGTCTGTACAGTTGTGGTTTCAATTGTTTTGTTAATATGAATTTACCATTTTAATATGGATATAGTTTGGGAAAGAGAGATTGTTGTATATTGGCCATCTTAACTGTCTCTTCCAACAATCCAGATGGTTAAGATAGCATCAGCTAAAGGGAGTTTTTATTTTTTAATATAAGGATTTTCTCCTAGGTCTCTATCCCTTCACAGGGTCTTCTCTGTGGCTAGAGAGTTCAGTTTGCTTGCCCTGTACATCCAAGGCACATTAACGAGTTCCATGATAGAGATCAATTTCCTTTTTTATTTTTGTTTACTTTTTGTTCTTTGAGCTACTAGTCAACAGAACTACCCTAGCCAGCAATCTTGAAAATTTATTCAGGGTTCACTATTTGTTTAGTACCAACTCTATACAAGTGTATTGCTACAGACTCTGTACTATAGATACAGAGATCTATAACATGAAATATCTGTCCCTAAGGAATTCAGAGTCTAGTGGGGAAAGACAAAATATAAGCTAAATACCAGGGGTACCAAAAAAATGTATACACATTTTAAGAGATGTTATCTATGCATTACTTTTTGAAGTTGAGTTGAATTACACAGCAATATGTAGTATGACGTTCGCTCAAAAGATGGTGTTAATCAAATGAATAGAAGCATCATTCATTGTATTACAATTTTAATACAGTTTATTCCTTTCTTCAAATGTGTATGCATTTGTTTCGCACTCTCTATATGATGTAGTAATAGGTATAAGCCACAACATATGGGAAAATCAAGGAGGGGTCCCTTACCACTGGTAAAGAGCTATAGAGGTAAGACTCTGAAGGAGTTCTGGGGAGGGTGATACTTGACTGAATTCTGAAGGATGACTATACGTTTGTCAACAATGGAAGTAATGGCAGGAAAAGTGGTTCCCAGTAGAAGGAGGGGCAGTATTTGTGAAGGCTTGTAAATGTGGTGAGTATAGAGCCCGTAGTATCTGTAATTTGTTTTGACGAGGGCTTAGGGGAGATAAAGCAGGACAGGTAGACAGGGTTCAGACCATAAAGAGGCTATTATGCCTCTTGGTCACAAGGGAGTCCTAATGTGGGAGCATGGGTGAGGAGGTATTAATTCATATCCACACTGGAAAAACAACTCAAAGTACAAGGCTGGTTGCTGACAAATCAGTTGCCTCAAATTTGTGTCTGATCCCACCGGGACAGAGGGTAATGCAGAAATACCAGTGAAAGACTGGGCCAAAGCTCTCAGACAGCGAGGAAATCTGCTGAGTGGAAGGCTTTGAAGTCTGACTATGGGATACACAGCTTTGCTCAGAGCTCTACCCTCTGGGTAAACAGTGGCCTGTTTCTGAAGGGAGGTAGCTCAGCTGGGGGTGGATGGTTTTGGCTCCCAAAGCAGAAATAGCACTGCCTGGACTTGTACAGGTTTCTGAGTTCACAGGCAGACCACAGGAAGCTGACAAATCCAAAGAGGCATGAACATATTGGAAAGAGAACTGTAAAAGGCCAAGGAAGTGTTTAAAACCAAGCAAGGTAGTAAGGAGAGGAATGCCCTATGTTAATACCAACCTTACTACAGAGGTCTACTATTTGATATTCTTCTCTCTTCAACTCTGTAATTACAGCTATCGGTGCCAGGCTTTGAGCTGAGTGTTTTCCTTAAAGAATAATAACAAGAATTGACATATTTTACGAACTTGCTGTGTCTCAGATACTGTTCTCACTATATTCCATATCATCACTCATTTAATTCTTACATTCATATTGTGAAGGAGTTAAAAATACTAGGTTCATGTTACAGATGAGGAAACTGAGTGTCAGAAGTAAAGTTTGCCTAATATCACCATATGCAGGAAATAATATGGGACGAGCAGAACTAGTGGATCTGGGATTTGAATCCAGGCAGCAGAACTTCACAGAGCCTATGATTCTTTTCACTATAACTACGGACATCATTATCACTGGCTTATAGATTGGGCAACTGAGTCTTAGAGCAGTTAAATAAATAATAGAGCTGGAATGAACCTCAGTCTCTGACTCGAGTGTTGGTGGCCTTAGCCACTACACTCCACAACTCCCAACACTGGGGACATGTCTAGAGCTAGCTTCTGCCACCATGGGACTCTTCCTTGGTGGAAACAATGTGTGGGCCTGAATTATATAAGGAAACTGGGCTGTGGGGAGGTCCAAACAGACCCTCTGAGGAGATAATAAATATGTCCCCCAGAGAGCAGAGGGTGTTAGCCACACAATCATTATTAGCCAAAGAATCAGCAACGTCCACTAGGCGGGAAAACACCATCATGGGCCCCACTTCTCCTGCTCTCACAGCCAGCCTCAAACAGCAGAGGAGTTGACCTTGGAAAGAAGCCTAGGGGAGGTATTTCAGACCCAGGTATGGACCACTTTCTAAGGAGCCAGAGTAATAAAAGACCTGGAAGAGCAGCCCTCCCCCCACCTCCAATTTAATCCCTCAAGCC
Source organism: Rhinolophus hipposideros (assembly GCF_964194185.1). Classification (NCBI taxonomy): domain Eukaryota; kingdom Metazoa; phylum Chordata; class Mammalia; order Chiroptera; family Rhinolophidae; genus Rhinolophus; species Rhinolophus hipposideros. The sequence continues at coordinate 65,097,670 of NC_138056.1, read as the reverse complement.
ATGCAGGAGATGGGGGGAAGAGATAGTGAGTAAATTGGTTTGAGTTGGGAATTTTAAACTGGACAACATAGACTTTTTGTTAAAAAAAAAAAAAACAGGAGAAAAATTATGGACACTGGGAAGTTTGGGAATCTGCTCAAGACATCCTTCAAGGAAGAGAATAGGAGAATTCAGAGAATGCAGGCAGTGCCAGAAAGATATAAAATTGTTTTACGAGATTGTTCAATACACCAGGTACATCAGTCATCTACAATTTCAAGTATTCCAGCATAGCTTGCCCTTCCCATCTTCAGTGCTCCTCATTTCCCCTGTCTTGTTCTCAGAAGAACTCTAAACCTAACCGCAATGCTTGCTCCTGGAGCAGTGCTCCTTCCAGCTCATGGTTGAAAGCTGAAAGTTGTCTTTTATCTAGAATTCATACTATGTTCTCCTCCCAAAACAGATTTTGAAACAATCTAAGGTCAAGGCACAGTGGTTGTGCAAAGCTTAGACCAAGTTTTAGTAAAGCAGCAATGATATCATGAGTCAGGATATTATAAAGCCTGTTAAGCTGGTTTCCTAGGCTTTTCTCATTCATCATGGACAATGCAGGTACTGAGCATGAGCCCTATGTCTGTTAAACACCTGAGAGAAACAAGCTGTATGTCCTTCTGCAGAGAGGCTTGATGTCCTAAGGATGGGAATTAGCATCTTATGGGGCTGGGGGCATATGTGGTTAGCTGAGGTCTTAATCCTGTTCCTGAAAGGCACAGCCCCAAGGCAGAGAGAGAGTCAGCCTGTAGCTCCATTCTGCGGCAGTGAATGGAGCAGAAATGATGATAGACACTCAGGAAGACCTTGGGACTATGAAAAGGGAAGCAGATAGCTCCAAGCTTTCAGACTGAGATATTTATTAGAAGTTTAATTTTTCTGAGCAACTTTGACTCCCACCAGACCCAGATGTCTCCCCTGAGAACAAAACTGAACATATTAAGTCAGACCAATGCTCAGAGCTATGTTGGGACTCCCAAAAGGAGACCAAAAGGAGAGAATGTGGCCAGGGCATCCTCTATTTCTGTGTATAACAAAGGCATTTTTTTTTTAAATATTAAAGTTTACTGGGGTGACAATGGTTAGTAAAGTTACATAGGTTTCGAGTGTACAATTCTGTAATACATTATCTTTATCTCACATAGTGTGTTCTCCCAGACACCCTTATAGTTTGTTCTTCATGGCCTACATTTGATCTATCATCTAAGGATGAGTACGTCTAAGCTCACCTTTATGTTATGTTTATTTTTAATCTGTACCCCATCTCAGGGAGAGCAAACTTCATTTGATTATAGGTCATCATTATCTTGAAATATCCAGGATGGTCAATTCATGCATTCATACATTCATTTATTCAACAGATATTTGTGGAGTACTTCTTATATGCCAGGTATCTGAGCTTAAACCCTCAAGTTCTCAACATTTCCAGGCCCCTTGGAAGGAAATAGGAAAGAGATGTCTCAGAAAAACAGAGGCCTTTACTCAAGCTGCAGAAAGGTGGTGTGAGAACAAGAGGGGCAAAGTCACAGATTTTAGGACAACCAAAGTCTTCCTAGAGAAAAGAGTGTGAAAAAAAGATGTGACCTCCACCATGAGATCTTATTTTTCTGGGTACTTAAATCACAGAAACATGGTAAGTTTCGCTGTGGAGAACCATTGCATGAAGCAGGTCTGTCCTCTACTCTTCTCAATTCTTGCTTGGAATGAGTGAGTACATCTGATTGGGATTTTTCACATATGTAATAGGACTGAAATGTTCAGGAACCACACACTACTTGGATTTTACAGAAATAGCAGTTTTTATTTTCTATCTGGATTTAAAAAAATTATGATTTTTGTATTGTTTCAGAACAAGTTAGAAATGGGATGTTACAGTTTACATGCCTATTTTCAGGTCTCTTGGATGGTTCTAGCACATTTCCACCATGTAAAATATCTTTTGGTCTGAAATGCGTTTGGGGTGGGGTGAGGGGTCCTTCCTCTACACCTTTGGGTGAGAAGGAAGTTCGGAGTCAGTGGAGATTTAGAAGCAGGAAGAGCTATAAAGAAGGAATTGCTCCCCTTCTGTTCTCTCAGCCTGTTTTGTGAAGCAATTTGCATTGCATTTTGCTTACAGCTCCACTCTTGTCTAGGTAAAGAAATTAGTGACTGAGCTCACCCTTGGCCCCCAGCCCTGGGCTATCATGCCAGCAAATCTATATTAGTAGAGTCATCAACCATTAAATGTCTATATCTTTGTTCTAATCTCAAAATGAAATGGACTCGGAAAAATGTAGTTTTCCATATTATTTTTATTCTGAACCTTTCAAGACAGTGGGCTTTCCTCTGAGCACTTCTTTTGTCAGGTAGGGGAGGGGAAGAGAGGAGAGGAAAAGGGAAGGACAGGAAATTAAAATCTATCCTAACATTCTCAGGCAGGACTGCCATTTTCAAAAGGGATAGGAGGCAGGCAGGACACACATGGATGTGTGTGGACCTTTCCAAGCATATTTTTATTTTGTTCTGTTCTGTTCTGTTTTGTTTTGTTTTGTTTTGTTTGTATTAAATCCATAGGGGAACACAGAAAATATTTGCTATGGCTTTGAGCAAAACACAAACCAGAGCCCTTTTAATGATGTTCCCTGCGCTTCAGGACCCTCTGCAGAGTCTCCAGCTTGCTGTTTCACTTGCTGGAGTTGGCGGTTTGTCCTGCAAAACAGCCCTACAACCCTCGCCCTTGTTCTCCCTCAAGCGAGTGTGCCAGACAGCATGTTTGCTTTGCCCACGGCCTCCCCACAGGACAGCAGCTCCAGTTTTTTGCTTAATTCAGGCATCTTAAATGAAACTTGAGCAGTCAGCAGAGCTCCAAAGAGCTGCACAAGAAGAAATCTGGATGAGGTCCTAGCCGGGCCCCACCCACATCTCACCACGCTCACCCCTCCCCATTGGCAGCTGCAATCAAAAGGCCTAATGGGAACGATGAACTCTCCTTTATCCACAGTCCTGGTCTGGAATCAAGTTGCTGACACCAGTGGCACCTCTCCTGAGGGAAGGACTTGGCACTGGGTTGCTGAAGGAGACACCATTATGTGTCCTTTAAAGAGTCAAGACAGTAAAGATCACTTCTGATTGGGGAAGTAGGATCTGAGAAGGACATTAAAGTGAGGGATAATTAAGATGACTGGAGAAGATAAGGGAAGAAAAACTTAGAGGGGGATGGAGACTCAGGTCAGGAATAATCTTCCCTAATACTCCAAATGGCAAAGGCGTCCATCTGTGGAGACTCTTGTCAATGTACTTATCCTCAGGTTTGTAATCTATTGTGTATTTTTCAGACATCTAGACAAGAGGGTGAACGTTTGACCTTACTTATTCAACTCCATATGGACTTACCCAGCACAGGTGTGTCACTGAGGAAACACTTCATAAATGTTTGTTGACCTAAGCTGAATGGTTGTCAACATGAGCAAAGCTCAGCAGGTACAGAGAGAATAAAGAGATGGGGGGACGTGGGGAAGAAGCTGGAGGGGAAGTGGGTATTTTCTCTTCCTGCAGGTCTTTTAGCGGAACTGTTACAGGTCCTGTAGCAGAAATCAACAAAGATTTCTGAGAACCTTCGCGTAGGCTCTGCTCTTAGTACAGGAGGTACGATGGCAAATGTGACCCTCCTAACTCTGTCTTCCCTCTCAGTACTTCTTATTTCCTAACAAATGGAAGCCATGAGACCCTTCTCATCCATCCATCACCAAACTGACCACCTGCCTGCATTCAGACCCACATATTCCGCTCGCTTTTCTGTTACATGCAAAATTGGTTCCTGCTGCTACGAGGCCAGGCCCTTCCCTGGGCACTAGTTCCTCTCTCTTTTTCATTTACTCAAGGCATTTGCTACTGCAAAGATCCTGAAATTATCTGCTCTGTCTCCTGCATTGACAGTTTCTTTTTCTCTGCAGAATCATTCTCATCTATATACAACTTGCTTTACTATCTCCCATTTTAACTGTTGACCTATTTCTCTGCCTGTTTATAGGAAAGCTCTTCAAAAGAGTATATTATATTATAGTATGTTACATTATATTATATTACATTATATTATATTGTATTATATTATCTGTCTCTAACTGCTAGCCTCCTATATTCTCTTTAACCCACTCCAGTCACATTTGTATCTCCAAAATCTATTGAAAATGCTCTGGTTAGGGTCACCAGTAATTTTCATTTTGTCAAAACCAACAATCTGATCATATCATACCTTGCCTAATTCGTTTTAGCCATTCTGTTCATCCTTACTTTTCTTCAAAGCATCAAGCTTCCCCCCACCCCACGTGCTTGCTGATTCCTTTTTCTGACCTTCCCTCAGACCTTCACCAGGCTCTCTCCCTTACTTCAATCACATCTCCATTCAGTGAAGCCACTCTGACATCCTGGCTGAAAATAACATCTCTCATCACCCCTTGTGCCATCCTCTACTCCCTTATCCTATTGTCTTCCTTTTTAGCACTTGTCACTGATGACACTATATATTTGTTTGAAAACTAATTTATGCATGATTTCCAGAAGAATATAAACTCCAAGAGCGTAGGGACTTTGTCAGTCTTATCCCTTCCATATCCCCAGGACCATAACAGGGCTGGCACACAGTCAAAGCTCAATGAACAGTTGTTGAGTGATGAATGAGTAAAGGCACAACCTTGCCCCAAAGGAGCTCATGGTCTACTTGGGGATGTGATGATGATGATGATGATGATGATGATACATAATACTAAATGCCATGTGTGTGTGTGTGTGTGTGTGTGTGTGTAATTATTTGTTTTTTATAACAAATAATTTGTTATAAACAACAAAAAAGAGGTCAGCCAGTTAAGTTCGCAAACTCATCCTAGAAAAAGTACTACACACCTCATTGCTGAATATCACTATGGTCACCTTCGAAGTACTCCCCTTGGGAAGCTATGCACTGATGCCAGTGCCTAGTCCACCCTTCAAAGTGATTCTGGAACTCTTTTTCTGGAATGGCCATCAGACCTGTCGTCGCATTGCCCTTGATGTCCTGAATGTCATCAAAATGTCTTCCTTTCAAGGAAGACTTTATCTTCAGGTGAAAAAAGAAGCCATTGGGGGCCAGATCAGTTGTGTAGGGAGGGCGTTCCAATACAATGATTTGTTTACTGGCTAAACACTCCCTCACAGACAGTGCTTTGTGAGCTGGTGCATTGTCATGATGCAAGAGCCATGAATTGTTGGCAAAAATTTCAGGTTGTCTAACTTTTTTACGCAGCCTTTTCAGCACTTCCAAAACAGTAAACTTGGTTACCTGTTTGTCCAGTTGGTACAAATTTATAATGAATAATCCCTCTAATATCAAAAAAAAAGATTAGCAACAACATTGCAACAAGTTTGTGAACTTAATTGTCAGACCTCATATATGAAGTTCTCAAGTAGGTGGTATCATGGCCACTTTGTAGATAAGGAGACTGAGGCTTTAAAAGTATCATATAACTTACACAGGACTGTACAGGTGGTCAGCAGGGAGAGTCACGACTCAAACACAGGTTGTCTGACTCCAAAGCCATGTTCTTCAACCTTGAGCTCTTTGACCTTGCAGTCTGACAGCATGTGAAAAGGTCACCGTATCTGTTCAGGTTGTCTTAATGTGGATATGGTAGTTCCGCCTACTTGTGAACAGTGAACACCCATTTATGCTTGCTTAGTAGAAAAGAGTGCTGACTCTATTCATTTTGCTATAAAAGCAGGCTCTATACCAGAAGCCAAAATACACAGGGTTGGTAAATATTTTGTACTTGGTTACAAGCAAGGACCCAAATCCAATTAATGTTGGCTCAGTGTGATATAGTTGTTCAGTAGTTTTAAGAAATATGTAGGTAGTTTCAATTCCAATTTGAAGGCATTCCTCGGTTATGTTTCATCTGAGTGTTTTAGGAAATTAAAACCTTTTGATCTATTTTGGCTTGTTTCTGAGTTCAGCACAGTTTGTTCCTTGTCATGGTTTATAGTCAGGTTTGGTGTGAGGCCCTGGCTATTGGGTTCCATGGTCTGGGTTTCCTGTAGGCCCATAATCTGCCCTAGTGAATGCAGAGAAGCCTAAGAAAAGTTTTGCCCAAGACTGTGATGAGGAAAGTGATCCTGACCTGGGTCAAGCCAGGAATGAGAGCCTTCTTCCTGGCTAGCCACATATGTAATTTTCAAGTTTCTAGCAACCACATTAAAGAAAAGAAAAGAAACAAGTGAAATTAATTTCAATAATAGATTTTATTGAGTGCAGTATATCTAAAATGTTATTTCAACGTGAAATCTACATAATTAATTATTAAATTTGGTCTGCATTTTACACAACATATCTCAAATTAGACCAACTACATTTCAAGTTCTCAATAGCCACACGTGGGTGGTGACTACCATATTAACAGTGTATCTCCAGAGAATAAGAATGGATTGTGATTTTGTTGGTGTTGAGGATGATAATGATGCAATTATGATTAATTCTGAATATGCCAGGCACACAGCATCTTTGTTTGGGAAGGGACTTTCAAGTTTGTATAGTCTAATTGTCCATTTGGTGCTTGAATCTTTTCTAAAGTGTCACCTACAAGGAGTCATTTAATATCTGCTTATACGGTAATAGGGAACTCATCACTTTGGAAGTAACTTATTCCATCTCTAGCCAGATTTTGTTATTATAAAACTATCCTTTTTAATTGATCTAGAAATTGTCCCATTCATGTTTCTCTTTCGGTTCGACACTTTGAAGCCAGAGAGAGTCAATCTGAGTCCATTCATGTGGCTGTTTTTATATTTGAGATAGCGAGCCTGTCTTGTTGAGTTAATCTTTTCCAAATAAACTGCCTGATTGCTTCCATCATTATTCCTGATAGTTTCAAGTCTTCTCAACATCCTGTCCTATGAATAGGTTCCAGATTATCAATGTCTCTGTTAAAGTGTGATGCCCAGAGCTGCACATCCTATCCATGTGTGGGCCCACCACTCCAAAACAGAGTGAGACCGTGGACCCTCAGTTCTATGTAGTACCCTTCTACAGCATCATTAGCACAACTGACTGTTGACTATATGGAGTTCCTGGCCACAAGACACCTAAATGTGGTACCTGTGCACAGCTTCCTTATGTTTTTATGTGGACAGTTACAGCCAGACCCAAGGTAATGCCGTAAAAATGGGCATGATTCATGTGTCATCCAGCTCTGGAGATTTAGGGAGAATAAAAGTAAGGAGAATGACCCAGGGGATGATAGGAGAAACTTTTTTAAATTGTTGCTTTTTTTTTTTCTTTCTGAAAAAGCCATATATTTTGGGGTATAGTATCCAGTATATTAATGGGCTGTTTCAATTAACCACCCATCGTTAGCAAAAACTGATGAGTACACTATACAACCTTTATAAAAACAAGTCATCAATAAAAATGTTAAGTATGTTGTATCCTAAGACAAAATCTTACAACATTAGAGCTTCCCTAAATAATACATTTTAGGTAAGTATATTCAACTAGTTTAAACTACCTAATTTTGATTAAACTAATTTATATTTCTCCATTGCTATTTTCAGGCCTTAGAACATATTTTCTGTCTCTTCTGGGACTGTCTTCTCCCCATTTTGCCTGGAATTTTCCTGCTCACCCTTTGTGTTTTATTTCAGTTACCATCATTTTTTCCAGGTTAGGTAGCATTCTCATGAGCTCCTACAGTGTTGTATACTGTTCCCATCATAGCAATGGCCATGCTGTTTTGCAATTTTCTGTGGATCTGCCTATATATCTCCTAGTAAACTGTAAACTGTTAGGACAAGGATTGACACCGTTATATACTATGTATCTAGTACAAAGTAAATACTTTTTGATTAAATGAATAAGTCCTCATGACCACATTTGGAGGTACTTATTATCATACTATTTTACAGATGAAGCGATTTGAAGATCAGAGAGTTTTGTAAGCTGGTTAAGGCACAGAGTGGCTGGCAAAGCTGTGTGATTCAGGATTCTGAATCTGGATCTCATGCTGTCATTAAAAAACCAGTTACACAGATGGTCAGATGGCTCAGTTGGTTAGAGTGTGAGCTCTGAACACCAGGGCTGCTGGTTCGATTCCCCCATGGGCCAGTGAGCTGTGCCCTCCACAACTAGATTGAAGACAACGAGCTGCCGCTGAGCTTCTGGTGGGGCGGCCAGATCAACAACAAGGTTGCCAGTTCAATTCCCTTCCATGGGATGGTGGGCTGCGCCTCCTGCAACTAAAGATTGAAAACGGCAACTGGACCTGGAGCTGAGCTGCGCCCTCCACAACTAGATTGAAGGACAACGACTTGGAGCTCATGGGCTCTGGAAAAACACACTGTTCCCCAATATAATTTATTAAGAAAACAACAAGAAAACACCAGTTACACATGCCTTTGATATACTCCTGGATGTCTGAAATCCCTTAACAAATGATAGTGCTTTTATAGTTTTACTGGAGGTAAGACTCAAAATGCAAATACCAGGAAGAGAGGAAGCACAATAGACCTACCTCTGGTGACATTAGAGTATTGAATACTGATGCCAGATGAGCTGATAGGTTCTGACTTGAAGTGAGAGTGAACCTAGTGTTGTTCTCACGCCAGTCTGTACAGGTCACTATTTGTCGGTCTCCCAGTTTCCCATAGTAAATACTTGCTAGTCATTTGGTTACCAAGCAGTTAGATAAAAGGAACCATCCCTGCTTTGTTCTTTTTTACACAAACCACCATAATCAGAAATAATTCATTTATTTTAAATAGTATTAATTGTTTTCCTGCTTATAAAATTAGACATATTTATTTTGAAAATTTTGAAAAGTCATTTTAAAATCATGCAGAAAAAAAATTATACCTAACTATACATGTCTTTGTCCTTTTACGAATAATTTTACATTTTCTCTAATTTAGAATAAATCACTACATGTTCTTTTTTTACTTAATATATTGAGAATTTTCCTATGTCATTAAATCTTCTCTACTGTATGATTGCATAGATTCACTCTATGTATAATCCATCAATATATCTAATAAGTTTCTTATTTTTCATATTTGGGATCATTTCTAGTTTTAGATTCTATAAATAATATGGTAATACTCATCCTTGGACATTAATCTTTGCACACATGACTGATTGAGGAAAGATTTTTTTTCCCTCTCATCTAATTGATCACATGCTATGCTGGGATAAGAACTTAGGATAAGAACTCCCCAGAACTGGGCCTTCACCTTAAAGTGCTTATCGGATCTTGACCCTCAGCGGTAATCAGATTGAATCAAGGATTAGAATTCCTGATTCCTGAATACCTAGATACCTAGGCTAGACTTGGCTATTTAGGACACCTTCACTGCCCTCTCCATTTTCCTGTAGCATCCTGGGAACTAAGCTCCAGGGTCGCGCTGAAGGCCTCCCTGTTTTCAAGTTGGACCCCTTGTCTCTGCCAGAAGTGTACCCCTGTGCCCCAATGCCAAATTAACATGGAGGGAGGAAGGGAAAAAGGGAGGGAAGGAGGGACGGAGGGAGGGAGAGAGGGAAGGAGCCCAAGTGAGCAAATAAGCAAGATGTAGATATATCCTATTTTAAGTCTTTTTCCTTAACCCAGAGAAGGAAAGAAAAGCAACTGCCTAAATTAATACTGCCCTGGGGCAGCCTGAATTGGCCTACTTAAACGGAATAGTTTGTCACTCTGCTGCCATTATGACCCTTGCAGAGTCCAACAAAATGCATAGATGAACTCACTGGGTTGAACAACGTGCTCAGTGTCTTGAGAACAAACAGACTTTTCTTTGGTGTTAGCTACAAACATCTTTTCTTTCCACTTACTCAGTTCAGTTCTCCAAGAAGCACAAGCTAATCTCCTGTGAAAATTCAGGGGGAAGGCATGTGATGCAGCTCTAAGCTGCCTTAGCCACATGCCCAGAGAAGGCTGCTGATGGGCCTCAGAGGGGCTCTGTCTCTATCCCAGTCCCCCTGCCCTGTGTCTGAGAGAAGAGTCATTGTTCAGAACCTTTAGTCTTCTCATCTGCAGAATGGAAATAGGAGTGCTTCATCCGACTGACTACACTAATTTATAGAGTTCTTTTATTTGAGATGGACTCATTCATATGTAGCACCAACTTGTGCCTCTTACCAAGCCAGACATTGAGGACACAATGGCATAATTTCTGTCTTTGAAAATGTAAAGTTAGTGGGAATCTCAGACAATAAATAGCAATTTTAATGCGATATTAAAAGAGCTATGATAGGAGAAGTCCAAGTAATAATGGCACTTAGAATGGCCCAGGCTTGGCAGGAAGCTGTTCAAGAGAGGCATCTTTATGAAATTGGCATTGACACTGAACCCTAGTGGGTGAGTGAGTTAGCTAGTCAAGAAGCAGGAACAAAAGAGTAACAAATAACTTATAATCAAGAGATCCCGGTTCCTTTGGAAAACAAGGTAGGTAAATATGAATGAATAAACTGTCCTGGGAAGCAATAAGAGATGATGCTGAGAAGGGCAAAAGCCAGAAGAAGTAGGTCTAACCTGCATTGAGTTGATTTTAATTTATGCATAACTTTCTTGGATAATTTTATTTATCAGAAAATTCTGTGTTATGACACATTGTCAAAGATGGCTATAAATATCTTAGGCCAAAATCCTTGTGCCCAAACTTTCTTAGATGTTTCCTTACTTTGAACCCTAATCATAAACATCTCTACCATTTTATGATTCTCATCTGTCACATCTTGTTTCTTTCCGTTCTTAATTGTGTGTTTTGACCTCTTCAATATTATCTTTATATCCAAATAACATTGAAAATTCTTGTAGAGAGAAATGTGTCTTGCATGCTTCGATAATATGTAATCCCTACAATTTGGGGGCGACTTATAAATCATAGCAACCACACAGAGTAACATTTTGCCAGGAGGACAACCTACTTCAGAGATTTAGTGATTTGCCCAAGGCTCCTGAGCAAGGATCACTTAGGGCTTTTACCCCAACCCCACCCCCTTGCCCAAGCCCAGGCACAGTGCTTTACAGTCATGGGCAGCAATAAACATGTGATGGATTATTTATTAGATAAATATGTTGATGTTTTTGAGCTAGTCAGGATCATAATCCAGACATATGCTTTTGAGTAGGTCAAGAGAAAGGCAAGAAGAGAAGCTAGAGTAGAAGTTAGGCAGTGATTAATGCTTTTATTTTAAGTACAATCAGAAATTTTAATATTGACAAGAGTTGACTAAAATTTAAAGAAAAAACTCATTTTAAAGAGCCACACTATACTTTCTCTTAAACATTATATATTCTTTCTAATAAAGTAATTTCTCTCCTGGAGGATAGCATGTGGAAACAGTGACTGCTAATGTAGACTTGGTCTCTGAGCTTCAGATTCCATGCCACCTGTCAGGCTGTATGTTCTTTACAGCCTAGGAAGGGCCAGAAATGATAGCTTTATTTTAAAACCATTTCTCCTGGATGGAACTAACACACACACACACACACACACACACACACACACACACACAATTAAACAACTTTAAAGCATTTGTGCACTTTGCTCCACTAGTCAGTCCCTTCTTCCTGTATCTCTTTTCTTTTATTCATATCTGACTCTTTCTAATAAACTTACAAATACACTCCAACGTCCCCATTCTAAATCATTGTTCCCTTGAATCTTCTAACTCTGTTCTAATCTCCAATCTACCCCTCTCCTCCAAAGTTCTGGAATGTGGCCACTCACCGCACTGAATTTCGGCTTGCACATCCAACATGAAACTTGACAACTACTCCATTTCCTCACCTGCTACACCCAATACAACCCCCATCCCAGGCCACTGTACTTTTAATGCTTTCTTGAATTCTCAGATCCTCCTTTCCATTGTCTTAGTTCAGGTTCTCACCATCTCTTGCCTGGACCATGAGAAGATTTTCTAGTGCATCTCCCTGTAATGCCACTTGATAATCTCAGGACAATTAGAATCGTTATAGTCTTGTGTATTTTGTCAACAGTCGTAAAACTCTGTTATACTCCTGGTATCCAGGCCTAGGTAATAACCTCTTTGTTTACCCTGTGATTATAAAGTAATAAGGCAGGTTCTTTAAAATAGTCGTGTTAGTTCACATGGAATTAACCGAACAAATATGGATTAAGCACCTATTATGTACCAGGCCCTGACCCAGAGCCTGGGGGTACAGTGGTGGACAAGACACAGACAGTCCTATAATTATGGAATTTCATGAGGCTGCACTGAGAGGTATGGGCAAAAGCAAGGACTCTGTGGTCAGACACTGCTGTGTTTAAATCTTGGCTCCACACCTTATGGGTTTGCCAAGTTTATTCACTCATTCATTCATTTATTCATTCACTATTTACTGAATGTCAACAGTTTGTCAGGTGGTGTTTCAATTACTGGGGATACAAAGTCTTGCCCTTAAGGAGCTTCTCATCCTGTGGGAAAGAAATAAGTTTAATAAGATATATGTTCCTAATCATAAGCAAGATAATTTCAGCTAAAGTAATAACTATGAAGGAAGTAAAATAAGGTGTTGTGATTGAGTGGGATCTGAGTATATTTTTATTAAGAGGGAACTACTTTAGATTGAGTGGTCAGGAGAGACCTCTATGGACAGATGACATTTGAGCTCAGATATAAATGTGAAAACAAAGAGCTAGAGGAAAGGGGAGAGAAAATTACAAGTGCAAAAATTAAAAAATTTAAAAACTGAGGCTATGAAAAGCACGGCTCATTGAATAAAGAGAAGGAAAACCAGTGTAACTGGAGTAGAGTGAATGGGGGAGAAGGGTGTATAGGTGAAATAGGAGGAGTAAATAGGGGCCAAATCACGTGGGGGTTTTGTGGGCCATATAAAGACGCTCAGATTTTTTTCTGTGTTATCTCTCTGTGATCTAGTTTCCTCAACTACATAAAGAAATCTTATAAAGTTGTTGTGAGAATTTACAAGTAGTAATCCTTTCCTGAATCAATCCAACCAATCTTTAATTAAGTAGCTACCATATGCCTAGGCTAGGCAAAGAGAATAAAGAGATGAGGAAGACATGGGCAGCAATAAACATGTACTTGTTCTCAAGGAAATCATACTTGGTATGGAAGATAGACCCACAAGAAAAACTTGTAATACAATATGAAAAATATAGATGTCTGTGCTTTTCTTTCCTATCTTCATCCTTCAATCCACAACTGAATTAGAGTCACCAGCATCTCTTACCTGAATTACTTCTAGATCCTTCTAACTAGCCTCCTTACTTGCAGTCTTGCTCTTCTCTAAAACATTCACCAGAGCAATCTTCCTAAGTTCAAATGCTAATTAATCCATTCAAAAGTATTTACTGTGTCCACAATGTGTCAGGTTCCTTATTAGGTACTAGTGAAATATCTATAAACAAATATCACTTGTGTGACTAAAATCTTTTTTTTTTAACTTTTATTTATTTAAGTGTGTTTTTCCAGGACCCGTCAGCTCCAAGTCAAGTAGTTGTTTCAATCTAGTTGTGGAGGGCGCAGCTCACAGTGGCCTATGTGGGGATCAAACCAGCAACCTTGTTGTTAAGAGCACTGCACTCTAACCAACTGAGCTAACTGGCCGCCCCTGACTAAAATCTTTCAATAGTTCCACGCTACTGTCAGAACTGAATATGAACTCCTTATCTTGGTCTATACAGTCCTCAGGCCCCTTGAAGAGGCCAGGATAACAGTACAAATGGAGGCTAAATACCATTTATAAAGTTATAAATCAAGTTATTAAAATATGCGTTACCTGAATACCTTAACAAACATAACTTCATAAGGGTCTGGAAAGCTCAGTTCAAATTTAGAACTCTAGGGCATCTTGGAGTTCTGGGCCAGAACTTGTACTAGGAGACCTGAAACTCTCACCCTGTCCCCTGCCCACCCTGGGCACCCTCCGTCCTACACTGCAGAGATTTACACACTAGCATGTGAACACACCAGCTCTCATGTTCAGGCTCAATCCACTGTCCCCCGTAACAGCTGCCTCTTCACCACCTCTCAGGCTTGCACAGTCCCTGGGGTTTCAGGCCCATTTCAGCAGGGAATTTCAGGGTCTTTGATATCCAAAGCCTTGCCTAGAAGGGAACATAGTTTCTAGAAGGGCAAGTGCTTTTGACACTCTTGACTCTGGTATAAAATTCTTCATACCACGGGGGAGGGCTTTAGATGATTGAGGTCCCAAGAAGGACCTGTAGACTATGCAGCCCAAGGGAAGGTACTCGCTTACCCAAATATAAGAGTAATTTTGATAACCCTTTTCCATATGGCTGCTGCTTCTCCCTCCACTTTAGTTTCATGTACCATAACACCATAAAATGTTTTAGATCCCTTCGTGGTCCATGCTTTACCTATGTTTTCATCTCTGCCTTGAACATTTTCCCCCATTCACCCCATCCCTTCATTTAATTCCTGTTCTTTTTAAATTTCAGCTTAAATATCCCTTTCTGTGGAAGTCCTTCCCTGTGATTGTTTTAAACGTGTCTGCAAATACTTTGTCACTCCTCCTGTTGAAAGGTGGCTTCTAAGTTCCCTTCCTTTAAATCTGAGTGTTTTGTGACTGCTTTGACCAATAGAAAACAGTGGAAGTAACACTATGTGACTTGTGAGTTTAGGTCATAAGAAGCCATGCATCTTCTACCTTGTTTACTGACATACTTTTTCTTGGCACCCTGATATTGCATGCAAGAAATCTGGCTACTCTGAAGACTCCATAATGGAGAGTTCATGTGTGAGCCCTTGGGACAATAGCCCCAGCCAAGCCTCACCTTCCAGCAATCTCCACCAAGACAGCAAGTAAACAAAACCATCCTGGATCTTACATCCTAGTTCATTCCCCTGTTGAATACCACTACATGACCTTGTCTCATGCCTCCTATATCCTCTTAGTTTAATAAAAAGGTCTCTACGTATCTTAAGGATGTGTTTTTTAGGCATTATTAGTTAAATGGTTACATTCCTAAGACTCTGAAGAGCGTTTTCCCATATTAGCCCCACAGGCGACTCAAGGTTGAGAAGAACTAATCTTTAAAAAGATTTGTGAGTATGGCTTTTGGTTTACTGAAGTGAATTTTATAAATTGGCACATAAGAAACCCACAAAGTTTTTAAAGGAATTATATCATATAAACTGAAAGGGACAAACAGAGTATAAAAAAGGAAAGATTGGATCCCTGAATTTCTATGAGCAAGGAGCACACTGAGAAAATTACTCAGCCGCCCACATAGGCAAGAATGACTCAGAGGGTGGAGCTAAAATAGCGGAGAATGGACCTCAGAATTATAGAGAATTCCTAGGATCATGATTAAGGCCTAATCAAAACATAAACAAGATTGAATTTCAGAATTGCTCTGAACCAGTGACTGACTACTATGTGCCTTCTATCGCCCTCCTCTTTGTACAGAACTGTATATGACAGTTTTCCTATTCCTTCCCCGGATAGAAAAATGTCCCTCTCTGTTTATAGATCTTCAGATTGAGAGGAACCTTATCCAGGGAACTGGAACTGAGGAGACTTATCTGTTTCTGGATCTAATTTGGACAATGAAATCTTGGACCTCATACCTGAATCCAATGCCATAATAGAATGAATCTTTTAAAGGAAAGGAAGTAAATGCATTTTGCATATATGAGAAATTTAAATAGCTTATGGTAACAGAGATGAGTGTGGCAGTTTTAAAATATAACAACAAATTCTTTTACACTCCCTCTGTTGAGAGAAGGGGTTCTAGATCCTGTCACTTTGAACCTGGGAAAACCTGTGACTGCTTTGACCAATGGAAACCAGTTATCCCCAGCAAGGTAACAAATAAGTCAGTAAACCCATCTTGAATCTTACAGACTAATCTATCTCCCAGCTGAATGCTACCAAGTGACCTCCTTCAACACCATGTGAAAGAAAAGAATCTCCTTGGTGATCCCTGCCTAAATTCCTGACCGACAAACTAATGAAATATAAATAAATGGCTGTTGTTTTAAGTCACTAAAGTTTGGGATAGTTTGTTACACAGCAGTACACATAACTGGAACACTACTCGAGGCTGGCTTTAAATGCTCTGTCTCTACACTTCTATGGAACCCTATCCTTTTACTACACTATGGTATAAGTATCTGTTCACACTTGCCTTTATCAGCTTCCTGGTGAAAGTTCTCTGAGGATGGTGTCCATCGCATCAAGATCAGTGGTTTTCATCGTAGGTACCCAATATATATTTTTTCTATTACTTTTCCTACCCAAAGACTTGCTCTAAATACATACATGAGTATATCAGTACTTTTAGGGTAAATGGCGATTCTTAAAACATCTTTCTTTGTTGTTGTTCTGGTCTCACTTAGCTGAGTTTGGGTCTTCTGACTTGTGCAGTGTCCCGTAGGCCCAATCTGCCCGTGGATATTTATATGAGGAGCACCCACTAAAATAAGAAACAGGTCCAGGGTAGTTAGTTCCTCTAGAAATACACATGGATTTGAAACCAAAGTGGATAATTACTGTGCAGAAACATATTTTGAGTTTTGCCTCTCCCGGAATCTTTAAAAAATAGAACATAATGTGTAGCCAAACCTCAAACACCCCTGGGTTTGCACATCTCTAATAATCCCATCCAGATACATTTACTTTCACATAATAGATTTCTGGTTCCAAGATTATTCCAGTATGAAAAACAACTCCTAGAGAGAATTGCTCTTTTGTAAGCAGCAGCCTGCCTGATACTCCCACAGCTGCATTGGTCACCCCAGAAATTTCAGACCTGACCCTGTTTCAAAAATGTTCACTTTATTTAAATGTATGATGAGTCTACCTACTGGGAAAGCCTGGGATCAACCAGGCTAGGATCCCAACTCTGTCATTCACCAGCCATGTGACTGTCAGCAAGTTACTTACTCTCTCTGAGCCTGTTTCTATATAAGTAAAAGGAAGAAATACTAGTGTTGTTGTAAGCATTAGATGATCTAAGGCGTGTAAACACACAGCCAGGTTCTGACACATATAAGCTCTCAATGAATTGATGAATGCCGGTTGCTACTATTTTTATGACATCCTCCCCTTCTGTTCTCTCAGGTAAAAAGTTATCAGACTGAAGGGACCAAAATCTCCTCAAGATTGCCTGATTTTGTTCAAAGACATTGTATTGGTCATAGTTACCCTGGAAACCTATTATCTTGTTTCTTCTCTTTAGAGGAAAGTGCCAAACCAGTGCTTGGCATAAAGTGAGAGGGGATCAATATCGCAGAAGGAATATATATATATATATATATATATATATATATATATATATACACACACATATATATGTATGTATATATATTATGTGTGTGTGTGTGTGTGTGTGTGTGTGTATATATATATATATATATATATATATATATATATATATATATATATAATTTTTCTTTAGGTCATGATCTGCCCCGTTTTGCTGTGATTACTACTCTTACCCTGTCAAATACAGATTTCTATAGTTACATGACCATATTTTCTAAACTACAAAGAAGGATCCAGGATCTCACAAATATAAGTGTTCTTAAGGGGGCAACATGACTCAATATTTTGAACTGGGACTGCTCTAGAAAAACTGTCGGACATATGGTGACCATCCCCATAGTTCTCTAAGCCAGATGCTGACTGGCTCCAATAGAAGAAAACCAAAACAATCAGAAATCTCTTCTATTTGCCAAAACAAATCTTGTGTCTCTCCAATGTTATTCCTGTAGATATCTTTGTTTGCATTGGGCCTGTTCACTAGTTCCATTTCTGCTACCATCTCTGGGGATGAGGGGAAAAAACACCTTCATGTTCACTCATGTTAGCAAGGAATTCTTTTTTGGGTGGATTTTAGGAGCAAAGGAAATTGGAAAATCTTTTCTTTGTGTGTGTGGTTTCTCTTTCCTTTCTTTTTTTTCTTTTCTATCTAAAATCTAGAAGCTTTTCCTTCTGGTCCCTCACCAATTAATAATAATAATAGAAATTAATATTAAACACATTCTATGTAATAGGCATTTATCATGCATGTGTTCCTCAATATACTTAATTCTCACAATGGACTTGCAAGATAGATGTTATTGTCCCTAGTGATTAGAGAACAGAACTTGTCCAAGTTCATAAAGTTACTGATAGAAGAGGGATTTGAACCCAGAAATAGCTGACCTACAAATTTTCTCCAGTCTGCGTGTTGCTTCCCACAGATTGCATTTCAGAAATCAGATTTAGATTCAATTAACATATGCTGAGCATCTACCACGTGCTGTGCTAAACTATTTAATAAATTATTTTCATCTGATCCTCACAGCAACCCTATGATATAAATAATGCTATCACCATTTTTGAAAATGAAACATATTACCAAGAGATTAAGAAATTTTCCCAGGATCATCTAATTTGTAATTAGTGGAGCCAGGAATCAAATCCACTTTTTTTTTTTTTTTTTTTTTTTTGGTTTTGAAACTCTTTCTAAATCCCCATATGGCATCTAGTAGCAGAAGTGGAAAATGGGGTATGTTTAGAAACTTGAGTACTGGGAGGATACTGAATGAAGAAAGCAGGCATGGAAGATGGGATCTGATACCTTTACAGAGTCTTAGCCCTTCGTATAAATGAGTTTATCACTGGTAAATAGTGGGAACATCGCTGACGAGTGCAGAGGAGAGTACAAAGGGGCAGAACGTTGGAGAACAAAATACTAGATGTCAGCTCAGTATCACTTAAATCTTAGCACTGAGTAGGGCCAATCTTTGTTATTTTAATTGATCTTTATTTTAACTAGTAAGAATATTTATGAGAAAAGACTTCAAGTAAACGTTCCAACTTTTGGAGAAAGTAGAAACAGAATAGAGCCAAGAAGCGAGAAAAAAATTGGTATCAAAAGTACAAATGTCAGAAGGTAAAATAATTTTTGATTTTGGTCTAAGAAGCAGAGTACCTCTTTTTAAGAGATTCTGCTATAAATGAGAAAAAAGAGCAAAGCATTATCAGTTAAAATTGTAAATAATTTCCAGTTGCGATTATGGAGCTATTCCACCTTTCCAATTTACCTCCTCCAATGTTTTAGCTGCTCATGAATTCAGTTTGGTATAGAGAGAGTATGGGGAAACAAAATCCTTCCCCTTGTTCATTTCGATCTCAGGGTTCTCAATTCTTATTTTCCAAATTCCCACCAACTCCTACTATAGAGATAAGTACATTTTTATCACAGTGAATGTGGAGTCTACAGAAACGTCAGAAGATCAAAATAAAATCTCCTTCTGTCCCACTATCCTGACATTGTTAACATTTTGACATATTTCTAATTTGTTTTTCTATCTTTTATTCCAAAATTGAGATTCTAAAGAATGTGCCTTTTTTTTGCTGAAGGTATACGAATTTTCCCATGTTGTTATTGTCTGAAGACATGGATTTTAATCATAGCAATATACATGCATCTCTAATACATAGTGTAGTAGCAATTCTCTATTGTTGGATATTTAGTTTGATTTCAAATTTTCAGCATTATAAATGTGTTCATCCCTGTACATAATCATACCATGCACATGCCTCTGTTAGCACATCCTTTGCTCAGTGTTTCTCAGCATGTTTTTCCCCCCATGATTGATGTATTCACATATGAGACTTTTCCTAGGATTATTATGTCTTAGATTTGCCCAAGGTAATATCCGATTTCTTGTGTTTTAATTAAATGTATTACATTTACCTTTTTCTTCCCCTGAAGAAAGCGTAGAAGAGTGAAGATGAGTGAGTGATGGAAGGAATGTCCCTGAGTACACTATATTTTGTAAAATAAACAGTTTAAATCCATATTTTATTAGTAATAATAATGTATTTCAAACATATCTTATAGATGATTGTGCCATCTAACTGGAGAAGCACTATTTCGCTGAACTTAGTAAGCGCCTTTGTACTCCCTGGGTGGCTTGGGTATGCATTTTCTCATCAAACACCATATGTAGCTATGATTTCTGTCTTTAGGAATAAATGGACTCATCGTAGTAAATTGTAAGCTGTAGACAGAATTAGGTCTTCAATTGGAGAAGGGAGTAGCTTAAGTTTTGGGAAGGGCTAAATAAACATAAATGGATACTTCTTATCCATTGCTCCCTAACACTATCCAGAGATTCTGAGGCAGTTGTCCTGAGGTGCCCCTTTCCCATGCCCCCTGACTGAATTACTGCTTTAGAGGGCATAACTAAGCCTTTTTGTTTCTCTCAGGCCAATACCTGTGGTCTGAAATTCTAGATAATTCCACTGCTTACCTCTTCATCTTTGAGTGCGTAGGCCAAGATGGGTTTTTTTCCCTTAGATAGGGAGATGGGTGACCACTTAAGAGAAATGGAGGGTAGATGATTTAAAGCACGTGGGTGGTAACTCGATATTATCTCCAGAGAATGTGTTCCACTTGATGTATTTGTCGGATGTGACCTTTTCACAGTTGAAAAGGACACTGTCACCTAGGTGTGGTATTGGCAAAAAAATTAGCCCATGGACCTCAATGTTGCATCTTAGAATAACCTAATCATAGGTAAAAAGACATTTACCTGCTGGAAGATTTTTAATGTTGTATTAGTTGACCCTTTGGCTGCAATGACAGCACTAAGCTTGAACTAGTTTTTTAAAGGGAATTAATTTTGTTCATTGAATCAAAGAAATTGTTTAACAACCAAATTATGGGAAGGACAGGGATGCTGTTGGACAAGGAAACAACTAAAACCAGAGACATAGATGATGTCAGCTCTCTCCTTCCCTTCTTCCCTCCCTCCCTCCCACCTCCTCCTGCTCCTCTTCCTTCTCTCCCTCCCCTGGGCTTCTTTCCTCACAGGGACTTCATTCTTTGTCACTGCAAATTAGTTCTGTTCACACCTGCTAAAAATCATGGGGTGGGGTGGGGATGATAGTTCCAAATTTTATATCTTCCTATTTCTATCTCTGGGGAGGACTGGTAGAATTTTCTATCATCTCAAGTGCAAAACTACAGGAAAAAGACACATTGGCTAGTTTGGGTCAGGTGTTCATACAAGGACCAATAAATTGGGAACAAGGAGACATCATAAGAAAAACGTTGGAAAATTAAGAAGAAAAGTTTCTCCTAGAAGTGTTTACCATGCTGCACAGAAGCCTTGTATTTCAGATGATTTGCTGAAGAGGAGAGAAAATCGAGTGGCAATTGGAAGAAAGGAAAAGGGAGTATTATATGATATATATGTGAGTCTCTTATTACTCCCTGGTAGTCATGAATTTCTTTCTCCTCCTAACTCTCTGGCACTAAGGTTCACACAGAGAGGCCAGGGGTCATCTTCTGTGGCTTTAGGGAAGCGGGGCTGACTGTTGTGCAGGGTGTCAGTTTTCCCTGGTGAGTTCCTGCTGCACAAAAGCAGGCTGTTTGCTCTTTCCCACACCCTGGCATTCAGCAGACTGCTACCTTCCACGGCAGCAAATTGAAAATTG
Source organism: Rhinolophus hipposideros (assembly GCF_964194185.1). Classification (NCBI taxonomy): domain Eukaryota; kingdom Metazoa; phylum Chordata; class Mammalia; order Chiroptera; family Rhinolophidae; genus Rhinolophus; species Rhinolophus hipposideros. The sequence goes on along the minus strand of NC_138056.1, from coordinate 65,076,197 downwards.
CACGCTAATGGGAAACATATATGTAAGCATTCAAACCAAAATTTTTATTAAATGATCACAGCACTGCTTGGTATTCATTTGAATTATTTACTGGGATTGTCTGTGGACTATGTGTATGTATTAAAGGTTTTCAAGGCACGTCACCTTCTGACAGATTCCCAGCATGCCACACAATTCTGTTCACCACAAAATCCAGGCAGATTTCTGCTGAACTTTCGAGGGTAGATGAGATACTCAACTCTTCAGTGTCAGCTCCTCAGAGCACACGATTGTGAAAGAAGAATGACTACCCTAAAAGTAATTCTTTTTTTTTTCCCTCACACACAGCAAGGTTGAGATACCACTTTAGTAAATAGAAAACAATCACCTTGGAAAGCATTATATGCTCTGATTGTCAGGAGTTACTCTGAAAGACCACAGAGTAAAAAGCAGCGGGCATTGGAACAGGAAGTAGGAGCAGATCTCTACCAGTCCACACCATCATTTATACCAGAGGTTTCAACATAAGAAATAGTGGTTGACAATCTCACAGACTTTCCTAAAGAAGCACCTTGCCCAAATCCATACCAAGGAGAGTAGGTGTGATAGGTCCAGCGCCCTGAGTAGCTGACTCCTGGATCTGTGCTTTGAATTCTAGACTAATGTAATTCATTTCTTTTTACTTTTACCCTTCTTGGAGATATCAAACCGCAAAGGCTATAGATGCCAGGGAAATTACATAAAAAATGTAGATGGATGATTAAAACCCAATCTAAAACAGACAGCTTATATTTACTTACAGCTAGTTATTATTATGGGCTTATTATTGTGCAAGTTTTTCCTCTCTCTCTCTCTCTCTCTCTCTCTCTCTCTCTCTCTCTCTCCTCTCTCTCTCTCTGTTTCTCAAGAGAACCTGTAAATATATCCTTTTCAAATAATGATTGAATATGGCCGCCCAAATGTGTGCGTGGACTGTTTTTGGGGGCTTTCCATCTTACAGGACTCAAACTTTCAGCGAATCTCTGCCTATTTTTGGAGTTCTAGCCTTTGGACCCCATTTGGCATTGTATGTTTCTGTTTTTTCTTGGGTGGACAGAGACATTGTCTTGAGCAAGGCTACATTCTCTTTATTTCTCATTCCACATTTCACTTTGCTTTGCTGTGTTTAAGCAGGGAAGGGAACTCACAGCACCATTTTGATAAAAAAAAAAAAAACAAAAAACTCTGGTGCATGCTCTTTCAACCACACCGTATAACCTTGGTTGGGATGCCTTATTCTGTTATAATTCAACCCATCTCATCTGCAAACACTGAATTTGTTCAATTCCCTGCTGAAATTCATGTAGTATATGTCTACAGTAGCTGTCTTCTCTCCTGGTCTAACAGCACCACAAAGGTAAGAATTTAAATACGTTTGGGATGTTTTTTTCTTAGGTGACTTTCGTTGTTTTCATTCAATCAGCACTTGCTTTGTTCAGTATTATTAAAACGTCTATTTCATAATTTATTTTAGAATTTTGCTGGGAATGAGTAGCAGCCTCAGTAGCCTACATTTTCTGAGATCTTTCCTTCTCCTTTTGAAAGTGAGGACAGCATGTACCTCTAAATTTTGAAACATTTTTGTTCTTATAATTATTAAAACTACATCCTTGTATCAATGACACGAAGCTTGAGGGAAAGTTCACATGTTTAGAAACAGTATCCACACCCACAAAGGTCTTAACAAGTTAAAACTATAAACTCAATTTGAAGTAATGCATTTTAGAAAACACGAACTCCTATATTTAAGCAAAAAAAAGAAAAGAATTATGAAAAGAAATCACAGATTTTGATGGACTTCCGGCTTCAGGAGGAGTCATCGTGTTATATGGCTGACAAAAACAAAAACAAAGAATAAACACAAACAAAAACAAAAACCACAACTTAGCGAGTAGTACAATGTTCAGGAAAAGTGGGGACTGACATTTTGAAAAACATTAAGTTCAGTAGAAGAGTACATACATTAGTGGATAGAATTAGGATTGCCACTGACTAGAATTACAGTTTACATTTATTATAGAAAAAGAAACCAGACAAACAAATGTATGATCCTATACTTGGCAGTCCCCAAAAGTCTGCATATTAAAAACCAACTTGCTCACAGGATAAGGAGAATATAACATATCAGGTCCCAAAGCAGTTTTATTTTATTTCAAAACCAAACTACCTTTCTCCCCAGTCCTCCTTCTGCAATGTTCTCTAGGCAAAGGCACCACAGCTCCAAGGTGGCCATGTCATATACTTGATGAGGCTCTTGTCCTTCCTTTTCCATTCCCTCCCAGCACGCAGGCCCAGTCCCATGTCTACCTCCACTGGGCTGGGATCACTGCACCCCCCAGGTGTTTCCATCACACCTGTGCAGATCCTTATCTCAAAGTCCTAGCTCCTTGTTCCCCTCCCACCTGTCCCTGCTCTTGCTCGTCTGTCAGCATCTTGGGACCAAAAGGTCTATTTTCTCCATCACTGTGTCCCCAGTACCTGTCACGTTGCTCAGCACATAGCACTTCCTCAATAAGTATTCGTGGAGATGTATGCTTAGTTTAACCTGAAGAAGTCATGGAAAACCTGAAAGATGTCTTCAAACATTTCTACAGAAACATATGAAAGAGGTGTTAAACCATGTGACGAGTCTGAAAAGCAATACTGGGTAATAATGAAAAGTGCAGACTGCGGGGTCAACTGCCTGGATTCAAACCCTACCTCCTCTGTTTAATGGCCATGTGTGGCCTTGGACCCATTATGTAACTTTTCCATGCCTCATTCATAAGTAAAATAGCACCCACCACACTGACTGGTGGGAGAACTGATTGGGATTGAGTCAAAACACACAGCGCACTTACTTCAGAACATGTCTAATATGAGTAAAGCTTCAATACACATTAGTCACAGTGCTGATCGTGAGTCCATCAGAGACACTCTTTATTTGGGTCTCATTCCATAATGGTCATGCTCAGCTCATATTCCTCCGAAAGCAGGGTCTGGAACAAGGTTCATATGCAGGTAATTTATTTTGAGAAATAATCTCAAAGAGCTGCAGTGGGCCAGGGAAGAGTAAAACAGTAAGGAGGAAAAGCCCCCATCCTGCTGCGAATCCCATGAGAAGCTGAGTGGAATGTGCCTTGAAATGGAAGAGAAGAGGGGAATATTTATCCACTGGCTTTTATCCTCACTGGTCACGTGTTGCCCATGGATGTTAAGTCTCCTATTTCCAATTTGCATATACATCAGAATAGGTGACCAGGTCTTACAGGTGTTTCACCAGGTGGAAAGACAAAAAGAAGCCTTGGGATGTCCAATGTAACTGAGACAAAGTGTAGTCATTTCACCCTCGGGTGTAGCATGTGAGCAGAGAGGATGTGAGGCGGGCACAAAGGTGATGTCCCTGTGGCAGTGGGGAGCATAACACTGCTCCTCACAAGTGGGGACGTGGCCCAGCTTGACCAATCAGAGTAATCCATCCACCTGCCACAGTGACATTTTCAGGCTGGATATGCAACCCTGCACCCACCAAATTCCCTGGGATGTTTTATTTCTGAAAGAGGACCTATCTGTCTGTGTCCAGAAATCCAAGATTACCCAGAATCCTATAATCATGCTGTTTGCAGGACTGAAAATCTGAATTCTCTGCCTCAAACAAATGTTGATGGGAGCAAAACAGGGAGGTGGTAAAAATAGCACAAGATTGGCATCCAGAGGACACAACTTTTGCTGTGTATTTCACTCAAATGACCTGTGCCTTACTCATTGAGCCCATTGTTTTGAGTTGCTCTGAGGCAGAGCTGACATTGAAGCAGTTCTTCAAGTGCTAGAAAGATGGTAAAGAATAAAGTCTATTCATTCATAAGATGCAGGAACTGGAAAGACAGGTTTCATACTACAAGGCTCTGACTCATTAAGATATCTAGCTCTGTTTACTAAGAAATTGGCCAGCTATTGATTGAGTTTTTAAGGGATTGTACTACCATAGAAACCCTAAGTCTGCAACATCTCAACCCTAAGAAACTCCTAAAGCTCCAAATCTGCACCAATAGCAAGTGCACTGTTAAATCTTTTAGATCTGATAGATGCAGGGCAGTTCCCCAAAGAGGAATCATGTAACACTCTCAGACCTGGCTACAGACGACAAAGAATGAGGAAGGTGCCCCTGGAGCAGAACCTGGAATCAGCTAGGATGTCTGTCCAAGATCTCACTACATCACTGCACTGCAGGCAGGGGTTCTGCTCAACCTCTGCCCACCTGCGTGGGGTGTGCTGTGGGCTAGTAACCCTTGCATAGTGTCCTCATTTCTCTTTTTCAAACTGGGAATTTGAACTGTGAATATTCTATTTTCCACCCATATTGCACACTTTTTTTTGAAGGAGAATGATTTAATATATCACTTACTAATGGGTGGTAAGTCCATGAGGAGCCACATCTGGTCCTGACCTAAAAGAATGTTTGTCAGTTGGAGGACTTCAATTTTCAGCTCGCTGCAGGAACTAGTGGTAACTAAGTGTCTCCCTTGGCAGAGGAAGTATGTGCTTTCTTTCCTGTTGTATGTGGAATAATTGATATCATGTGGGGGGAGGGGTATATCCTAACCTGTCTATGCACAACAAATGGGGTGAGTAAAACATTTTTGCCTATGCAGTATTATTCTTCATTCCTCCCTTTGGGTAATTATCCTTCTCTCACCTCATAGTTATTCTGTTTAGCTCATGTGGTTCAAGGGGGACTGATTCCTCTGCCTCCACTCCTTCAGTTGCTAGGGCTGGATGTTTGACTTAGAGCTGATGGACCAGAATCCTCCATTCTCACAGTTCCAGTGATTGGTGCACCCATGTCTGTGAGAGACACAACAGCTCAATGAGTATTCCCAGGGCCTTGGAATCACTGGATCTATTAATAGCTCTGCCTAAACAACTCTGCAGGACTATTCAATTAATCCAGTCTTAAAAATCAAGATAATGTGAGTTAGGGAGCTGTGACTTGTAGCTGAAAAATTTATGACAAATACTCAGCTTCATATATAGCAAATATTTCCTATCATTCAGAGCTAGACGAGAATGGAATGGACTATTTTGAGTTTCCTTTCCCTGGAGGTTATCCAGTAACTAAATAACCATATCTACATGAAATGTATTTACTCACTACTCAAAGGGAGACAACTCAAAATCTCATCCAGTACTGTATCTAGCTCCAAGTTCATGAGCTCTACATGATATGTCGTTCTTTCTGTCAAGGCCCAACATGACTCCTCTTGGTTCTCAGAGCTGCACTCCCAAGGGTTCCTGAACTAGAAAAAAAATGGATGGGGATGGTTTTTGGGTAAACAATAATATGTGCCATACAGTGATTTTTATAGAGAATATCTTATATATCCTTTAAGGTCCCATTCAAACCTGATATGCCCTTATCCTGTGAAATAAAAATAGGACACAATGAACTTTTTTTAAAAATGCTTTCCCTAGTCTATTTTGTTGAAATGATATTTTCTTGCCTATTCCATCTCTAAGGGTAGTAAGTAGTTGCTCGCACCCCTTTTCCATGGAACATTAATCTATCTTCACTTTAAAAGTGGGAAACGAGTGTTGAAATTTGTCAAGCTTGATATAAATTGACATAGTTTGAGTTTATCTAATTGTGGTGAGGGTTGCTGCCATAGAGTACAGATTTCTGTTGTGAGGCATCTGTATAAAGACATTTTAATTTCTGGAACAATTTAAATTACAAGAGGTTGAACATTTCCTTCTGTTACTCTTTTAAAAAATAATAGTCACAGTGCCTGTGGCTTGTGAAGTTTTATGGGAAGCCATGAAGGAAAGCTGTGTATGAAAGGATGCTTATTAAAATCTTACATATATTATGTATGAATTTGCACTTTTTTTGACCTCCTCTCCTGGAACCATCCCAATCCAGATTATATCAGGCTGAGCTGTGAAACTCAGAAAAGACTGCAAACCTCTTTAATTGGGGCATTAGGAAGTTTCAAAACACCAGTTCAAGAAAGCCTCTCAAGGCTTTAAGTTTCTCAAAATATATAAGCCAAGTTCTTGTGAGAATGCCATGTTCTACCCTGAGAAAGATAGCTGCAGTCAACATTGAGTATGTCAGGCTGGCAGTCTGTCAAAAACAGGGATTGGAAGCCTCATTTTAGTCTTTTTTGGAACTAGCAAAATTAGGAAAATAACAAATGCATGGTAGAGGGTTCTTCTTCTGGACTGACAAACTATAGATTCTCCACTTGTTAACCTTAGCAGACCTAAATGAATAGGTGTTTAGTATAAAGGGAAGATGGGAGTAACATGGAAAGAACAGATGCTTTTTTCAGGCACATTTAAAATTCTCAGAACCAGCTGGTTTGGAATCCTGGAAGGAGCCTTAATCTTTTGATCTAGTGAAAGGCATCTTTGCAGTTTGAAAGGCAGAGAGACAAAAGGGGCTGCACGTCTTCTCTAATAGCTGAAAGCTCCCATTTGGTGAGAAGGGGATGGTTTAAATCAGGCATGCAAAAATAAATTACTGAACCACCCACCTCTTCTACTCAACTGCCTGAGCCAGGAGTTCAGGCTGGCAAGCACCCCTCCCCCCCCCACACCCTTCTCCACACACACACCCTCAGAGAACAACTCAGACAAGATGGTGGGGGTTGTTATTGATGGTGCAAGGGCAGTGAAGGGCCAACGTTTGTTGCACATAAACATGCCCCCACACTTGGGCAATGGGGAAACTTTTCTTAGAGCTCTCAATACATGTGAGTCAATGCAAGTAGCCGATCTCTGCAAATACAATTTAGAAAAATGCTTTTTGTTTTTTCTGCAGATCTGAAAGATTATTTGACCCAGCTCCTAATGTCATTATCTGCTCTGTAATCCTTATCAGTCTGAACTTTTATATACAGCTTACATCCCATTCTAGGCATTAGCAAAAGGACTCAGAGAAATTCATTCCCTCCCTTTTTTTCCCAGTAAGAATTATTGAGAATTCCAGGCATTGTGCAAGGTTGTCAGGACAGAGATTAATCAGCCCAGTTCTGCCTTGAAAAAATTAAATTTAGTAGCAAAAATGTAAACACACAAAAAATTAAGAGTTCCAGCTAAAAATTGGTGACTGATGCTATGGTTTATCTCTTCTCCTTCCTCAAATCCTGCTCAAATCATAACAAAGAAATAAAAGAAGGTATTAATTCACTGGGACAAAAAGAATAGAAAAGATGATAGCAATGCAAATAGTTGAAATAATAAAAGCAGATAGGTGAGGAGTTGCAGATTTAGAGGAATGGAAAAAGTTGTAAGCCAAGAGCCAGCTGAGGGGTTACCAAAAGAAAAAGAGAGATTTGCCTATCGGTTTTACTAATACATATTATGGGTGGGGAGTTGGGAACACTAGCCATGACTACTAACCTTACTTTAACTACATGACCACCAACTACTACTATGAAATTTTCAGAACTGTTAGCCTTGGATGATGGCTAATCGCATACCGAATGAATTCCAACCATTCTAGGCATGATGAAGAGAGGGTAGAGAAACAGATGAGAAAGTTCATTCATTGGTTTGCATGACAGAATGTACCTGGCTCCATTGACATCCAAACTGAAATTGAACTGATTTGGCTTTCATCTTCCAAGCATCCAATGGTTGCAGCAAGCCTCAAAAAAAAAAAAAAAAAAAAAAAGACTGTAGAGAAACATGATCTCTTGTTAGCATAAAATAATTAGCTAAGTACAAATGGGAAGCAAACCAAATGACGAGAAAGTTCCTGTTGTTTACCTCCTTTCCAATTCTGGACTGTAGTTTCCAAAAGCAACAGGAAGGCAGCTTTGCCCCAAGAATTTTCAAACCACATAAACCATTCCAAATTCCTTTTGATATGTCCCAGCTACCCAACATTTCCCAAGAATTCAGCTCAGCTTGCTTTGCTTCTAGAAGTCATGAAGTACAGTGACTCTAAGTGCAAAGGTACACCTCACCTCTAGAGCCTTGGAACACACAGGAAGGTAAAGGACCCATAGTTTTGCTTTGAATTTTCCCTTGCGACTCCAACCATAAAATGTAAGAAAGTTGTTATGCAACTAGGGCTAGTCAGTGGGTGGGGTTTCCATCCCTTCTTTTTGGATAATTCAATGAGAAACAGATTAAATATTCCCAGCTCTGCCTTCAGTCTCTTTTTGCAGAAGCCAAATCTGTCAGGCTGTTCTCAGAGACAAAAGCAATTTTGCCAAATGTCCGCAGCAAATTTCCCAAGAATGTAGAGGTGATATGAGCACTAGACCCAAATTGACATTTTAAAAGAAAAAGCATATTTCTTTTAATTAAGGTATTTTTCTGATTACTTATTCATTGCCAGTAACTTGGGAAATTCAGAAACATATAAAGAAGGCAGAACTGATGATTGCTTGATGATTAATTAATAGGATGTATGTGATGAGGAAAGGGAGGGATTGAGTGAATCCTCAGGCTTCTGACTCGGACATCTTGGTAGATAGTAGAACCATTCAGAAAGAGAGCACTCCAAGAGGAACATATTAATGTGAAAGAGAAATTAAGACATTTGAGCTTGTGATGTGGGAAGAATATTGGAATGGTTAGGTTCAATGAGGGGTGGGAGAGGCTGGAGCTTAGGAGAGAGATAAGAACTGGAGACATGGATTTGGATGCCCTCTGCAAGCAGATGTGATAAAAACCAGGGAGTGGATAAGACAGTCCAGCAGTAATGGCAAGGGTCCGAAGAGATATAGAGAGGAGAAAATGGAAAAGAATTCACAAAGAAGACTGGAAGAAGCGTCCAGCAAAGTAGGGTGAAAACTCAATGGGAAATAAGAAAATAAAGCCAATCAATACAAACAACATTTTCAAGAAATTTATTTGTGAAGGAGAAGAAGAAGATATCAGGGGTACATATGTGAAATTGATTCAAAAGATAAGATGAAAAATCCTCTATTCAATCCCCCTTTATAATACAGAGTACTGAAACAGTATAGATAATTCTGTGATATCAGACCTTAACTTCTTGTTCATACCCACTTGAAGAAAACACAACTTTGTTTAATATTCTACCGACTGCACACCAGCACATAAAGCTCAACACTGCTAGAGTAAAACACAGACTCACAGCAATGGGTTTTGCTTTAGTCTCATAAATAGTAATCTCAAGGGTTCTTAGTGCTGCCCAGCATCCCCACATGCCCTCTTTGACTCATTCTCTCTTTCACTCACATGACTATTTTATATCTTCTTGCATCCCAGCTGATCTCCAGCCCCTCCTCCACTATCCTCACTTTCAGCTGGTGATCTGGCTTCATATTTCACTGGGGAAAGAGAAGCAATTAGAAAAGAATTTCCACAGCCCCAGACCACACCTCCCTATTAGTGTATACACTCTGCCTTCTCCCTGGTAATTCTAGAGAAACTGTCTAGACTCCTGTCCAACTCCTCTTCCGGAGCTCAAGACTCCATTCCATCCACCTCAGCTCCACCTCCAATCCTCCTAGACTTTTTTTGGTAATCAAGTATCTAGAGGGATGATAGGGTGCCTCCTGGGCCAGCATCTATTCTTGCAGGTTGGTACCTGTACTGTGCCAGTTGTCACTATATCCAATATTACCGCTGCATATGGCTCAGGCTTATTTTTCTAGCTCTATCTTGATTCGCTCTCATCTGTGTATTTCATGATCCAGCAATGTTAGACTAATCTATTTTCCATCCAAGCTATCTGGTTTCTTTTCTTATGCTTTTACTTCTGCAGTGTCCTCTATTTGCCATGATATTCTCTGTGCTCCACTCTCTGAGCCCACATTCCTAACTTTTCCTCTTTGTTTGTCTAATGCCTCACCAACTTCAATACTGACAGCTCAATCATTCATGCACTCATTCACTTATCCCACAAATGCTTGACAAGCCCACATTAGGCATCACGCGTAGGCTAGGTAGTGGTGAAACAGTAGTGGCAAGACAAACACAGTTTTAATTCTTCCAAGTAAACTTCCAGATTCCCTAGACTCGGCTAAGTTTTCTTTTTCTGAAGTGCCTGAATATCCTCTGCATACATTGATCCTTCACTTCTCTTATGTAATGTAATTATCTGTTTATGTTTTGGTTCCATCCATATATCTTGAGGTCTTTGAGGCTGAGAACTGTGCATTATTCATCTTAATTTTTTAAAAAGTGAACATATGAAAATGCACAATTTTAACCAAAAACAGTGAAAACCTTTTGGAAAGTAAGAACAATGAATGGGAATTTAAAATTATGTCTCCTACATATGGAAACAACCTAAGCATTGACCGACAGGTGAACGGAAAAAGAAACACACACACACACACACACACACACACACACACACACACACACACACACACACACAGAGGGATATTACTCACCCTTTAAAAAAAAAAAGAGGGAAATCCTGTCATTTGCAACACTGTAGGGGAAACTGGAGGGCATTATGTTAAATGAAATAAGTCGGACAGAGAAAGACACACACTGTATAGTTATCACTTATATGTGGAATCTAAAAAGAAAAAGTCAAGCTCAGAAACAGAGTGAAATGATGGTTGGTAGGGGTTGGGGTGGTGGAAATGGGTACATGTCTGTCAAAGGGTACAAACTTTCAGTTATAAGATGAATAAGTACTGAGAATCCAGTGTACAGCACGGTGACTATAGTTAATAACACATATTGTATACTTAAAATTTGCTAAGAGAGTAGATCTTAAGTTTTCACTTACACATACGCACACAAAAGTAACTGTGAAATGATGGATTGTTAATTAGCTTGATTGTGATAATCATTTCACAATGTATACATACATCAAATCATCACTTGGTATACTTTCAGTGTGTACAGTTTTATTTGTCAATTAAATTTCATTAATGCTGGAAAAAAGAAAAATTGCTATCAAGAATAAAGTAATAAATATATTCTCATAAAATATGTATATATGTATGTATATTCTATAAGATCAGAGCCTTATAACTCCTCTGTTGTTGCAGTTGCCACATTTCCTGGATTTTCCATGGCAATTAGGATTTAAACTATCCTCTTTCATTGTCACAATATGGAACTTATTAAGTATACTGAATTTCAGAAAACATGATATTTTATATATCTCAATTTTTTTGTGTGGAACTTCTCTAAGCATTACCATTCTTCAATCTATTAATTCTTGGGTATACCTATTACTAATCAGTTTTATAACTTCTCTGAACTTCACTTCCTTCACTTGTCAAATGGGAATGATAACACCTCAAAGTTCTTCAGTGAGAATTACATTAGATAATGTGTGTATAGCATTTAGCACACTATGTAACACACAGCTATTGTTAAATAAATATTAGTTCCTCCCCACATACTCAGCAGCTAAATTATTTATCCAAAACTCTTCTCTTAATTAACCAACCATTAAGTTATTTGTGAATATTTACTCTGGCTGGTACTATGGAAATGATGGATACAGAAGAGCCCGTTGAGATTCTAACAATCTTACTAGAAAGCCTTAGGGTAAACAGAGGGCAAATAAATGCTAAATTGTGTGAAGTGATAAAGCCTCAAATAGAATTTAGAGAAGAGACATAATCGAGCATCAGTGAGATGTGGCTAGAGTAGGTAAAGATGGTACTAGAACTCAGTCGGAAGCCATAGAAAAGTTTTCTAAGAATGAGTTTCATTTCCTGTGCCTCTTCTAAGTACAGATGGTCCTTGACTTACGATAGTTCTACCTACAATGGCTCAACTTTGTGATAGTTTGAAAGCAAGATGCATTCAGTAGAAATCCTACTTGGAATTTTTAACTTTGGTCTTTTCCTGGGGTAAAGTATGTGATCTGATACTCTCTGGGGCTGCTGGTCAGTGGCAGCGAGCCGCAGCTCCTTCAGGCACGCAGTCACAAGGGTAAACAACTGACGCTCTACAGTGTATTCATCATGTTAGGTGATTTTGTCCAACTGTAGGCTAATGGAAGTGTACTGGGCAGTTAAAAGCAGGTTAAGCTAAGTTATGATGTTTGGTAGGTGAGACGTATTAAATGCATTTTCGACTTAATGATGTTTTCGACTTACAATGGGTTGATTGGGACATAACCCTATTGTTAAGACTAGGATCATCCTCATTTGGCTGTGATGAGAAGGCTAATGAGACCCAGCTCAGGTCCTGAGAGAAAGGATGCCCTGATGGATTATTAATGCCTGCTCTGACTATGCAACGGGCTACCTCAAAACTGATGCACCAGCTTGTTTGCCACACCTGCCCCAGAGCGTCACGGAATAGTGAAGAAAGAAAACTATTCTTAGCTGTACCCTTCAGAGGCTTTCCCTTCTTTTTTCATTTTTGGTTCCCAAAGACTCAGGCTTATAAATCACCTCACTCTTTGACAGGCTGGTTGGGCAGGCCATGCTGCATTCTGGAAGCTTGGCAAGCTCACTGTCACAGTTCTTGCAACTTACAAAAGGCAAGAGTTCTGCCTGGTGAAGAGCTAGAGCCTTTGAGTTTGTCAGTGGCCTCCTGGGAAGTACGATTACACGGTGTCTGACTATTCTTGTCCTAAATACGCCACTTTGTGTAAAATGATGGCGACAATATTAATCCCAAGAAGACTTCCCTGGGGCTCCTCATGTTGAATAAACTGGGTTACCTAAAGGTGGATGGTGACTCTGTCATTGAACTTGCATGCTGACAGGCCTGGAACCTGGAATATTCTGCCCTGTTTTAAAACCTGTCCTAACGGTTTCACAAATCATCATGTTGATTAGGAAGCTTGTGTGAGAATGGTCAGGCCACCTCATACACAACTAGAAAGGACCTCAAATCTTGTTCAGCACTGAGCCATAGCAGTAAGAGAAGGATCTAAATTAATCTTTTTTAAAAGTTCTAGAAGATTTTCTATTTTGATGACTCCTTAAAAGACACTACATTCTATGAAGAAGACAGAGTTGGCTCTCTGAGAAAACTCGGAAAATGATGTCACAGACCTTGTGACATGACTTTATTAAGGGCTGATATTAATTTATACATGTATGCACATCCTATCAGTAGGGCCTATTTAACACGACAGGTGTGAGAAAGGGACTGAGTTCCCCTTGCACCCTCACAGATGGCAATCAAGAAAACATTTATTCAACATACTATTAGAACTTATCGAGGCGATTTGCTATATGTCACTGTTCCCAAGGTAAACCCATAACAAGTAATGGTCATTGCCCCATGCCCCTCCCCCATCTCCCCTGCCCACCTACCCACCCAGCCTCCCTCCCCCCCCACACAAAAGCAGAATTGCTATGGGAACAGACAGAAAAGAATGTCTGTTGTTCTGCTTAAAAGTATGCTCAAGGATGTGAAAGCATAAATTTAGCAGGTGGATATTGGGGTGATGTGGGCCTACGTTCCAGACAGAGGAGCAGCCCATACAAAGGCCTGGATGCGTGTCGGAGCCTAGCTTGTCTGGTGGGTCTAGAGCAAAGGGTGCAGTGGGGAAGTTGTGAGAAAAGTGAGGCACAGGACTCCCACAGAAAATGGGAAACCTAGAGGCCACTCCACTTTGTCACAGTGGTAGATAGCTTCTTTTCTCCTATTCCCTTCGCCTTGTCTCTCCATTCATTGCATGACTAGTGCCTTTAACATTATAATGACAGCTGCCCAGCAACCATTGTTCTTTCTTTTAGTAACAGCCCAATTTCCCCTGGAGAACCATTCATTTCCCACTCTCATACCACATGGTTTGGGTGCAGCCAGGCCTATCTATTAACTGAGGGGGTAGGCTTAGGACTCAGAACTAGTCAATCAGAGCATGACATTTTCTGGCCATTGTAACTGGTTTGGGAATGAGCATGTGATTCAAACTGTATCATCAAGACCTAGTGCTGAGAATTTTGTTGCATTTCTGGAGAAAGGAGCACTCCACACTATTCTCATTCCATTGAGGTGTGTGAACTGAAGATGGAAGCCTGAAGCTGCTCTTAGTCATGGTTACCACCATTTGGAGAACCAACCTGAGAATGAAACAAATATTGACAATCAATAATAGAGCTGAGAGATGGAGAAAGACAAGTTACATATATTTTTTGAGCACCTGAATCTAGCTAAGCCAGAAGTCACCCCAGCCTCTTGTTTCTTTCAGTAACATGAAGCAATAAGCTCTTTTTATGATTAGATATATGATACTTGCAAACAAAGTGGCTTCTGAGGCCCTAGCCCTGTCACTTTAGTGACTGACAATGCTTTGGGTCTTAGAAGTCCTTAAATGCTCCAAGAGAGTTATTCAAATAGGAAATGTTAGACTGCCATTGTTCCAGATACCCTTAACCACTCTAACTCCCCACCCCATATGTGCTTTTTAGTAAATGTTTTCCAGGGACATTCATATGGAAGGAGAACTGTCCAACTCTGAGACTAGGAACTCCAACCTTAAATGACAAGGTCCCTCTTGAAGTTTTATCCAGAGCACTATAGCTGTAGGGGTCTTGCTACTTTTAACACGTCCTGTGGTCACCTTAGGTCTAGGCAGTTGCTGCTTAATTTACACATTCTAATTTTCTTGCCCTGCCACAAAACACCACACTTCCTGCTGGAATACCTCACCCACTAGCTCACAGCATTTATCACTCAAGTCTGCTCAACCATTGGACCTAAAGAAGTTAAGAGGATTTGGAATCAAACAGATCTCAGTTCGAGACTGGCTTTATCAAATATTTGCCATTTGACTTTGTATAATTAGCCCCTATGAGCTTTAGTTTCCTCACCTATAAAATGGAGTTAGTAATTAATATCCAACTCATGGAATTGTTGGGATTAAATAAAATTTAAATAATAATGATAACAATAATATATCAAATTCACCATAATGTTACTTCCACTGACTTCTCTAATCTTTTCTCCGTTATCCCTCCTCACCCCCATATAATCTCAGTTCCAGCCACACAAATTCAGTCACCACAACTAAATGTGCTTTGCATAGCTCCATCATTGTGCCTTTAGCTCTATGGTTCCTTTCACCTGGAATGTCCCACTGTCCACCTTCAAGACCCAGTTCAAATTTTACCTCTTCTATGAATCTTTCTTTACCAAGCCAGCTTCTTTTTTTATCTTCTGGAGAATTTCTGGTGGAAAACATTTACAATATTATATCAGATTTTTGCTTTCTCTCATATCATATACCCCAAACTATATTCTATCTAAACCCTCACCTTACCCAGATTCTTACACATAGATGGTACTCAATGAACATTTGCTAATACTTTATCTTCCTTCCAGTCATCTGTTATTGGGTAACACTGAAATTCTAATAAGTAAATTTAAAAAGAGGACCTACTCTACAGCTCTATAACTCCCACTAAAGTCTGTGCAGCTTAAGTTAAGTCTCTCCTTCTGCTTTTGAATTTACAATTAGAAACATATGGTGATTTGGAAATCAGCCATTTTTTCTCTTCTCACTTCTCCCTCCTCTTTCTTTTTTCCCCCTCTCTCTTTCTGAAGAAACCTTTAAAACCTCACTAAATATGTCAAGAAACAGCAATGAAAATGTCAAGAAATTGTAATATTGCTTATTGCAAAACACATACACACATATACAAATACACACCATTGCTTCTGTGTTTACAAAGTTCCAAGTTGAAAAAAAAAAAACAAGTACTAATTTTAGATTTTGGTTTTTTCCTTTAAGTCATAATAGGAAGAAATACAAACATCAACTGAAACCCCAGTGTATAAAACCTCTTAGTCATACCCACCACGCACTTTCAAAAACTAGTTTTCAAGAGAAAGGATTCTAATTCTTAGCTCATTGAATCATGAATCCTGCTGCCCTAGTGAATAGAAGGAATTGAAAACAACTCCAGTGAAATCTTGTGGCCTAGTGTTGGATGGGGAAGTCAAAAAATGGGAGCTATGTCTTGCATATTGTTTTCCCCCTCTTTGAAACCCTGCAGTGCTTAAGACTCCTTCTCAGATCCTAACCCAGAAGAGAATGAGCAACCTCATTTCTCATTGACAGCAATGCCAATCTTTTGACATCCCAACAATCATCACATCCATCAGTGGTGAATCATGTATCGAAGTTTTGACTTCATTTGAGAAATTACCAGCTGGTACAGATGAGTCCTTTTCAAAAAAGCTCTGACTTTCTAAGCACTCTGGTAATAATAGCTCAGTTCTCAAGGCAATGATGGAAGACAGAGTGGGGGAGGGAGAGTGAGTGTTTCTTGACCAACCATGTTGCTGTGTCCAGGGGGAATTCCTGACTCCTGGGCGACTGGTGTCTCCAGAGCAATGCTCTCTTTTGCAGAACCATCTCAAGGGGCTGACATCTTCAGGCCCTTAGATTTTGTTCCTCTTTCTCTTGCCTCTTTATAAGCATCAGTAAATGTTTTGAAGCCAAGGCAAACAGAATCTTCAAAAATATGTCTGTCTGGCATGTGATCATTGGTCCTCTACATCTTTGCTGGAGCAAGGGTTTTTTTTGTTTGTCTTTTTTTTTCTTTTTTTTTTACTATAATCACTGGGACTTCAGTGATAAGAGGACTTCCATCACTAGTGAAATCATTATTCAAAAACTGATCCGGAATACTATTCGGTGGTAAGAAAAGATGATATAGGACCATTTGTGACAACATGGATGGATCTTGAGAGTGTAATGCTAAGCGAAATAAGTCAGACAGAAAAAGCAGAGAACCCTATGGTTTCACTGATATGTGGTATATAAACCACAAACAACAAAAGAACAAGACAAACAAATGAGAAACAAAAACTCATAGACACAGACAATAGTTTAGTGGTTACCAGAGGGTAAGGGGGGTGGGGGGAGGGAGATGAGGGTAAGGGGGATCAAATATATGGTGATGGAAGGAGAACTGCCTCTGGGTGGTGAACACACAATGGGATTTATAGGTCATGTAATACAGAATTGTACACCTGAAATCTATGTAATTTCATTAACAATTGTCACCCCAATAAATTTTTAAAAACAAACAAACAAACAAACAAATAAATAATAACAAAACAAAACTGATCTAAATTCCAGGTTCTTGTGAGACCTTCCTTGACCACCTCAGTCCTCTGGGAGTCTTCTCTCCTCTCAGCCCTTGGAAAACTTATTGATTATACCTTCATTTGTTATTCTCTATGAACTTCTTTATTTTTCATATAGGCAACATGTCGCTTCCCAAACAAACTACTAGTATCTCATTTTATTTTAGTGTGGTATTTAAGGGAACTCTGGAGCCAGACTCTCTGGGCTCCGGTGTGGTTCTGTAACTTTCTAGACATGACATTGAGTAAGTTACATTATCCTCTGTGCCTCACTTTCCTTATGTATAAAATGAAGATAATAATAGTATCCACCTCAAAAAATTATCATGAGTATTACTGGAATGAATGGATGTAAATTGCTTGAAACAAGCCTGGGAAATAATAAACAATAAATAATGTTACATATTAACTCCTGCAGTACCTCTTATACCGGTCTATACCTTAATTGAACAAATAACTATTGTGCACCTACTATATTTCAGAACATATTTTAGAAGCCAGCAATACAGGGATTGACAAGGTTACCCTTCATGTAATTTGCTATCGACAGAGAGAAACAGATGACCAGCAAATACTATAACATAACATAGCAAAGTAGAGCATAATAGGGAATGATTTCAGGTGATAATGTAGGTTTTGAAGAAGAACAAGCAGGATAAAGTATGATGGGACAGTGATGTGGGCAGAGGGTAGGGACTTATTTTAAATGATCGATAACCCCTTAGTTATCAGATCTGGCAAAAGAGGTTTACTGACCTTCCATTGGAAAGCTCAAAGCTATGCACCGCAAGTCTATTTCTCAACGTGCAATTAGAAAGGAGACTGAAGAATTCACAAAATGGTAAAGTTGGCTGAATCTGCTCAGATGTTTTGGGCTGCACAACTCCTCGCTTTGTTTTACCTCCCCCTTCTCTTTAATTCGACTTCTTTGCTAATCAGTTGCCCAGAAGTGTGCAATGAAATTTAGTCAGTGATTTAATCTCCAGAACTTCGCTTTTGTTCCCTCATCAAACTTTCCAGTACTGAATGCCCTGTCCCTGAGGTTTCTGGCTCTCTGTTTCAGGATTAGAGCAGATTGATCTCCTAAAATATTCCACTAATGTTTTCTAGTGGTGCTTGTGTGTAAAGGGGGAAGAGCCCTATTATCTCAGGTTATATTCGTGCTTTGGTGACAGTTTTCTGAAAATATGATCTCAACTCATGTATTTTGTCTAATAATTGAAATTTTATGGCAGCCAGACCAAGGAAAGATAACTTAGGTGCAGGTAAGACCTTGTGATAACTGCAAAATCTCACAATGTAGGCTATAGCGTTGGTCTAGGAAGTGTGTTTTTGTGACTGTGATTCTAGAATCACGTAAACCTGAGTGCTAATCTTGGTTGGCCTTGACAATTCTTACTACACGTACGTGATTTTCAGAGTAACTGTCTCTCAACTTGTTCATCTGTAATATTGGGAGACTACCATTATTCCTATCTTGGGTTTTTAATGTGGATTAAATGAGTTAATACAAGGAGCATATTTGTCACAGTATCTGGTATATTTCAAATGTATAATCACATCTTCCAAAAATCTGCTTATACAAATACAGAATCTCTTTGTTTCACCTAAGGAGGGATTAATTTACATAGCTGCTCTTTAGAACAGAACTTTAGATAGCAAATATGAACATGATACCTTTCCTATCGTAACCCTGGGCAGGAAACAGCTTCTTTAGGTTGGGCACATTGTAACTGTGGTATATCTGTATAAGCTTATTCATAACATGTTGTGTTTTGTTTGGTGATTTTAAAATATCCACACAAAAAAGAGTCTGATCCATCAAAGAAGCTAGGTTACCAATTAGAGGACACATTCCGTAACTGAGAGAAGTTTGAGTGAGTGGTTAGGAGAAAAACAGCACTAAGGAATGCCCCTTGCCTCCAATAAAGGGGAGGTTCAGTGTCATCTGAGGGAGATGGCAGCAGGAGTTCAAAGTGGCTTTGGGGAGAAAATAGGAAAACTTTGTGTTCCTGGTAATTTGGTGTGGATGGGGTGGCGTAAGAAACTTTTGTTTTTCTGAAGTGTACCTGGGAATGGGCTTAAAGCGCATATGACTGGAACTGGGAAAAGTCTCATAACTACACTGATGAGTGAGAACTATCACTGCCATTCTCCAAAAGGAAACCGGAGTTGGTAGTATTTGAATGAGGACCTAGGTATTTCACTTATGTTCAGATGCTTGTATTTCCGTTAACAGGGCTATTTCGCATACAAGTGGAGGAGCACCATTCACAGACACATGAATGGAACCATAATTCTGTTGTGTTCTGTTTAAATGGAGTGCAAGGCAGCAGTCCCGTCTTTACAATCTTGCTCAAATTACGTTATTTGTATTGTTCATAAGAATTAGTCTCTGGGAGCATTGTTTTAGTAGTGAAATGGTGTTTGCCAGTCCATGATATGAATTAGTGATTCTCCAAGTGTAGTCTTTGGGCCACCTGCATGAGAAATCATCAGGAATGGGTTTTTAATGCAGATGCCTGGGTTCCACTTGCATCTTCTGACTCTTGAAGATGGAGCACAGCAATCTGTTTTTCATGAACACACTAGCTTATTTTAAGACACATTCGTGTTTGATGTCCAAGGAAGTAGAAATTGTTAACATCAGGGATGTCAGAATGAATTCAAAACAAAACAAAACAAAACAACAACAAAAAAATCTCTCTCTGATTAAGAGAGATTGGCATAATGATGCCCTTCTGAATATTAGAAGTATACTCCTCATAGATTTTTCTCAGGTGAACTACTACAACCAGTTTTTGGTCATGATTGTGTTTAGATAAAATATTACTTTTAGATACACCATTCTGTGTCCTAGAACCTGGAGTAACCTATCCTAGCATGGATTGAACAGAGTAACTTAAATGAGGAGGCTCCATTGTAAAGGCAGGAATTTAGATTGAAAAGAGTTTAGCCACAGTCTGACACAAAACAAAGAGAAAAAACTTTCCATTTCCTAAGTGGGAAATAAACAAACTAAAACAAAAACACAAAAACAAGAACAAAGCCTCTCTTTTAAAAGCAGCTGCTGAATGCACAAGGATGTC
Organism: Rhinolophus hipposideros; assembly: GCF_964194185.1. Classification (NCBI taxonomy): domain Eukaryota; kingdom Metazoa; phylum Chordata; class Mammalia; order Chiroptera; family Rhinolophidae; genus Rhinolophus; species Rhinolophus hipposideros. The sequence continues at coordinate 65,056,092 of NC_138056.1, read as the reverse complement.
CTGGACTGCCCTGAGTCTCTGTGATGTGAGTTCAAAGCAGGGAGCTCCAGTTCTCCATTCCCTGTCTGTTTGGTGAGGGAGGGTAAACTTCAGTCCTTGGACTTCGTGTCTGTGGTGGATGCTGTGATGCATCCCCCAGATTTCCTTTCGGGAATGACTGCCTTACTCTCCCAGCTGCTGGGAATGAGGCTGGCTGAGAGCCCCAGCATACCTTATGGGGTACACCTCTGCTCAAGAGAGCTCTTGGCCAAAATCCATATGCCTTTCCAGACCAGCTCACATCCAGTGACTGATCCAAGGGGGAATATAAAGGCTCAGCCTCCCTGACCTAGGTTGGGACAAGTTTGAAGGGTCATTTCAGCTTCAGAACTCCCCTTAAGGTTGGCTGAGGCCTCCAATGAGACTGAATCACAGGTCGACTTCTCTCTCTGTGCAGTTCTTCCTTCTCTTCCCTGCCACAGTTCTTGGAACTTCCTGCGTGCTCAACTCCGTCTCAGAATCTGTTTCATAGGAAATCCACCCGTGGCTCCTTTTCTGTGCAGTCAAAGATTGGTCAAGGGTAAGGGAGAGAAAAGGACTCATATATATATATGTGTATATGTGTATATATATATATACACACACATTTTTTTTTCATATCAGGCCCTGATTCTGGAAATACATAAGCATGTTCCCACTGGTCCATGAAAATTTTATTCTTTTAGGGGAGTTTGACTGAAATCTTATTTGTAATATCAAATTATCTGAATGACACCATCTGTCACTGATAATCTTACCTTAAAATAATTGCCCCAGAAATTTCACCCTCCCATTTCAATCACCATGCATATTTCCCAGGAAAACATTCAGAGGTATTTGTTAGACCTACTTAAGTAAATGTGGTAGGGTTTCTTTTTATCAGAATAAAAAAAGCCATAATTTTGATAGATAGATTGATTGATTGATTGTTTCGTTGATTGATTGATTCATTCATTCAACAAATGTGTTTTTGGTGTCTCCTATGTGACAAGCACTGATCCAGGGTTTGGAGACCAAAACATTTAGTCTCTTAAAGTCTACTTTCTAGGTGGAAAGAGACAAAAAAGAAATATGTATAAATAAATAAGATGATTTGGTTCACTGATAAATGTTGTGAAGATAACAAAAGAAGATAATATTATAGGAAATTACTTGGAAAAAATTTAGGCTGTAGGAAGTGGTACTTTAGATATATCCATCAATAAAGCCTAGGATGAGGAGGTGATATTTAAGTAAAGGGCAATATTTTAGTAAAGTCTTAAGTGGGAAGATCTGATTGGAAGCAATAGAAAGTGCAAAGACCCTGAGGTGGGACCAAACTCAAAGTAAAAAAGAAAAAAAGGCCTAAGTGTCTAGCATATGGCAAGAATGGAGAATAAGATGAGCTTCATGAGCTCATGAAAAGGGCAAAGTGAGATTATCTAGGGCATTGTAAATCATGGTAAGAACTCTGGATTTTATTTGAAAGGCAATAAGTGACTACTAGAGGGTCTTCAGCAGAGGAATGATTTGATCTGATTTACAGTTCAAAAAAATAATCAGCTTCCAGGAAGAAGATGTATTATAAGGGAGCAAGAAGAATCAGAGAAACCAATGAGGAGGTAGTTCCAGGAGTCAGGTAAGAAATGACGATGCGTGGACAATGGCAGTCTCTGCAGAGATAAAGACAAGTGGGTGGGTTCAGGATGATTTCAACGGTACAGAAGTGGTTTGGATATGGGAGAAAAAAATAATCATGACCCCTAGGATTTCAGCTGGAGCAATTGGATAGGTTCTGGTGCCATTTTCTGAAATGGGAAGACAGCATTTGAGCACTCATATAAATGATTAATGTTTCGCCTTGAGCAGCCACTGTCTTTTCCGACAGAAGGACTGACAGAGACACTGCTGGATTTTTCGTCCTTCTAACAGCCTCACCTGCTACCCCTGGGGTATTGTATATACCACCGAGAGCCAATCTGCACTCTTGCCAGAATCTATCTTGAAACTTGTTATGCTTCAGTGTTCCAGGACACTTTATTATAAATGAGTAGCTAAAGGCAGAGTGTAATTAGGGACAAGGGCAGTAGGGCATGCAAAGTTGGCACCACTATGAGCTCAGCATCCCTGTACAGGTGCCAGTTCTTTGCAACACTGGCATTGCTATTCAACTGCCGAGACGTAACCACCTCCCACCACTCATCCTGATGGGTAGAAGGACAGGTAGACCAACTAAGCATGACAGTTTCAAGATCCCAAACTTGGGAATACTTATTCCAATCGTGGACCCCTCTTTTATCAGACACCAGTAAAGGAACAGATGGTTAATTAGTTCAATCAGAGTCAAATGTTTCTTCTAGGGACAGTAATGAAAAGAGTATTTTTGTTGGGATTTCATTAGACTGATTGATTAGTGGGGACTTTCAGAGTCCCCTATATTTATTTAACCTTAAGTCATTTTATCACGTGGAATTTGCTACCTGAACTGCGGAAAGTTTTTAGATGTCATGATTGTTTTGTTGTTGTTGTTGTTGCTCATAGATAGATGTACTTTTTCTCTAGGTTATAGTTATTGGGAATCTCTTCTCTACTTGTCTGTTATCCCTTCACAGTTTGTGTCTCACTGGATCTGATTAGGCTCTCTCTTTTTCCATTGTTCTTTAAAACAGTGCACAAGATGAGATCTACATTTCATGGACTAACTCCACTGCTGGTTTCATTATCTCTTGCTACACTTATTTTTCTTATCATTTTTTTATTACTTTGCTTTTACATGTATATCTTTGGGAACTGCTTGAACATAGAGTTTATATCATGCATACATTTATATTCATATATCCTTTCATATAGCTTACGTCAGCCTCAGGGCAAGAATCACAACACAGTCCCCTAGGATTCTGGAACAAGGCCATGCTATCTGCAGCAGAGGATTATATGCCTTTTGAGAAACAGCACCTGGAATATTGCCCTGGTAAAGACAGAACACTTAACTCTGAGGCACTAAGTGACCATGCCACTGGAACTGTCCGCTATGAGTTGAATTCTCTTGGACCCACCAAGTCAGACAGGCTCTGCAGTAGTCCATTGGAAGATAGAAATGGTACATTCAGGATCAGGTTGAGCAAGATCAGTGGACGTCAGTAGGTGCATTAATTAGCAGGTAGCCCAGACTCCCATGTCACCCACCTCAATTGCACTAGCTCACACCCACGGCCATACTGCGGCAGAGGTGGCTCATATAACCAGCTTATGGAGGAGGAAAAATCCCAAGCTTATTCTAACTGACAGCTTGGTACATGGGTGCAAGCCAAAAATGGATGGCAGCTACATTATAGCCACATTCTCAGGGCTTTGAAAGACAGTGAAGGAAGGATAATCTTCTCAGTGGGTGGAGTTGTGAGCCATGCATCCGGTCTTCCACATTGTGTGAAAGGAGAAATAGCCCAAGGTGAGAACATGTATAGATTTTTAGGCAGTGGTCAATGACTTGGCCATTTGGTCAGGGACCTGGAATGAAAAGGACTGGAAGATTGAAGATAAGGATGTGTGACTAGATGAAGTGGGCATGGAGCGTGAAGATTTTTTTCCCCCCACAGAATCTACCATGGAAGGTGAGCGGAACAATCGAGTAGACAAAATGAACAACCAGAAAGAAAAGACAACCAAGTAGACTCAACTAGCTGACATCAGCTAGCCGTTGTTACCAGTAACTCCAGCAGTGGTACTTTGCACACATGAACAGAGAGGCCAGTAGCACAGACAAAGCTACACGCGGGACCAATAACATGGATACCTACTTACCAAGATGACTAGCTCCTGCTGTCTCTGGATGTGCAACCTCTCAGCAATGGTGAGCAGCGCTGAGTCCCTGATAAAGCCCTATTGCTTGAGGAGACTACCTTACGGTCAAGATAATGACTACAGTGGCTCTTCCTCACAGGGACAGATCCATTTTCTGGGTACGGATTTGCCTTTCTGGCCCACAGGGTCTCAGCTAGCACCATTAACCAGAGCTTATGGAATGCCCGAACCACAGGTACGGACACCCACATGACAGAACCTCAATCCAGAGACCTCTGTCACAGCAAAGGAGATGCACTTTGCTTTTACAAGAGACCTACATTACTACATGTTTTCACTAACTGAAAGAAATCCAAAGAGGATTTTCACTTTGATGAAAAAAGGCAAAAAGTGAAAATAGCATTCAGTGTTTGTTTTGCAGAGAGCACCCCTAGCAGCAAGAGTGGCCCCTTCCCCTGGAACGACACTTAGCATCTCAGCATCAAGCTTCCAAAGCTCTGCACTGTGTCTGCGATCCTGGGTACTTTATCTCAATCTATTTTGTGGATCCATTCGAAAGATGAGTCTTAAGGTATCAGAAATGTCTAAGAAAGCTAGTAAGGGTGTAACACTTAGCATAAAATTGGATGTAATTAAGTGTATTTGGTAGGTTATTTTTATGTCTGGGAGCACTCAAAAAATTTTCCATATAAATTAATGGTAATTGCCTCTTTGCTTTATGCCATTTCAGCTTACAAAATAATTCATAGGAGTGTTCTATTTTCAAATAGCGGGGGAAACCGGCATATTTGATTTATCTGATCTGTTCTTTTTCCTAATTCCTAATTCAGGACACAGTTTGAGATTTAGTCCTTTAGAAAGTGTTCCCTGATTCTCAAAGACTGGGTGGGCTTTGAGCAACATTCTTCCATTATCACAACATACTGAAATTACCAGTTCGATTTTATGTCTCAACCTGCATCTTTCACTCTCTCAGGGACCATGATCACACCTAAACTTCACTCTCTCCCCATTCTTCCAGGGGCCAAAACTCTTTGAGGGTAGAACCCACATTTTATTCATCCTTGTACCTCCATCATGTAGCACAGAGTCTAGCATACAAGGGACGCTCAAAAAGTACCTGAGGACTTGATAAACAAATGGAACAATAGAGGAGGACAAAGCACCCACTTCAGTGATTTCCAAGGAAGAATTCACTTTCTGACAGAGGACACCCAAAAGGAAACAATACTCCTGGAATACAAAAAGCCCCTCTCTATGATGGTTCCCTCTTTCCCCTTTCCAGACCTCCTTTTGTAACTATGTCTGACAGACATCAAAATATTCCTCTAAAGCTTCTAGTATATACAACTCCTGACTGTCCTCAAAGAAACATCTTTTAACTCTTTAAAAAATTTTGATTGTGTCACCCCTTCCTGTCCACCACTGTGATTTATAGGAAGATACAAATTGTCCTGTGGGATATGAAAGATTTGGATTCTATCCTGCCATAATCGATCTTATACCCTTTTACTAGGGAGTTTCCCCCGAAAATAAGACCTAGCTAGACAATAAGCTCCAATGCGTAATTTGGAGCACAAAATTAATATAAGACCCGGTCTTATAGTAGAATAAGCCCAGGTCTTAATATAATATAATGTAATATAATGTAATATAATATAATATAATATACTACAATACAATATAATAATATAAGTAATACCGGGTCTTATATTAATTTTTGCTCCAAAAGACTCATTAGAGCTGATTGTCTGGCTAGGCCTTATTTTGGAGGAAACACGGTATCACCTTTTAAATTTTAATTCTTGAAAGATCACCTCCACTTGCCACCTTGTTAGCATGTTGTTGAAGACTGTAAGTGTAATTAGGGAGATAGGAGACCATAGTAATGGTGTATATCTCTGGAATCAGAGATTTGGATTAAAACGAACACAGCTTCCTTGTTTATTATGTGACAGCAGAGGCTGAGAGGCTCTGCAGTAGAAGACCAAGTCAGCTCTTCTCACTAATGATAATTCCCACTATCTGTCGTACCATGCAAAGCTTATTATTTCTTTACGCTGACTATGGTTCACGGATTTTACATTTACAAATGTTTCGGGACTGGCTTTGAAACAGTCCTTTTATTCTTGATATGTTTCCATGGTTAACAGCTTATGGGAGGATGTCTATGACAAACCTTGACTTTTAATGACAAATATTGAGGCTTTGTAAACAAAAGCACAAAGGGGGTAAATTTGAGGGTGTAGTGAAAATATCTGGAGTTGGAGGACCTTAATTTGGATCTTGACTGGAGTACCTTTAGGCAAATTTCTGAGTCCATATTTCCTTATCTATAAAATTTTGATAATAAAAATAACTACCTCATGAAGTTGCAAAAATTATCAGGTAATAAAGGTGAAAGGTGATTTGTAAAATGTAAAGTGTTAAAAAAGTGAGCTCTGATTTTTGGTATAATATTTTATGCTGTATATTAAATGCCCAGAAAAACTATGTAAAAGTTTATTGGAAAGTATTCATTATTTATAAATGTAATCATTTTGTGAGATGAAAGGGTAAATCTGATGAGTTCTGAACTGATTAAGGCCAGAAATACTCAGAGAAAGTGTCTCCAGTTAATTAAATTGAAGAAGGCCTTTGAATGATGAAAATGATTGAATTAATATGAAAAATTCAGCAGATGCTCTTAAAGTGCAAATGGGCATATATTTTTTTAAGTCTGTAAAAAAAACTGGGGAAAAAAAGATCTATTTGATTTTATCAGAAATCTGTGCAAAGTGGACAGTTTAAATAAACAAGAGTTACATGTTTCTTGTTGGCCATCAACATGGCATTTGTTGTTGATACAATAACATAGTAAATTTAATGTGGTTTATTTGTCTAAAAAGGAACAGCTTATCTTTTGTTTGGAACATAGAAGCAAGCTGAATCCTGATCTGTGTTATTTCAGTGTCTAGTTGATTTGTACTTGAGGTTTCCGGAGCAAAAGCTTTGTTACTAAACACCTGGCAGAATCCCACTGCAAAGACTAGTGATCACAAGGTGGAGTAAAATCTCCTGTGTGGTATTTCAGAAGATTAACCCAGAATTACCTGTGCTCTCAAGAAATATAATTTAGATCAAAAAACATTTATTAAGGTATGTCAGGCATTCATCTAGGTTCTGGGAGTATAAAAATGAGTAAAAAATATGTTCTTAATTTTGTTCTTCATTTTGTTCCTGCAGTTTTCTTCTACCCCTCTTGCCCTCCCCTTTTTTTTAGCGAATTTTGCATTCTGCCTTCATTACCTCAGGGAAGGGAGGCCAGAGCTGAAACACAGAAAGGAAGACGTTAGTCTTTTAATTTTAGAAAACGACACCTCAGGGGAATGGAAGTTCTTGGCATAAACAACAGAACAGCACACAGCGGAGGGAACTCCATCCATACCACACCTCTCTTTTTGGTTGCTCTTCCCATCAATGTCTTGCGAAGGCTGCAATAACATCCAGAACACTGCTAATTGACTGACTCATTGATACCACCTATGCCCTGAGACTGTTCTATTCTGTCTCTATTGGCCCATTCACATGGATCCCCTTTTTTAACATCTCAGGACACAAATAAACTTCTCCGTTGGGAGCTGTTGACATCTAGGGGAATGGTGGTGCTACAGAAAATGTGGCAAAAGTGCTGTCTCCCTAGTACTTAAGGGATAGACAACCCCCATTCCCCCCCCCACACACACACAACACACTTATCAGCCCTCAGCTTAAGCTGCACACATGATTACCCAGCTAGAGAGCCAGAGAGCACATTTTATAGATTCCCTTATAGCAAGGTAAATCCATGTGTTTAGGATGTGAGCAGAATGCATACCATTTGGGGTTTTCATGTGGACTTGGAACACTGGACACATACTCCTTCGTTCACCTTTCCCTTTCCACCGGCTGTAACACTAAACTTGGCAAGACCAAGATCCAGCCGTGTGACTAGAAGAACGCCTGAGGATGGGAGAGCAACAATAAGGAAGAAACCTGGGTCCTTGAGGACAGCATGGCACACAGCATCTCCTCCAACTGTGCCACTCACTGCTGGACTATCACCTTCTTGTTTATTTAAGCCACTGTGATCGGGACTTATTTTGTTTATAGAAACCTAGCTTTTACCCTAAAACAAAAAGAAAAGCCCACTTCACCCGTAGGAATAAATGGAACCAGCTTGCGGTCTCTTCTATAGGTATTCACAGTTTATCAGAGGAGAGACACATGAAAAGAAGAGAGTCATCTCCCATGGCTAAAAAGTGAGAAATCAGTTCATGTATTACAGATCCCATGGGTAGAGGGCCAGGGGTAGGGTTGGGTGGAGGGAGACATGGTGTCACTATGTCTTACACAGTTCTGGGCAAACACTGACAAGTTCATGCTGCTTGGGCTTTCTTTTTATTGTTCTTTTATTTCTTTTTATTTCATCAGCACTCTTTCTTCAGGCAAAAGACAGTATAATTAATTCGATACGATTGCAATCTGGGCATGCCCCATTACCACACAAGATTATATGATTACCCATGGATGTTCTCAAACAATTTTAGTCACAGAGTTGAGTCTGTTCTTGTTTCACTCTCAGAAGGTAATCAAATTTCCATGTTCTTGTGAAGAAAAAAAACAGCTGAAGTGCTAAAGGTTTTACCATCCAAAATGGGATCTCAAAACTGAATATTGTTGTTGGCAGAGCATGAGAACACGCTTAGTCACAAGAAAATGGAGGATTTCTTGTGTGAAAAATGTGTCACACTCTTAATCTTCTCTTTCACCCTCTCCCCCCACCTCAGCATTGAATACTGTATGCTGATACATTTGGCTGGTGGTTATATCTTTGTTCATGATGATGTTTTGAGACTTAAGTCAGCTGAATCTGGAGGCAGCCTGCTGGCCTCTGACAAATTTTTGTTTTTTACTACAAGTGAGCTCAAAAGGTTAGCATTCAACAGAGATGCCCTTCTCCATGCAAGTTTTTAAAAATAAACTGAAAGGAAACCTACAGGGAATAACAGTGTTCAAAATTTCACTCCCAATCCCTACTGGTGTCTGAATTTTGAGTCAGGGTACTAAAATAGGCTCCCTCACTTGCTGCTTGCTGCACTTACTTAAAACAAAACAAAACAAAAAGCAAACTTTTTAATTTTGAAATAATTATGGTTTCTCAGTTAGTTGCAAAAATAATACAGCATGGTCCCTTGTACTCTTAGGCCATTTCTCCCCACTGGTTGTATCTTACATAACTATCTTACATTATCAAAACCAGGAAGATGATATTGCTGCAATGTATGTGAGTAGGTCTATGTCAATTTTTCAAATGTGTAGCTTCATGTGACCACCACTGTGATCAAGATACTGTTCCTTCTCCACAGAGGCCTCCTTGGAGCCACCCCTTTGGAGTTCCATTCACTCCTCTCCCTCACCTTCCCGAAACCCTGACAGCCACTGATCTGTTCCCCACCTCTTTAATTTTGTCATTTCAAGAATGTTATATAAATGGAATCATAGATCATTTACATTTAATGTAATTATTGACATGTTAGGGCTTAAATCTATCATTTTGTTATCTTCTGGGTTTTTATTTAATTTTTTTTGGTCTATTTTTCATTTCTCTATTTTCTTTCTTCTGCCTTCCTGTGGATGACTTGAACAAATTTTAGAATTTCATTTTGATTTATCTATAGTTTTTTTTTGTACACATAGTTTTTAGTGGTGGCTGTAAGCATTATGTTATACATATGTAACTTGTCACAGCCTCCTGATGTCGACATTTTACCAGTTTGAATAAAATATGACTTCTTTTTAAGTCCCTTTACCTTCTCCCATTTGCAATGCAATTGCCTTACGTATTTTCTTTACATACAGTGAAAACTACATCAAACAATGTTATAATTTTTTGCTTCATTCATCAAACACAATTTAGAAAACTTAAGAGAAGGAAATCTGTTGAATTTGCCCATATTTTAAATCTTTCTGTTCTTTCTTTTTCCTTCCAGATGTTTGAAGATTCTTTTATTTTAAATCTTTCCTTTCTGTTTCAATAACTTTCTTAAATAATTCTTTTAAGATAGATCTGTGGTAAAAGTTCTCTTAGATTTTCTTTACCTGAGAAAGTCTTGATTTCCCCTCTTCATTCTTGAAGTATATTTTTACTAGACACAAAATTCTAGGTTGACAATTCTTTTATTTCAGTACTTGAATAATGTTGTGCCATTTTCTTCTGTCACCAATGGTTTTTGATGAGAAATCCATTGTCACTGGATTTGTTTTCCCCTCTAGGTTATGTGTCATAGCTCTCTTAATACACTTTCCCTGTTTTTAGCTTTCAGAAGTTTGAGTATGTTGTGTCTTGATGTGGACTTCTTTTAATTTATCCTGTTTGAAGTTTGCTCAGCTTCTTGAATCTTTAAATTTATGTCTTTTTCCAAATTTGGGGAAATTTCAGTCATTTTGTTTTGTTCTGTTTTAATATCGTAATTTTGTTAACCTTTTAGGTTTTTTTCCTATGAGTTTGGCTTTTTTATTTTTTTCCCAACTTTATTGAGATATAATAGACATATAACGTTGTGTACTTTAAGGTGTACAATATGTTGATTTGATACACTTATAAATTGCAAATGATTACCAGCATAGTGTAACCATAATTTCTTTGAATACTTTTTTGATCCCTATTTATTGCTGCCCAAGTCGTGTTTGAAACACAAAGGTTAGATCTTTTGTTATAGTCTTTCAGGTACCTAAGATTTTGTTCATTCTTTTCCTCAGTTTATTTTCTTTCTGCTGTTCAGATTGGGTAATTTCTACCATCTCATCTTCAAGTTCATTGGTTCTTTTCTTTGTACACTTCATTCTGCTGTTGAGCCCATGCATTCAGTTTCTATTTTGGTTATTGCATACATTTTTCAGTTACAAAATTTTCATTTGGTTCTTCTATATATCTTCTGTTCCTTTACTGAGACTTTCTATTTATTTATTTGTTTAAACATGTTCATAATTCCTCACTGAAGCATTTTTAGAATGTCTGTTTAAAATTCTGTTCCAATAATTCTAACATGTATGTCACCTGTGTTGATATATATTGATTAATTTTTCTCATTCAAATTGAGATTTTCCTGGTCTTTGGTATAATGAGAGATTTTGTAATGAAACCTGGACATTTTGGCATTTTGTCATGAAATTCTGTATCTTATTTAAGTCTTTTGCTCTAGCAGGGCTCTTCTGACACTGCTTTGGCAAGGGATTGTAGGGGCTGCTGCCACATGGAAATGAAAGTCCAAGTTCCACACCTGACCTCCTCTTACCTCAGCAGGGACAGGTAGAAGTGGCTTGTTACCATTGGGTGGGGGTCCCCCTGTGACCTCCACTGACACCATGGAGGAGGAGCACATTGTCAGTGGAAGGATATGAAAGTCTTGGCTCCCCACTCTGTCTTCTCTGACACTACAGGGTGGGTGGTGGGCTAAGAGTGTTTTATTACAGCAAACAAGGTTGGAAGTCTAGGTTCCCCATTCAGCCTTTGCTGATGGAGGACTCATATGGAGGGTATTTTCCATGCTCTTTGGTTTCAGGAAGGTCATTTTTGTCTAAAAGTTTTCTGTCTTGCTAGGGTGCCCCATTCCTGGTCCTTTGGCTAGAGTCAATAGGTTTTTCTTCAGACTTTTGTTGTCTTTTTCTATTGGCATTTATAATTTGCTGGCTTCTTCATGTCTGGGATAGATGAAGGAAAAAAAAAAACAATAAAACAAAATCTCACTGCCATGTTATACCTCTGATCCAAGATGCCTAGCCAGTCTGTCTTCTTCATTCACTTTTGAGTCTTCTTGTGTTTGTTTTATATATAATATTCAGGGTTTGTAACCATACTTAGCAGGAGGAACAGAGAAAAGTACATTTACCCCCTCACTTGTTTTTACTCTTAGTATTTGCATTGCTAATAATAACAATAATGCTGTTATATTTTGAGTTGCAGCTACCTGGCCAGCACCATGTCGATTCATTTAATTCTCAGTAATTCTATCAGGAAAATATAATAGTTACTATTGCCATTTTATACATGAAGAAACATATGCAGAGAAACTGAAACTCAGAAATAATCATGTAAACATTTAGAACAGTACCTAGCACACATAGCAATAAATGTTAGGGAATATTATTATTACTAATTACTTTAGAGTTGTTAACTTGTCTGATGGACTCAACTTAAAAATGGAGAATTAGAACTCTAACCAAGGACAGTCTAAGCTCATGCTTATAAATTTTGGGCCGTAATTTTTCTTAATTTGAGTATAAACATATGCATTAAGCAATTTCTGCTGTATACCAATCTGTATCTTTACCCATCTCTCTGTTCCACTGCCACTAATTTCTTCTTGTCACTTTCTCTAGAGCTACAGTCCCCAAATTTCTCTCCTAATACTAGAATTACTGGTATGTATGTAATATGTATACAGTTGGCAAAGTCATTTTATATTTATTACATTTAATATTTATTTGAAACCTCATAACAACCTCACAGACAGGAAGGTATTATTAATTATCACTCTAAAACTGAAATTCAGAGAAATTCAGGGACTGGCTCAAGGTCACATGGTTAGGAAGTGGTTGAGCTAAGCCTCAAGCCCAGTGCTATTTCCACCACCCTATGTTGCATCTGTAGCCCACAGCCCACTTTCACATCCGCCATGTGGCTCTACATTCTCATAGCTTACCTCCCTTTGGATTTCCTGGAAGAATGTAAAGGCCTTGGGGGAGGGGAGAAGGGAGAAACAGGGTCACCAAATAAAGTGGTGTCTCTGTTCTTATAGCTCTCCTCTTAGGGCTGATGATCCATTGAAGATCTGTTGGAAATACTGCCATATAATAATACATCCTTTTCATGCTCCATCTCCCATGGAGTCATGTTTTGAGATCTGGTGAAAAATGGAATGGTTGAGTACATGGAGGAAAGATAGATGGTTTAGAGACAAATTGACCAGGTAGAATCTACTGCCATAGATTCTAGTAAATAGAAGAAAAACAAAGGCAGAGACAGTTAAGTTCAAGAAGAGGGGATTTGAAAGATATTTAGAAGATGTATTTGATGGATATTTGTGATCAAAATACAGAGGTGTGCGTGTGCGCGCGTGCGTGCATGTGCACACACATTTGAGAGAGATAGACAGCTAGAGAAAAGGAGTAAAACATTAATGACAGTGATACTGCCTAGATTTCTGATTTGTAAAACCGGATGGGTTATTTGTTCCTAACTGATGTCAAGGAAAAACAGTTCCAAGGAGAATGGAGTAGTGCATGGTAGAATGCTAAAGAAAAGACAAAGAAAGTAAAGATTATATCAAGGTAACTGGATTTGAAAGTTATTAGGTATTGACAGCTTTAGAAAAATACTGCCATAGATGGAGATAGAAGCAGGCAGAATAGTGGGTTATTAGAGCAAGTTGAGATATTATTTGGAAGTGAGGGGAGACTATTCATGTAGTGACACTATATGATGTTCATGGGCTTTGGAATCTGAAGATCCAATTTCAAAACCTGGTGCTGCTTACTTGCTATGTAGCATTTGGCAAATGCCTTTCCCCATCTGAGTCGGTTTCCTAGAGGATGGGCAACAATTTGCTGTTTATTTTCCTATGATCTATTTCCTCATTGTGTATCATAGGATAAACCAGGCCATGAAATTGAGGAGCTTTTTTTCCGTTTCTTTCTTTTTTTTTTTTTTTTTTTGCCTCTTTTAAGTGAATCTCCCCACCCATCAATGGCACATTCCAGTCCAGATCAACTGGATTTGATTTGATGTTTGATTGAATCCTGGTTAAATGTCATGAGAGTATGTAGCATTTTCTATAACTCTATTATGGCTATACATGGAAAGTCTGCACATAAATATGACATTCTAATTGGCCCTTTGACAGTTAACCTTGTCACTCAATAAGTTAATGTACATGATTAGTAAATGCAATGTATTTTCTACTTTGGCACCTCTTCAAAAACCAGAGAGCACTTGTGATTCCTTCAAAAGATATTAACTTAATGTATTGTCTTTTATCTTGCATTTTCATACATATTAAATATTTATTGAGTTCTAACAATGTGCCAAAACCTGTGGATATTATGAAATTATTTACTTCAGTTTTATCTTATGCAGAAATATAGGATCTGTTCCCATTTAATTTCAGGTTAGGATACTATAGAGACTATATTTTGTATTTCTCATATATATATATATATATATATATATATATATATATATATATATATATATAATTTCAATTTCTACTCAATAAAAAATTGCCACAATTTATTTCTAATCCTTACCACAGAACCTTCGGGGTAAATTTAATCGCCTCTATTTTAACAGATGAGAAATCTGTCTTTTAAATATAGCAAAATAAAATGTCCATTATAGAACTAAAATTAGTAGCTGCTGAATAATTCTGTGATTAATGCTATCCTGTAACCGTGTCTTCTCTGTCTAAAGATTAGTAGGGAACTGAGTGTGCTGTCATTGCAGGCATACAAACAAGCATAAAGCAACAGCCACACCATAAGAATTTCCTGGAAAGTCCTACATCTCTGCCCTTCTTTCTCCATTTATTCACTTATTCATCCATTTATTGATTCAGCAACGAGAATGAATTAGTCACTGTATTAATTTATACGTCTGTTAGTCCACATAGATTATGACTACATATATACATTCTGACTGTACTTGCAAAGCTCTGACCTCTGGCTGCAAATGTATAACTACAAGCCATAGTAGGAGCACCAAACAGAGTTGAGGTAGCAGTGGGCCCAAGGCCCGAGACATCCTGAAATCCTTCAAACGATTTGGCTACTAGAACAAGGTCCTTGTTACTCATCAAATCTTAGTCCATCAGGTCTCCAGAAAGCCAGACTTTATTCTTAGGATCTCAACTGATGTAGAGGGCTCTACTGTCTCTCTTTAGCAGCTACACATCAGAGTGCCACCAAAGGTTCACCCCTCTGCAGTGCCCTGCCAAGCTACATTGGAGCCTGAAACAAAAGGAAAAATCTGTAATACTGATCCTGCTTAATGTTCATCATGGATTGGAGGGGGGGGGCATTAATCTAAATTTTGAATTTAATGGGCCCCTTAAATTTTGTGCCCAAAGCTAGTCTCTTACTTGCCTCACCTGAGTCCCCACCTGCCCTTCTGTAAGAGATTTGAGAATGGCGTAGGTGACATTGGCAGAGAAAATGTCAATGTTCCAAACATGTATTCTTGAACTGACCCTCACCACATAGTTTGCATAGGAAACAAAGTGCATTTGGAGGTCATGCTTTACTCAATGTGCTCAACCCTAAGTGAGCTATATTCCTCCCCTATTGGATATCAAAACCCTGCTTAATCCCGACAGATGGAGCCGGATATTTTCCAGAGGAAATAATGTAAAATGGCCTCACTAGTTCAAACAGTGAGAAAATAAATCCAGATAACCAAATGTTCACTGTTGACTTCTGGAGGCTGACTGACATCCTAGGAAGGAAGACCCTTCCTAAACCTTCACCTCCGTAAGTTTCCTCAGAGAAGCAACAATCCAACATATAGGAATGCCCATTCAAACGTATTTTAATGTCTAAACATAAAGTCTCCATTAAATTCTTCTGATTCTCCTTGGAGGTGACCCACTGTTTTTCCCGTGAAGCTAAAAAAATGTAGAATTCTGACAGAGGCCCTTTCTTGCGAGGTGCCACCATTCCTGAAAACAGATAGGGCTGGAGCTGGATTGGAGACTATTTACCAGACTTAATTATTGGAAGGAAGTGATCTGGATTTTATAACTAGTGATCAGTTGCCTAAAGAACAGGAAGAGAGATGGCTGGAGGAATTCCGTAAGTTCTCAACTGTGCCAGCAAATTTGTTTTTCATGTGTGTGTTTTTTTTTAATTCTTTCGTTTTTGTCCAATTATTTGTTGGCTCTAATGATAGGTAGCAAAAGAAAATTGGTTGGTTTGGATTTGACCTCCCTAATGTAAGAAGCCCTTCCAACGTTTCTAACTTTCACTTTCTTACTCTCAACTCAAAAGCTGGTCTCAACTCAAAAGCTGAATCCTTTATGAAGGATTCTTTGCCCAACCCATCTGAATTACTTCCCCCCTTCCTTGGTGCTTTCTTATTTGTAAATGGGGTAACAATTGTCTTGCCAGATTATTGTGAAAGACCTGAAGTCAATTTAGGAATCCATCAGTTTTCAATTCAGCCTTGACAATGTTACTTAACTTTTCTACACCCCTTTAATTTGCCTGTGAAGCAGGAATAAAGATGGTATCTCCTACAGAAGATCCTATGAAAATTCAAAGACATAGTGCATTAAAGTGAAAAATATGAGCTGTTATAATTTTATTGCATTGCTGTTTTCTTGATTAGACTGTAAATTCTTAGAGGAAAGAAGTCTTGTTCTAGTTCGTCTTCCTATCACCAATGGGTTATCTTAGCTGGTGGTCAATAAGTGTTTGTGGGATGCTGAATATTTTCTGTACTTCTACTTCAATTAGTTTGCAGTCACACGCCTCATAACGATGTTTTGGTCAATGATGGACCACATGTATCACAGTAGTGTACCACATAGCCTAGGAGTGTAGAGGACTATACCATCTAGGTCTGTGCAGTTCCCTCTGTGATGTTCACACAATGATTATGTCACCTGAGGACTCGTTTCTTAGAATGTATCCCTGCTGTTAAGCAGTAAGTGACTATAGACAGGTATCTCCCGCTTCTTGAAACTTCGCATTATGCCACTTCGCTTTTATGAAAAGACCTACTTTGATATCTGCTTTTGATAACTGAAAGAAATCCAAAGCAGATTTTCGCTTTTACAAAAAATGGCAAAAAGCAAAAATAGCGTTCAGTGTTTGTTTTGCAGTGAGTTATTATAGAGTCAGGACATGCCTGGAGCAGTGAGAGTGGCACTGCTTTTACTACGTTAGTGTTATTTTAGGTTTTATGTGTTATTTGGTATGATTTGGTAGGTTATTTTTTGGGTCTGGGAACCTTCAAAATTTTTCCATATAAATTAATGGTAATTGCTTCTTCGCTTTATACTGCTTTGACTTAAGAAAAGTTTCATAGGAATACTCTACTTTTGGATAATGGGGAGACCTGTAATATTTGTAAGGCCTTTATCATATTCAGCTTTGTATTGCAACTTATTTATGTATCTTATCTTTCCTTCTCTTTTGCATGTGCTTTATGCAAAGCAATCATTTAAAAAATACGATATCAATTGAACAATACCAACAAATTCAAAGGTTCGTAACACAGCGTCACAAAATCTTTCTTGATAACAGACTGAAATGTTGCATTGAACATCAGCAGATTAAATTTCCACTTTTGAAAAGTGATACTTTTTAAAAATTTGAAATCAAATGAGTAAATAATGAATAGGAGCCCTTTTCTTGTGTAACATGGACATATGTCCTTATGCTGCATTGAAAGACCATGTGCAAGCCACAGCTTTGAGGACCATCATCCTGCCCTCCATCTAAAGAAACTAAGCAGGCAGTTAGAAACTGGGTGTTTTTTTGTTTGTTTGTTTGTTTCCAGGGATGTCATTCAGGTCCATCGCAAGGGATCTGTTGTCTCTTCTCAATTTTTCTGCTCTGAGGAGCTCTCTTGGCTCCCCTTGCCACTAGCACGACAGACACTGAGGACTGGGAGGGAGATTGAAAGGGCTGATATACCACCAGCTCTAAAAGCACATGACAGTAGAAAGCTGGGCTATTACTAATGCTGATCAGCTCAGAGGCAATGCAATCAAACCTTCAATTACACCTGGGTGATTTAATCAACTCCCTGTCAAACTTGGGCTGGAACTCCTCTGGTACTGTACAAATATAGTAATTACCATGCCAGCTTGCAATGAGATATCATTTTAGTGGATTAGAAAACACATTCTGTTGTCAATTACCAACAACCAATTTATAGGCCCTGAAACAAGCAATATTTTTTAATTGATGCCTTTGTGTCATTATCACAAAATTACTTCTGTTATGAGGCATTAAATCATCTCAGCGATGTTAGGAGTGGGGGTGGAGGGGAGATTAAAAAGTTTTCACTGTGTTCTTTCCTGACAAAATGGCAATAGAAGCATAAAACTTATATCCTGCTGTGTTGGATTTTGAAATAAAAAACAATCAAAAAGCCCCAGAGATGCTCAACTACACAAATAATCATAAACAAATCCTGAAGCTACATGAACGGATCAGAGGGTGGAAAACCTGGACTCAAGTTTATTTTGACCTGCACGTTTCTCTACTCTTGGTCTCATTTTCCTCCCATGTGTCTATCTTCTGAACTTCATTTTATAGAGGTATTTATTTTTTCTGAGGGTGGGTATATTTTCGTTGACCCCAGATGTGTCCACTGTCACTGGAGATTTGCAGATTTGAAAGACTTGAAAATTTTCTATTCTACCCACCCCTGCCCAAGCCCATTTGTCCAGTCCAAAGGGATAACAGCCGTTTGGCCTTGCCAGCTCCATTCAGCTTGTCCACAAAGGTCTTAGGATTCTTCTCTTCTTATGGAAAGGGAGCACCTGCCACACTCCTAACGATTCCCTCCACCGACCCCATTCCAGCCTCAGTAAATCTTGCTTGAGTTAGTTATAAAAGGAGGTACTTTTATTCTTCCACACAGTAAGGTATGGGCAGAATATTATTATTATTATTATTATTATTACCAAACATTTTATATAGCACTTTTTCCCAGACACTGCTATAACTGTTTTACAAATATTATAACAATCCTATAAAGTATGTGTTTTATTCCCATTTCACAAATGAGGAGCTAATGCATTGAATATTTAAAGTTTTCTGCCATGATGATATAATGGAATGAACACTGGCTGTCTCTCAAGAAATGCTGGGTTTGAATGTTGACACTGCCACTTTCGCTGTGTCATATTCAGCTAATTTTGTATCCACTCTTAGCTTTGTTTCCTTATCTTGGAAAAGTATAAAATAGTAACAATAATATTAAGTATGTCATGCATTTCTTTTACATGTTTTATATTTATTAACTCATTTAATCCTCACCACGACTCTAAGAGGTAGAAACTATGATTATGCCTATTTTACAGATGATGACATTGAGATATACGGAGGTAAAGTAACTTACCCAAATTTACGCAGCAGCAAAATGTTGGAGCTCCTGAGGTCCCTCTCTTAACAATTACCCTTTATTGCCTCTTAAGTTAGCCATTTCTCCTGTGCTGTTGACTATTTCCAGGCAAGTCTGTTCTGTTAAGATCCAGATTTATATTCCAAATTTCCTATACATCCACTTGGACAGTGTCATAGCCATCTCAAAATCCACACGTCCAAACTCAAAGCCATCATTATCTTGTCCTCAAACCTGCCTACCTTGAACACCTGCTACTTCCTAGAATAAATACCTCCATGTATCTGGTTCTCCAAGCAAAAAACCTGAGCATAATTCTTGGCTAACACGTCTCACTTGGATAATGGCTGTGCTTTCCAACTAATTCTAGCTTTGTCAATTTCAAGTACACAGAGATACCTCACCCTCACCAGATACTCTCTGGTCTGTCAGTGACTAGGTCACTTCTCTGTCTTCAGAGGCTCACAATTATTATCAAGATAAACTTCGATCATCTAAAGCCCTTGTGGACCACTTTACTTACTTAAAAGAAATGCCTTTTCCTTTTCTTCAGGGTCCTGCATCCACTTCTTGGTTTAGTACCATGTACTTCCCTCAGGACTGTATACTTCTCTTCAGAGTCTGCTTTTCTTCCTCACATTTAGGAGACACCCAGGGAAGTAGAATGCTACAATCCACTGGATGTGACCTTAACTTATTTTCTGACTTACTCAAGCACTATCCAAGTAGCGTTTGAAAACATTAAAAGAGTAGGAATTTTTAAATATTAGAGTGAGAATAAATAGGTTATAGAATTTTAAACCTGGAAAAGATCACATAGTTTATCTCACCAAATCCTCTCATTTTTTCCAAGGAGAAACAGTGTCACTAAGGTTAATATAGAATGAAGATGATACGTGAAGTCCATGGAATGTCAAACCTCACAAAAACAATATGAATAAATGCAGAGCAAAGGGAGCTAAGTCTTAACTCCCTGCAGTTCATAGCCCAGGGACATATCTTATCTTATTAAAGGCGTAGATCTCCGCCTGACATAATCCTTTTGGGTCCTGTTCATAGAGAGAGCCATTTCCCAAATGGTGTTCCTTGACATCTGTTGTGGAAACAAACAAAATGTCTCCCATGGTTAGAGCTCGTTAAATTGGCCTATAGCTCCCATTTCGAGAAAGATGTAATGAACATTGGTATGTTGAAGTCTCGTAAAAATTATGCAATAGAAAACAATTTTAATTGTTTAAGCCAGATATCTGAAACTCACTGACCATAGATCCCCACTTTGTTTTGGAGTTTAATACTAATCAAAGTCTCATGAATTTGAAATTAAGTGGAGTGTGATGATTTAGTCACTAGCCACATGTCAAGTGCTCAATGCTGACGTGTGGCTAGTGGCCACTGTACCAGACAACACGAATTTAGATAATTAAGCCAACTAGACTAATTAGTTAGATGATAAAAATAACGCTAATTTGCTACTACTTCCTTCCATATAGTGATTTTGCTTATTTATGGTTCTTTCAATGCCATGTCCCAAAGAAGGGATTATTGTGGAGGATAATTCAGGCACTGTGCCGTGTCAGGAATATTTGGGATAGAGCCTGTGAATGCACATTAAATTCTAACAGCTAGGTCCTCAATAAACATATGGATCTGGACATCCCATCATGGCTTATTTACATTAAAAAACAGCATCTCACTCACTCACTCACACAGAATTCCTGGAATCTGCTTGTGTACTGGTTGTGCAAATAGCTGACTCCATCAGTCATGTTAACACCATACCAGGGAGTTGGCAAGAGCAGAACTTGCTACTCCTTGCCCCAGGATGATGGAGTTAGATTTGCCACTGTGGCTCCTGGCCAATTCCATGAAGGATACCCTTGAAAGTGTTCCTCCCTATAGAGAGAGAACAAAAATAAATAGCACTAGGTAGACTCATAAAACTTGTCAAAATCTTTCAGGCATGGTATATTTGATGATTCATGAGGTTTGCAAAGCATTACCAGATTAAAACAAGAAATGTCACACAGAGCGGTCATTCCATAGAACTCTGTGTGGCAATGCAGTCCTTTTGGTGGAAAGCATGGTTAGGGGAACAGCATGCACCCCCACACCACTACCACCACTCACACCATCGTAAGGCAGGATAATGCTATCAGCGAAACAGTAAAATGTATTAGCTTCACCTTATTCTTTTCCAGAGACAAAGACCTTATAAGATCCTTCTGGAAATTCGTTGAGAAATAATTTGCTCAAATATCTCTTCCTATGAATCGAGCCCATTTCCTCTCATGAAGTCATCAGCAGGAGAGGAGAAGCACTGATTCATCAGCCCACTTAGTCTAACCCTTCACAATTTCAGAGACAGTTGTGATAAAGCAATTTTCCTTGTGCTGACTCCTTTCTGTCATTTGAATGTTAACCCCTTTATTCATACACAGCTAAAACACAGTATTTCCACTCTGCACATTCTCACACAATATGACACCTTCACCTTTCTGATCTATGTGCAGCCATTGCATTTAATTAACCAATGGAAAACAACAGGGCTTTTTCACACCCAGGAGTTGAACTGAAATTCCGGACAGTGGGATTAATCAGCCCCTGAATTCAGCCTAATCAGCTGCTAATGGAAGACTTATCACTTTGATGAACCCAAGAAGAGATTCCCTTAGTGATTATCTTTGAGTGCATTGTGTGCTAGCACATTGGGTGCAAGCTTCTTCCATGATAGTCCTGCCTACTACCCAGCCCCACCCAAAACCATCGTCTATATTGCTACAGGAAAAAAATGTTTTTTGCTTTTTACTTGCTTTTAATAAAGGTTTACTGCATGTCTACAAAGTGCAAGACAATGTAGTGCATATACAGCATGTCGATAGCGTGCAAGGGACTGGAGAGAAAATGATGAACAAAACAGAATCCTTACACTTGATTATAGCCTAGTGAAGGAGACAGAGAGTACAGTCGTCCCCTCTTGCCTGTGGGGAATGTGTTCCAAGACACTGTGGATGCCTGAAGCCACAGATAGTACCAAACCCTATATATACTACATTTTTCCTATACATACATACATTTTCACTTAAAGGAAGCACTTTACAGCTTCTCTTTGGCATATCCAAATTGCCAGATACAGTGCAGACAAAGGGATGATTCACGTCTTGGGTGGGATGGAGTGGAACGGCGTGAGATTTCATCATGCTGCTCAGAACAGCATGCAATTTAAAACTTATGAAGTGTTTATTTCTGGAATTTTCCATTTAATATTTTCAGACCGCACTCGACCATAGGCAACTGAAAGGGCAAAAAGTAAAAACCGCAGTTAAGGGGGCACGACGGTAATCAAAGAATCACAAATACACATGTGTATTTACTAGGGGATTAGATCTAGTAGGGGTTGGGGGAAGTGGGGGTTGGGAAAAAGCTTTCTCAAAGAAGTAGTGACTCAGCTGAGATCTAGAGGAGAACTTAGTTAAGCAAAGGGAAAGGGTTTCCTGGAAGAGGAAACAATCTGTACAAAGTCCCTCGAGGGGGACAGAGGCATAGTGTGATAACAGAAGACAAGTGAAGCCCATTTGCAGCGAGCAGGGGAGAGTGATTGAAGATAAGCCTAAAGAAACAGGTAGGGGACAGACATTGCAAAGCCTTGGAGTCCATTCTAAGAACTTCGGTCTTTATCTCATGAGTAAGAAGCCCTTGAAGTGTTGTATGCAATAGAGAGCCATTGGAATGCTTTCAGTTAAAATACAAATTAATCATGTGATTTTTCCAGCTCTAAACAGTTAAGGATTGATCATAGGCTGCAGAATAAACTTTAAACTTCATACTGTACTATTTAAATCCTCTGTGTTTGGTCCCCAGTCTTTTCCTTTCCTCATCCTGTGCTTGGGGGGAGGGGAGAGGAGAGAAGATTCATAGATGCTTGATGAATTATGCTTTACAGTTAGGGAACGAGTTAATGTGACTAAGAGTTAAGCAGATACAACTCAGTAAAAAGGCAATATTTCTTATCCTTCAGAGAGTTTTGGAATTACTTGGTAAAATCCCAAAATATTGCCTGGCATAGGCAGGTGCTCAGTAAACATTAGTTTTCCCTTTCCTTCCCAGTCTTCTCCCTTCTGTAAATAGACTTTATACCACATTTCCATCCTGTTCACTTTTTCAACTCCCCTTACTTCAAGGCCCTTAGGTTTCTTTTCCCTATCAATCAATCAATAAAGAAAGAAAGAAAAGAAAAAGGAAAAAAGTTCTTAGGAAAAAAGAAAGATCTGATATTAATTTACATCTTGGTAGGAATCTGCACTACCCATGCTTCCCGTCTTGGATTGCATTTTAAGCCCTATATCAAATTGTACAAAGAGGACTTTAATTTTCTATTAAATATATGTCAGGAGTCAGAATGAAACTGGAGGAGTTATTTTGGGAAGAAAAAGGCTCTTCCTCCATGTTTCTAAATTACACCAATGTAAGTGTTTGCCTCTCCCCCGATGCATAAGAAAGGGGTACTTCTGGATGTGTAATGGGGGCAGGTGTTTATGTGTGCATTCCCATGTGGAAACAAGGCCCAGACGCGACTGGTTGAAAACATAATATAGCTTAAAAGGTATGCATTTTGGCCATAACCTTCTCATTACAAATATATATGTGTATATATATATAGAACCCTTTTTGTCCATCCTTTTGCCAAGTAGAAGGAAGAACAACTCAATATTCTTTTATTAAAATAGTCTGGAAAGCCAAAATAAAATTTTCCCATTTCCAGTGGAATCAACATATCAGTCATCTAAATACTGAACTTTCCTCAAATTAATTTAACATTGGAGTCACTTTTCGGTGAACTTTCATACACCTCCAAAACATATTTGTAAAGGTTTCAAAACCATTATTATCTTAGTAGCTTGCTCCAAAATTCTTTGAGAAAAAAATGCTTTTAGATAGAAAAATACCTTAGTAAGTCACTGGAATTGAAAGTATGGTAACCTGTGAGCATAGATAAGCAGGAGACAATCAGAAGAAGGAGGGTAGGGGGAGGAGAAAGAGGAGGAGAAGGAAAAGAAAGAAAGAAAGGAGGGAGGGAGGGAGGGAGGGAGCACTTATTAAAGTGTTCACTAAGAATGAGTAAGATGGAGGAGGAGAAAGGGAGAGGCCAGTAGCATGGGGGAGGCTGGTGCCCAAATTGGAGTGTATCTGAAGGACTTATTTAAAGACAGATATGGCTAATAAGCAAATTTAAGTTGTTTATGTTTATGTTGGTTTGTATTTATTTTCCTGCTTTCACCAACCTTAAAAAGGCACATGGGAGTGGATTATTGTAAAAATCAGGGAAAGAAGCTGTGTTCCATAATTGTTTCGAAATAGGGTCAGATTAGTATTCATGGAGTGAACTGAAATTCAGTGTAAATTGATCAGTTCAAAGGCTATCATGAACACGTAAGTCCCCAGGGGATTTGCAGAAATTTGAAGACAGCATTGGACTTTCCACAGAATATAAATGGGGAAATCAAGTCAGTCATATCTAAGTTACCTAAGTAATTTCTTAAGTTATTATCTAAATTGCAAATATTTTCTGCAAACAAGGCCCATGTGTAATGTTCTCAGGTACCTGGCCCATAATTTGCATTTTCAGATTGACTGTCATTGTTATTATAAATAAATCTCAAGGAGGCTCTTGGAAGAGCAATATGATTTTTAAAAATAGTTCATTTTACATATGTACTGGAAAGATGTACCTTTGAATGAATTTCTCTGATTAAAATATATTTTCCAAACCTCCTGAGGTTTGGGAATGGTTCTCTTTCTTTCTGGCTCCTTTGAACTTCTGCACACAACAAAGAATCACAGGATCTGTTGTGTTCACTCCATAAATGTTTAAATGAAGATTTCGAAAAGAGTGGGGAAGGAAAGACAGTGGAAAGGGAAGTGAGATACTAACTTAGTCCTCCTTGCTCTCAGGATGAAAAGACTCTGCTCATCCCTGAAAATCCCACAGGGAACTGGAAGGAGGGGGAGAAACAAGATCACATTGTTTGCCCAGAGCTGTTCACAAATGTTCTATCACGGGGTCAGGTTCATACGCTGGGTAAACCTGGAAGAAGTAATCCCGACAGATTCCTTAGGATGTGAAAGCAGGCCCAAAACTTTGTTCCTTATCCTTTTCTCCTCCCTCAGACCTACACATCCACAGCTTTAAAACAGACTGGAGAGAACAGTTAGTACCTCTTAAAGAGCCACCCCAATGTCTAGGTCCATCCAAATTCATCTACAATTCCCTGTGGTTATTTATATCTTCTTATTCAGGACTTTGGGATCTTAAATAAGACACAGATACAATTTCTGAGATGTGCTTAAGATCCAGTAGAAATTCTAGAAACGGACATGTGTCTCTATTCGTTTGATCCTACCCTCAAGATCAAATTGGGCAGTGTGTTATGTGCACCTTATTTTTCACAACTCAAGGAAGGACAAATGAAAACCCAGGAAAACAAACAAACAAAAAAAAAAAACACCTGAATCTTGCTGGGCAGCAACTAACTAGTAACAAATTATTTCTGCTCAGAGACCATACATACTGGAACAGATGACGATGTCAACAGTTTTTGAGTATTTACTCTAGACTGAGCACTACCCAAAGACTTGATATACGTTGTTTCATTAAATTCTCGCAATAATCCTATGAGGTAGTTGTTATTATTCCCATTGTAAAGATGAAGAAATCAAGACTCAACAAGTTTAAATAACTTGTCCAAAGTGTCAAGCTAGTAAATGAGCCTGGAATTGGAATTCAGGAGTGTCTGACTTGATTTTTGGGCTACACTGCCTCCCTATTACTAACCTGAATTGTTCCTTCTGGTGGGAAGATTAGTAAGACTGGGGATTGACATGAGGGTGGCCCTCAACAGAACGATGCAGTATGGAAGGGAATAGGAAGCATTTCTCTATCCTTCAAAGATCCTCCCCATAAAGGACTTTTATCTTATGACTCTCGTCAAAACTGGCTCTCAAGTAAGAATTTCGTTTACTCATTCAAACTATGCAAGCTACCATAAAATAATTGTCTCATGATGACATTTGGAATCTCTATAGGGAGCAAAATCTTGAACTCAACAAATTAATCTATAGCAACAGATTTTCAGACTGAAGTAAGTATAATTGAAGTGTTTTCAACTTGGAATATGGGGTAGAAAGAATTTTTTTTTTTAATCAGTGAGTTCTTCATGCACCCATTATGAATTGGAAACCTCTAAAAAATATTAGTAAACCCATCCTGAGCTTCCAATGGGCCTACTTTAGAAATTGCTTAACTTCTTGGCCAAAAAGGCAGAAAAAGTATTTCAAATATACTTGAGTATTGTCTTGACCTACCACCTTTCTAGAACAGCCTTTTAAATCTATTGTAAAGCATGTAAAACAAATGCTCTTTTGAGTATCTGGGCCTTTGCCATGCAGATTTCATCTGGAGACATGCTGTAGGGAGTGGGAAAATGGCTCAGTCATTTACAGTTCTTGTGTCCTGAGAATTCTAATATTTGGGGGGGCATTTTTAAGATTTTTTTTTTCATTTTTAAGATTTTTGGGGGGAGACAATATTTGTTAGGATTCCTTTCAAGCTCAGAAACAAAATAAAAAGGGCAGTTTTAAAATATCATTGCCTGCAAATAAAAACCACAATGAAATATCACCACACCCCAGTCAGAATGGCTATCATCAACAAGACAAACAGTAACAAGTGTTGGAGAGGCTGTGGAGAAAAAGGAACCCTCATACACTGTTGGTGGGAATGCAGACTGGTGCAGCCGCTATGGAAGGCAGTGAGGAGGTTCCTCAAAAAATAACAAATAGAATTACCATATGACCCAGCAATCCCTCTCCTGGGTATCTACCCAAAGAATTTGAAATCATTTACACATAAAGACACGTGTGCCCCAATGTTCATTGCAGCTTTGTTTACGGTGGCCAAGACATGGAAACAACCAAAATGTCCTTAGATAGATGAATGGATAAAGAAGTTGTGGTATATATACACAATGGAATACTATTTGGCAGTAAGAAAAGATGATATAGGAACATTTGTGACAACATGGATGGATCTTGAGAGTATAATGCTACGCGAAATAAGTCAGACAGAAAAAGCAGAGAACCCTATGATTTCACTGATATGTGGTATATAAACCAAAAACAACAAAAGAACAAGACAAACAAATGAGAAACAAAAACTCATAGACACAGACAATAGTTTAGTGGTTACCCGAGGGTAAGGCGGGTGGGGGTGGGAGATGAGGGTAAGGGGGATCAAATATATGGTGATGGAAGGAGAACTGACTCTGGGTGGTGAACACACAATGGGATTTATAGATGATGTAATACAGAATTGTACACCTGAAATTATGTAATTTCATTAACAATTGTCACCCCAATAAATTAAAAAATAAAATAAAATAAAATAAAAAATTAAAAAAAAATAAAATATCATTTCCAATCTAATCTGAATGCCTTTACTAACTAAGCTTAAAAATATTTGCTCACAAAATTATTATACTTTTTTCTTCTAGTTTTTATTATGATTTGTTTGGCTTTAAATCATTAACGAGAGGAGTTAAAGCCCTATGGATTTAATAGACAGAGAATGCCTGCTTTTGCTCCTCATTTCCTCAACCTCAAGAAAAATCCTCAACCTAAAAAAAAAAAAGGAAAAGACCTATTATCTCTGTGACATCAGTGTACAGTAATTGTGAATTCCCTAAATGAAGCTTTAGGTACAATATATTATTCAGAAATTAACCCTTAGAAATATCACTCATTGAGCAATGCCACTGTTTCATAAATAGCTTTAATCCACTTCTCTATTCTTCTGGATGTTCTAAATTTGTGCTCCTTGCCTTCCAAGACCCATCATTTTCATGAGTCACCCAGTCATGGAGAGGGCAAGTGTTTAAAGGCCCAGATCCAGCCAATCAATGCCTGGGCTCTTCCATGTTTTCACAGCCTGCCCTGGCCAGTCTGGTTATCACTGTCTTGTTTCCTTATGGGAAAAGCTACAAAGATATGGAGTAAAGAGGGATGGCAACTAACATATACTGCAAATCTTCTATGTGCCAACCACTCTGATTTGCACCTTAAATTTCAATCCTGACCACAACCCTATGTGGTAAGTATTGTTAATCCCTTCTTTCAGATAAGGAAACTAAGGCTTAGAGGGATGATATAATTAGCCAAAGGAAATAAAAGCTACAGTAAGGTCAAGACTGAATACAGGTCTCTATGGTATCTCTTAAACATCACTCATTCTACCCCAACACACTGCTTCCCCAGGCTGCAATGCCTCAGCCAAAGACAGCTTTAGGAATAAATGAATCATAAGAAAGGCCTCTACCCGGCCATGATCCTCATATTTCTGCAAGACCTAACTAGCTAATGATGCCCAGAGCATGTGTCAGCTCAGCCCTGGCTTGGTATAACGTTTCTCGGCTTATTTACAGTATGGAGCTCATTCTTGATTCATGAGCTGACTCTGTGTGCTGTGTCCCCCAGGCTAGAGTCACCTCTGGCACCAGACGATCCTTGCTCCTTCTTTCAACACTTGGGCTCACTACATACTGACTCCTTCCAAGTGAAGCAATTAGTTGAAGTCTATTAAAAGACATTCCTAAAAACAGTAATTGCAAAATCCATTAGCTGCACAAAATTTGGAGAATGTTTCCTTCTATTACCTACCATACTGGAGTTCAAATAGTAGAGGTAAGAAAAACAACAATAAACAGATGATAATAACCAAAACCTACTGAGTGACCAATTTTACTATTTACAGTAACCAAAAGGGAGTCAGTAACCCCAACATTCCAATCACTAGCAGAGTAGGTACTCTATGCCTACTAAAAATCTATGCCTGGTGCACATGAACTCTTCGGCTGCTATAGGCAGGAGTAGGGGTAAGATCACATCAAATAATTTAATTTAAAAAAGAAATGATTTTAAGCTAGTACAAATATTCAACAGGTGAAAACGGAGCAGAGAAAGAACTAGTTTTAATACAGTCTCTTTTATGATCTAGGCATTTTGCTGGGCATATACATATAGAATCTGTGCATTCTCATAACGACCGTGTAAGGTACGTACTATAATCCTCATTTATAGAGGACATGGATATTCACAATAATTTTTTAAGTAACTCATTCTGATGTGAGTCTAATATTTAAAGCTTCATTGATATCGTACAGCTCAGTAAAACATAAAAAAACCCAGCAGGCACTAACCTACCTGAGTGCCAGAAAGAAACAACTGGAATATTCTCATTGTGATTTCCAGTTCAGGGTTATGCAATGACCATAGGTGTGCATTACCTCTTTTTACTGAGGCCCCATTAACAGGATATTTTAAAAAACAACTTGAAAACAATGACATGAATAGAAGGATGAGAGTTTCCATGAATTTGTAGAATACAGGAAGTAGAAGGAAAAGTTTCAGTTAATGAAGTGGAGGGGAAGAAGATACAAAAGAAATCTTGAATGTGAATAGGATCCAGCAGCCCAGGAAGCAGTTGACCTGCTCTGCAAAATAAAAGGATGTGGATTTTAAAATGTGAGAGTAGAAAGGTAACACTGACGTGGAAGTTCTATATACATGTATGGAACAGGTGGCCTCAGCTGCACCTATCCTTCACCGCCATATGGAACAGAAATCCAGGTCCCTGCCCATAAGCAAAATAATCCAAAAGCTCTTCTGTAACAGAATAAAATGAATGGTGTGGGGAAGAACTAGGGTAGCCAGTATGGGTATTAGTGACCCAGAGTAAGGCTTTTCTCCTGCATTACCTGGGGCTCTCCACCATCTCTGTAGGTCCCACAGCATTCAACTTGGAGAAAGCCTGCCCACTGACACATTCTGCAGCACACACAGAGCTCCTAGTCAACCTGCTTAGTGCTTATCCTGATATCTAGAAAGACAGCCAAATATCTCCAGGCATTTGAGAAAGCCTGCAACAAGAAAGAGAAACACCAAGATAAATAGACATCAGCTGTTCCCAAGAGGAAAAAGAAAACTAAGGGAGTAGAAGAGAACTTGCAGGAAAAAAAAAAAAAAAAAGAATTTCGTTTACTCAGAAGTACTCAAGAGTATTCAACATGGATAAAACAAGAATATGGTATATATATATATATATATATATATATATATATATATATATATATATGACATAATCAAAGCACAAAAAGGATATTTTGGAAATTAAAAATAAGATGTTGACATTGAATATTTAGTAGATGGGGTGTAAGGCCAAGTTGAGGAAATCTTCTAGAAACTAGAACAAAAGATGGTTAGGAAGAAAATTGAACAAAACTCAAGAAACATTAAAGATCAGTCCTAGGAGATCTGACATTTCAGTCACAGGAATTCTGGAAAGAGAGAGAACAGAGATAACAGAGGGCAGGAAATTATCAAAAACAAATCCAACACAAAAATTTCCCAGAGTTGAGGGGAGAGTATTTTTTAAATATAAAACACCTACTCAGTGCCCACCATAATAAACAAAGGTACATACCCCTCAATACAATGTACTGAAATTTTAGAACACCAAAGATTAAGAGAATATTCTAAAATTTTCCAGGGAGAAAGGTAGCAAAAAACAGTAGCTAAACTCTCATAGATCATAGTATGAAGTCAATAGCTAAATGTCTAAAGTCTACAAAAACAGAAACAACAACATAAGCATGTTATTTACTATAACTGCCAGAGAACCCAAAACAGAAATCATTAAAAATTGGTTATCTCTGAAAAGAGGGACTAGCAGAGGTGAGTGAGGGGTCATGGAGGGGATTGTGGCTTTTTACTGTCAGCATGCAAGTATTACTTTGGATGGATATATAAATATGTGAACATGTTATACATATTATATATGGTCAATACATACTGTAGTCGATATATAACATAACCTATATATTATATAAAATACTGTATGTAGTTAATATATGTTATCTGTATGTGTATAAGAGTAATGTTTGCAGGCTGTATATTACCCATTGAGAACAAACTCATCAAGCAGTGTCTCTCACATCATAATACCTTAAAAAGGTTTATTCTTGCCTCTGTGTATCACAGTGCACGCATAATTACTGATGAATTTGATACAGAGCCATAAAAATCATATCCCACAAGGTCTCCTAGTGGCCTGGAAAATAAACAAGCCTCCTACCAACACAACTTCCAAATAGTCAGTGGCTTAGGCTGAGCCAACAGGATATAAAAACAGTAGGTTGAGAAGTGGAAACTTCAAGCTGAAAAACATTTGGGATTTTCTAATCTCAGCTGAATGTTTTTTTTTTAAATCTGAATTTCGTCAAACCTGTTTGTGTATATGGGGAGTGAGCCATAGGCACTAAGGAACATTTGACTCTTCCTGCTGCTAAGCATGCTGGGAGAAAGAAACTTCTGGAAGCTGGCTGAATTATTTTGAGCTGTGATGAAATTCCTTTAGGGAAAGAAAAATAGTTTCCTAATTGGTCCCTTTGCAGCACAAAGAATTGGTCTCACGTGGGTGGTGGCCACCAAGTAACGGATTAGTCTTTGTTTCATGGCAGACACTAGGAAAAGTCAGGTCTGTGAGACTTAAAACATTTGGCAAAAGCTAAAGTCTAGAGGTAATGTGGAAAGAAGAAAGAGTTGAAGCAAATGTATGAGAGGGGGGAAAAGCAGGAAAGATTCGATTCCTGCTCACTATTTGAGAAATGCAGAAATCCTATACAATCCCAGTGAGCACTGCATTCATGAGGCTGCACCAGCAGCTGTTTGGGGCTTAAGTTGCCATTGGTGGTGTTTTTCTTAGCCTGATACCTTTTCAACTGACTCTGCAGAAAGCATTCCTCAGAGTTAAGGCGTGGTGTAGACTGCGCTATCTCACTCACAGCTGATAATTTCCCTAGAGGCAGGTGAGATGCAGGAAGACAAAAACCAAGGACTCACAAGAAAAATCACATTAGTGGAGAAATGAAGAATGTGAGGGAACCAAGTACGTGAAGCTGGTCAGTAATATAATAATTCAAAGACCGCAGGTAAAAACAGCCCCCTGGGATGGAGCAGTTCGTCATGCACTCAGTCAAGGAAGGAAAACAAGAAGCCAGAAATTGTGGTGAAATTGTTTTCCTGAAAGAGGAGCTGCTATAAATATAGATGCTGTGGGATAGAAGGAGCAGAAAGAATAACAGCAAGCCTGGATTCAGAATGAGAAACAGATTACAGCTCTAAGTATCACTTTCTCAGTGAGGAGAAAGCCTCTCAGGTGAGGAAAGCTTCAGCTCTAAGTGCCTTCGTATTCTAAGATGATTAATTCAAGCTTAATTACTGGGCAGAATCACAGACTCAGTGATACCAGTGTCTTCTTGATCTGAAGACTTTTCCCTAGGAGTGGAGGATAAGAACATAATTTAGAAGAGATGTTAGGGGCAACCACCCAGGTACAATACCAAAGGTGGGTATGCTGGACAGACCTTAGGGTGCCCCCCCATAATTCCCGCCCCTTGTGTTTCCTCCCTGTGGTGGGACACACTCCCACATGTGACTTTATTCTAGGCAACAGACTATGGGAAAGGTGATGGGCCATCACTTCCAGGTTATATAACTTTAGGTTATATAAGATTCCATTTTAGCAGACTGAAGCAAGAAACTCTCCATGCTGACCTGATGAAATAAGCAGCCATGTTGAAGTCCATGTAACAAGGAATGATGGGTGACCCCTAGGAACAGGGGAAGTTCTAGGACCTGAGGTCAGCCTCCAGCCCACAGCCCACAAAAGGCTGGGACACTTGGTCACACAACCACAAGGAAACGAATTGTGCCAACAACCTGAATGAGCTTGGAAGTAAACTCTTCCACAACTGAACACCAGATAAGAACGCAGCCCAGCTGACACCTTGTGAGGCCCTCAGAAGAGGACTCAGCTTAGTCATGCCCAAACTCCTGACTCACAGAAATTGTGAGATAATAAATGTGTGTTGCTTAATTACCTCACAAAACTTGAGGTAATTTGTTACACAGCAATGGGAAACAAATACAATGGAGGAGGAATAGGTGAAAGGGAATGAAAAATGATGTCAGATAATTTCTTCTAAACTGGAAGCAGCAAAGCAGTTATGATGCTAGGTATTCATTTCATCACTATTAAATAATATTGAGGCTTCTGTGATGTTTGTTGCACCATGGTGTCCATCTAGAACTAGGCTCTTTTCACCTCTGAGTTGTTTCCTCTTTCTTTGAGCTCTATCTCAAATCCATGTGTTGTCCTATCAGCCAATGGATGACAAAAGGTATTGCTTCTAGTTGGTCAGTATAGAAAGATTGGCCCTGTGCAAAGTTGTGAGGGGAAAAGTTTGTTTCCCAACTTTTTTGATCATCTTCTTCTCTCGTGCAAAATCCTTCCCCGAAAGGGCAAAGCTAACCTCTTGTTACTACCCCTCATCTACCATACCCCATGCTCCATACTTTTTAAAATTTCCTTTCACCATTAAATTTTGCCTATTTCTGTGTCCTATTCCTCAGATCCTGCTTGGTATCACTTAATCTAGGCTAAGGGCAACCATGTGATATCATCTCACCATGATAACATCGGTGCTTTCTAACAGATGTCTTCAAAACCTTAGCCAGCGGAGGACTCAAGAAACTAGTGAGCAGATATATTGTCCAGGAAAGTCTTTCAGGGGGCCACGAACCACAACACATAGGGACAGTGGGAAACAGAGCTTCTCTGTCTACTCCAGAAGACTGCTTCTCATTTCCTTCCCACTGGGGACCTCTTGTTGATTGGAGCCTCTACTAAGTGGCCATTGTGTTTATTCCAGAAGCAGTAACATCAGCATCTGTCTAGTGCCTGGCAGGTGTCAGACTTTCCCCTATGTGGAAGGGAAGATGGACAGCTTGCCTTCTGCTCATCACGAATACTTACATCTGAGTTTTTTCAGTACTCAGCCTCCCTGCATCTATCTCTGAGCTGCAGAGAAATGTGCTTTCCTTGTGGGCGCAGTAGGAGAGAAGCCAGTACAGTTGGAACCCAACACAGGTTTGCTGAGCTTCCATGATGAAGTGGGGTCTCCACACCAGGGAATGCCCCCTGCTTCCTTCTACAAAGAAGATTTAGAAAAGTTCTCTGTGCCCAGGAATTTCAGAGAAACTCTTCATCTAGACCAGGGGTGTCCAAACTGCAGCCCGTAGGCCAACTGCAGCCCACAATCCATTTTTAATTGGCCCACAGCAAATTCCAAAAATATATTTAGTTTATTTAAATAAACCAGGTGAGGCAATACGTACTTCACCTCGAGTGAGTGGCCCGGCTGTTTGTGTATTTTACCGCATATGGCCCTTGGTGAAAAACATTGAAAAAAGATTAGACCCCCTTGCTCTAGACCATACTGTCTTGGTCTCTAAGCTCTTGTGCAACCCACTCTCTGCTTGAAATGAACTGCTCTTCTCCTATTTAAATTTAGAGTTAGCTTAGGGGCCTGCCTTAACTGATTCTAGGGTAACGAGGATGTCTACTCCAGGCTCTCATAAGAGTGGCCATCGTGACATT
Organism: Rhinolophus hipposideros; assembly: GCF_964194185.1. Classification (NCBI taxonomy): domain Eukaryota; kingdom Metazoa; phylum Chordata; class Mammalia; order Chiroptera; family Rhinolophidae; genus Rhinolophus; species Rhinolophus hipposideros. The sequence continues at coordinate 65,021,596 of NC_138056.1, read as the reverse complement.
TATCACCTTGACCAGGAACTGTCTCAGTAGTCTGTCTCTCCCACCAGACAGCAGGCTTCTTGAAGATATAGGTAGTGCCTTATTGCCTTTTAAAGGACTTATTGATGGATGACAGAATGAATGAATGGCCACATAGAAAGCAAGGACCACACCTGTTCAAACTGAAAATAAGAAAAAGAAAGAAAAAGGAGTGGGTGATTCCACAAGGTCAGGAGTTGAGAAGGAGGTGATATTATTAGGTGTTCTGCATTAAAATCAGCCCACAAATCTCTGTCCATCCTGCCATGTAATTATTGGGCAGTGAAGGCACTTTATGACGTTCCCAAAAGGAGGAGTGGGGGAGGTGTCTGTGAAAAACAGTCAGCTGAGGACAGCAAGCCAGGGCTTTGTCAACAGAAATCTTATAGGTGAGAAAGTATTATGAAATAGTGATATAAGTGAATTTTACATGCATGGGAATTTCTGACTTTTGTTTATAGTCAAAGTATTATATAAACACCACTATTACATTTACAAGTTGATTTTGAAATGATCTAATTTCCCCCATCTTTGACTTCCTGTAATATATTATAACACACACTATTTATTAAGTATGGTGTTATTTGATTATTTAAGTGTGTTATGTCACATATTTTCAAGAAATAATAAAGTTATGTGAAAATACAAGTAACTAAGACACCCTTTTGGAAAATGTCATGAAGTGACTTCACTGCCCAATAATTACATGGGACAGGTTGGGACAGATAATTTGGGGGCTGATTTTAATGTAGAACACCAAATAACATTGCCTCTTTCTAACATAAGTAAACAAGTTCACTCATTTAAAAAAAGAAGTTTCCGTCTCCCCTCCTGGTTGCTTTGCCAGCATCACAGAATTGAAATGAATACATAAAAGAGGGATATCCTTGCCCAAGCCCAGGGGAGCAGGACTGTGGGGGTGAAGTGCATTTCTGAAGAGGTCTCCCCATGGTGCTCTCCTACCTTCTTACTGCCCCTCCTCCTCATGCCTATCCAGGGCCTCTCTCCTCTCCAAGGGGCATACCCGATGCCCCCTCTCCTAAGAGTTCCTTCCTGCTTGGGAAACATTTTTTTTAATTAACAGGGAGGGGCATGCATCAGAGGGCAGTTTACATTAGCCTCTACATCAGGGATTATCTTTGTTCCCCATGCATACCATCTTCCTTTTCCTAGACTTCCAAGCCTCCTGCGTTAGTAGCTTAGAGACTCTAATCCTGACCTTCCAGTTTCTTCTGGTGAATCCTACAGTTTAACCATGCTGCTATACCATTCTGTTTAAGGTTCCCAGTGACCTTCTTCTTCCTAAATGCCATGCCCTACCTTTTCCCATTCCTTATTCTCCTTGACTCCTGTCATATTGGAGTCTGGGCCCCACAATATCTGGGGCATGGGAAGACAGAGGCAGAGCTGTAAAGTTTTGGGTGCCTTGGGCTCTTCCTCTGGTCCACACCTCCACTGTCTCTGGTCGTAGAGACCCTGCCTACTCCCATCAAGCACACTTTCACTTCAGGGGTTGGCACCAGCTCTTTCTTCTATCTGGAATGCTGTTCCTTTGGATTCTGCATAGTTATCCCTCTCACCTTTTACTATCTCCACCTTCTATGACAATGCTGTGTATTTACCATCGCTCACCTCCTGAGCTGCAGTTTCCTGCTCTAATCCAATCCCATGGCATTCCATCCTTTGGGAAGTGCTCCCTAGTTCCATTGTGCTGAGAATTCCCCTTCTATTTTTGAGAACAATCATACATATGTTTTATTAACCTAAAAAAGTATCTCTTCTCTCATTTCTATGAATTAGTATAGAAAGGAGAATTTGCCCTTTTGAGAATAGGAAAAAACTGGAAGGAAGTGAGGGGTATAACTATGCAGATATTTAAAGTAAGAGTATTCCAATCAGGAGAAATAGCTGGTGCAAAGGCCCTGACGTGGAAGTGAGCCTGGCAAGAATAGGCAAGAACCCAAGATGGCTGGATCGTGGCTGGAGCAGAGTCCTAAAGGGATTAAATAGTAGAAGATGAGCTCAAAGAAGGAAGGGAACAGTGGGATATAAGATGGTCTATGTGATTTGGAATTTGTATGAACTTTATTCTGAGGAAGATGGGAAGGCATTAGAGAATTTTGAGCTGAGTAGGAAGATAACCTAACTTAATATTTTAAGATAATAAATCTGACAGCCATGTTGAAAACAGACTTAAGGGAGAAGAATCAGGACATTAGTGCAGAAATCCAGGTTGGAGCTGTTGCTGGCTCACACCATGGTGGTAGCAATGACAGTGGGGGAAATGGTTAGATTGTGGATGTACTTTGAGGCGAGAGCCAACAGGATGTCCTGACTGGTGGTATGGAGAGTGAGAGAGAAAGACAGGAATCTAGAATGACTCCAAGGTCATTGGTCTGAATGCTGAAAGATAAAATTTCCATCAAAGACATGGGATGGCTGTGAGTAGAACAGGTTTGTGGAAGGTAAGCAGGAATTCTGTCTCTCATATGCTGAGTTGAAGATACCAACTGGGAAAGTCTGGAGTTCAAGAGAGAGTTCTGGAATGAAAGCATGTGTTTGGAAAGACACATAAAGACATGAGACTGGGTGGAATCACCAAGGCCGTGAGTTTGGTTACAGGGAAAGGAGCAAGGAATGGGCCCTCAGCACTCCTATGTTAAGAGGTCTAAGAGAAGGAAGATGTAAACAAAGAGCCTGAGAAGGAACAGTCAGTGAAGTAAGAGAAAACTGAGCTAATGTAGTTTGTACATATGTCGCATTTTAATTCAACACATTATGTAGCAATCTGGATTGAAAAATCAGAGCTAAATTGGAGATTATTCTTTACTTTGAGGAAAACAATGTGATGCAATGGATAAACTATAAGCCTAGCATATTATATAAATACTTTTAAAATTACATGCTCCACACCTCACCCCGCAACCCAGCACAGTACCAGGCAGTCTGTATATAAAGCTATCATGGGTCTTTCTAGTTGTTGCTGAAAGAAAGTTACTATATTGTTTTTTTTAAATGAATGTAATTCAATTAGGTTTGTTCGCAGGGTTGGGGGAATAGAGACTTCTTGAAAGCTATGACTATCCTAAGACTTGGCACCTTCTGTAACTCAAATGAAAAAGGAATTGCCAAGGGAGAAATCAGAGTGGCTATGTGCAGGCTGTACTTTTCTTTTTTAAATAATAAATTTTATTTTTAAAACGGTTTTATGTTCACAGCAAAATTGAGCAGAAAGTACAGAGTTCCCATATGACCCTCTGTGTAGGCTCTACTTTTCCCCCCAAACTTACTCTGTGCCACAGGCAAGTTACTTAATTGATGCTTCCATTTAACCAGCTGTAAATTGATGGTAGGATGAATTATATTAAGGCTTTGAGTTTCTTTCAGGAAGGTGTTCTGTAATGTCAAAATCGTATTAGGAACCTTAAGAAGGTAGCTTCCTTCTCCTGATTTCTGGGAGCCAGCTGCAAAGGACTCAGATTTAATGAGTTACCAAGACAGTCTGTTATTTAAAAAACAATGAGATCAGTGCTTCCACATCAATAAATATGTGTGATTGCCACAGGGGAGATGTGCCTGCCTATCATCACCAGCTCATAAAGGTGGCTATCTAGGCACCAGGCTGGAGCTTCCGTCTCCCCACAAGGCAGCCAGGTCTCCTGATTTGTGACACAGCGGTCAGAGCTCCCAAGACTGTCTCCTGGCTCCTTGACCTTGTAGGCTGGGCCGGAGCCCCTCCACCAGCTTCTGGGCTCTTTCTATGCCCATGAATCTCATGAGGGCAGTGAGGTAATGGCTAGAACAGCACACCAGGCTTCCTGACACCCCCAGGCAATAGTGCTATTCTGTACACATAGGGTAGCCAGCTCACTCTGTTTGAAGCACTTCGTCCTGCTGACTGATGATTGTCAAGCAGGACGAATTCAGTTCCTTGCCTCACACTTTCCACAGCTTCTTCTGCCAAGCTCTTGGGACTTTGAGAGAAGAGGGAAGTTAACTGAGCTAATTACCTTTGAGAACTGTCCCCACATTGGCTGCTCAGGGAATTTCAAACCTCAAGACCACAAGCTATCTAAGTCCTAGTGTGACGCTAATCAGATTCCTGAAAGGTGGCTACTGTAATAGAAAGCAAGGCAGATAGAATCAACAAGCTAAGCTCTGTATCTGACAGGAAATCCAACGTGCCAATGAAGATGTGGCTGGAGCTGAGGAAGCCATCTTGAAAGCAAAGTTTCATTGTTAGCAAAGAGTTCCACACCCAGTTCTTCATCATGCTCATCATTATGGCAGAAGCACAAGTTGCTATTTTTCTAATACCTGGTGCATAAAGATTTAAAATTTAAAAAAGATGTGGCCTTTGTTCTCAAGCAAATTATAGTGGGAATCATGGAACGATCACAGGCTTACTACTCCGGGAGGGAATTCTAACTTTGTTACTTAATTGGTTTTGACATTCTGGGCAAGTTATTTGACCACTCTGAGCCCTAGTTTTTTTTGTTGTTGTTGTTTGTTTGTTTGTTTGTTGTTGTTCTTTTATGTACAAAACATAAAACAATACTAGGTGACCTGCAGGGTTATGATAAGATGGATAAAGCTCAGACTCAGGCATGTTCTCCTAAGTAGATAAGTAGAAAATATATTCTTGCTGCACTTAGCACCCTGCTTGGCACAAACACTCAAAACACGATAGGTACCTATACTGAATGCACTTAATGCTGTGCAAAGCACATAGTAGGCACACTGTAAATGTTAACATTCCACACATACCTGCTTCTACAGAAATGTAAAGCGTTACTTTAATCTTTTGCAAGCCTACTCATCTCACCTTGTTACTTGGGTTATAAGATTTCTCTCTTATTCTCCAGAGGACATATAGTTCTGATGTAGGCACTGAAAATAAGACATATTGTTGGTGTCTGTGCAGACCACATGGAGCTTATATTGCCTAACTATATATACAGGCATGAGTCCCTCTGCGTCACAGAGCTTCCTTTCCAGAGGTAAAGAGCTTGAAGTCTTGTCCTTCAACAAGGTCTTTCCTCCTGTTGTCTGAGAATTTTTCTCTGAAATCAGAGATTCTCTAGGTACAATGTCAAAGTTACCATCTCCAGTGAAGTGAGCAAAAATTACAGGCATTGTCAGTAGAAGAAATTGAATTAACCTGGCATAAGACATTACATAGTCTGATGTGGAATATTAGAATCATCTGACAACATCTTCTGCTTGGCTGCAGTCATACTCCAAGATGTCATAGACCTTGCTCTCTTCGTCGCTGCTCATAACACCCAGAACATATCTGCTCTCCCGTAGTAGGGGGTTAGAATCAGAATGGAGGGAGTAATGGTCCCTGTCCCGTGATTATCAATCTCATCTCTGTCCCTATCGAGCAGACTTGTTTGTGTGTAAATCTAAAATAGGTATTTTAGTCTGTATCATATTTTCCGTCTATTATTCATGCCTGATTTGTCCTTTCTACCCCAACATTTGACTTAATAACTGAACTCCTACTTATACCCTCTTGCCTTGCCTGGGTTGGATATATCAAGACACCGATTCCTGTCGCCTACTTCAACTGCAAGCTTTCCCTACTTCTCCATTTTGGCTTGATACCTCGTGATGGATCCTTTCACCGTCAGGCTGAACAATGCTGTTCTTATCTATCTATCCTCTTTTTGCACAGTGGACTACCCACCATAGTTCATCAGCTTCCTTTTCTCCAGGCCTCCCCTGTTCTAGGAGTCACCTATACCGTAACTTATTTGATTTGTTTGTTTTATACCTATTTCACTGTTTTATGTTTTATCTTCCCAATGAGATTAAAAGAAAGGACCATATTAGATTATTTTCTTCTATGCTTTATATAAATAACTCGGTAAAACACTAAGCAAATAAGGAGTGTCTCTTTATTTTAATGCAAAAATGTTCTTTAAAATTGACTCTTACTATGACTCATCCTAAGATGAAACAGTGTTGGTGTATTTGTTTTTGCATCCATCCCGCACATGTTTGATCTCTTGGACAGAAACCACTAAATACCCAGGTGACAGTAATGAAAGGGGAGGTATGGGTGTTTATTGAGCAGAGTACTGCAATTGAGTCTGGAAACAGAAGGGATTGACTATAGCAGACATTTAATCAAGGATTGGTCAATTAAATATTCCTGACCTTGAAAAAAAAACATGCCACTTTCCCTCTATTCATTTAATTTCAGTCAGCTCAAAAACTTTTCTGTGTACCCACTGTGGTTAGGCAGGATTTCATCTACCAAAATTCTTGGGAACTCTCATTCCCTACTTGAAGATGACTTTTAGATTCACACTGATGCTTATTTGTTAGTTAATTTTCTAGAATAATTGTATCCAGGGATCCAGAGAAGGAATAGAAGTTGGAAATTACAGTGTAAAAGATACCTTACTCTGTGCTCTACTCCTGACTTCAAACCTCAGATGTGCTCTGGAGAATTCAGAAGCCCAGTGAAGCTTGATTACTGACTCAAATAGCTGGGCACTGGTACCAAATCTCATCTCCTTATCCATTCTCTTCCTTTGTTTTACAAAAAGAAGCCTGATTTTATTCCAGGTAAAAATATGCCTAACTGAAAGTCTATATTTATCCTTCCTTGCAGCTAAGGGTCGCCAGTGTGATAGAAGTGAACATTATGAAGTGGGATTTCCTAGAAAGTGCCTTAAAAGGGGAAAGACAGTGAGCAGGAACTTTAAGTTTGCTACTCCTCCCTCCTTTCTACTTTTGGACTAACCTTTCAGTAGCCATCGTGGAATATGAGCCGAACATGAAAAGGGAAGATTCACATTGAGGAGGGTGGAGCAAAATTATAGATGCGTGGCCCTGGGTGACTGTGGTGCTCCCATTTCTCCCTGGATGGCTATCTTGCATCTCCTTAGCATAAGAAATAGACCTGTTTCCTTTAAGCCATTGTATTGGACTTTCCATTATAAGTAGCCAGATCTGCTCTTGATATAAACAGTATTTCCACCCTCATCCACTCTAACCCTATTCATTATCTCCCCTCCTCTTATTTTACTATTTAATAATCATTTGGGTTAAATATTTTTTCTTAATTAGAAAGAAAACCAAGGGATCAATGTTTGTCCGTCATTCATAAATCAATATAAATTACACAGTAAAATAAGAGGAATACATAAGCCAGTGGGGACATAGATATGTTGAGGGGGTGGAGGAAGAGAGAAACTTTGAAACACAGGTCAACTAGTGAGGACAGGTAGGACTTTGAACCGTAAAAAGCATCATCAGTTCCTTAGAAGACAAAGGAGAGGATGACTCAGGGCACAGGATAGGGGGCTGGAAAGAGATGGAACGGGCCCCAAAATCAACCTTCCCTCCGTTGATATTTTTTTCAAGTCCTGGTAGGGGCTATGTGGATGTCACCAAAATCATTCCAAGTGCTACCCTCAAAAGTGGTAGTTCCTCCTGTATCATTTTCAGATGTGTACTAGCTATTTTTGAAATTATTTTCAATCGGAAAAAAGCTCTGCAGCCAGTGACTGAGGAAATGAGACCTTATCATAGAAGGAATCATAGTGGTTAATATGTCACATAGAAGGTTGAATGGGGCATCAGCACTTAAAGGCCAAAAGCTTGAGATCAAACTGCATATGTGCAAAGAAATTCCTTTATTCACTTATTCATCGAGCATTTTTAGAGCTCCTACCCTGTTCCTGGCAATGTGCTCAGCCTAAGGTACAAACAAATAAAGCCCAGTCCCAGCTTTAAGGAATGCAGTCTAAAAGGGGGGTGGGGGTGGGCGAAGAAATCAGAAATAAAATGAATAATTGCAAAGTCCTCTCCACCACCTTGCTCTTGGACAGACTTATTGACATCCTTTAAACATCCTATTCAACACTCCAAAGCAAGGCAGACCCTTTAACAAGGGCGTCCAGGAAGGTAAGCAGTCCATTTATTCTTAACAGTTAAGGACACAGCAGTCAGAGAGATCTGGCTTCAAGTCCTAGTTCTGTCCTTGCTGGTTGTGTGATCTTGGGCAAATCAGCACTTCTTGCAACCTATTTTCTCATCTGTAATAACACGTAGGTTCTTGTGAGGTGTAAATGAAAGAATGTACATAAAGAGATGAGTATATGTACTGACCCACAGAGGAACCTCAGAATGGTTAGTTACTGTTGTTCTGTGTTCCTCAGCTCTAATGAGCTAGGCCTTTGAGGAACCTGCCCATAGCCTTTGAGAAAGCGGAAGCCACCTGCATCTAGCAGGTAGTTTGCAGGCAGTGGGTTAAGGGAACAATGGTGGGGGACAGTGAGAAAACCCGGGCAGGGCACACAGATCTAGGATCTGAGAAATGCAGCACAGCTAGGGGCATGGGGACCTCCAGGAGTGAAGACTGACAAGTGGCCTCAGGAGGCCTGGAGAACATTTATTCTGTGACAATGTGGGTCACCGGAAGATAAGGAGCTGAGATTCAATAATGGTCAACACCTGCTGGCGATATAAAGGTGAAGAGGACTTTGTCCGTGTTCAACAGCTCCTGGTCCACTGGGGAAGATGAACACATGTACAGACTGATTACACAGAGTGGTGAGCAAAGTGATAGAATAAGCACATGCAGGGGGATTTCAGCCAGTTTGCCTGACGTTTTTTTATGCCTGTAAAATGGAATAATGATGATACTACTGACCTTAGAGGGTTGTTGTGAGAATTAAGTAGAGAAGAATGCATACAAACATAGGTGTATATGCAGATATATTCTGTGTATTATCTATAATGTATATTCATATATATATAACATACATATATAATACACTCACACATAAACAATTTGTAAATTATGTAATGCTATAAAAACATTAATTTATTTCATAGTTAATCATTCGTATCTACACGTGTAGCCTTTCTGTGGAAAATTATGGTCTTACATTTCTCTTTATCAGTGAATAATACTGAGAACAAGGCTAACCACAAAGTGATACATATTTGTTAAAATACATATAATCGAAGTCCAGACTACAAGTCATTAAAACTCCCTCTCATTTCTGTCAATCCCATTTTCCACTGCTCTTGGCTCTAGAGAGCTACTCTTTGCGGGGCGTGGGGGAGGAATTACTGGGGCAGACCCAATGGCTCAGGTGGTTAGAGCCCCATGCTCCTAACTCCGAAGGCTACCCATTCAATTCCCACATGGGCCAGTGGGCTCTCAACCACAAGGTTGCCAGTTCGATTCCTCGAGTCCCACAAGGGATGGTGGGCAGCGCCCCCTGCAACTAAAATTGAACAAGGCACCTTGATCTGAGCTGCCGCTCAGCTCCCAGATGGCTCAGTTGGTTGGAGCAAGTCCTGTCAACCACAAGTTGCCGGTTCGACTCTCGCAAGGGATGGCGGGCTGTGCCCCTTGCAACTAGCAATGGCAACTGGACCTGGAGCTGAGCTGCGCCCTCCACAACTAAGACTGAAAGGACAACAACTTGAAGCTGAACGGCACCCTCCACAACTATGATTGAAAGGACAACTTGACTTGGAAAAAAGTCCTGGAAGTACTCACTGTTCCCCAATAAAGTCCTGTTCCCTTTCCCCAATAAAATCTTTAAAAAAATAAAATAAAAATTACCTAACAAACCTAGTTTTTCATTTGCATGGATGGGTATCTTTCCCACTGGTTTCAGCAAAAGCAGCAAGTTAATCCAAAGGCAGAATTTGCCCTGAGGTGGTTGCAGTGGGCCAAACTCTCTGCTCCCAAGATGAGCTGTGACCAGAAGATTACCTGGGTATCAATGATGGGCTGTGAGAAATGGACTACCAGACCCAGTCTAATAAATACACTGCACTCCTACTCACTTGTATCCTGAAAAAAAACCACAACCATTTGAATGTAATAATTTCCCTCTTGAATTGCTTGTCTAAGGAATCAGAAAATATGCATACATAAAGAACAATCCATATGACTGTCTCAGGTTTCTGGAAATACATGAGAAGAATTCCACAAAAATAAGCTCTGTTCTCTATACAGTCTGTATTTAAACATAAAATTTTTATAATAAGCTTATGTTGACCACAGAGTTAACAGTTCTATGGGGAAAAAAAGTGTTCTTACTTAGAACTAATCATTATAATTATATTAAAATAAAATTTGATTATCTGCTCCCAGATTTTTCAAGTTGTGGACTATAAGATTGTTTCATGTCCTGTTTTTCATTTGTAGCTCTGTGGCTACTTTCCCTAATTGTTTAAGTCAAAGCTCTTTCGACCCATGTTACCGCAAGTGATGGGAGGTTTTTGTTCTTTTTGTTATAAGGATACATCTGCATGGGCCCCCAAAAACAGGTGACAACTTAGTCTCAAGATGAATAGGTACAGCTATTCAGTTGGGCCTCATGGGAACAGGAACAGAGAAATCATCACTACCCTAGCTAGCTTTAGATACTGACTATTCTTTCCACCTCTCTCCAGTGGTATCTTTATTCTCTCATGCTTCAATGTACTCATCATCTATAATTCATGGCATCTCACCCAGTTTCAAACATCCCTACCAAGTGCCTTGTTCTTCTGAGAGAATTTGATCAACTGGGCTTATCTTTTATCCCGTAGGACACTACATAGGTTATAGATTGGAGGCCTTTGGGTCAGATGTTCATCCCTGAAAACAGCGATACATGGCTGTAAAATATGGCAAGCAAACTGAGTTACATGGTCAAAATATGGCTATCCTTTACAGAAAGGACTGTCTTTAGGCTCTTCAGAAAGTGCCCAGTGGGACTGAGACCCACATGCCCAAAGTGGTAAAGAGCACATTAATCATGCTTTATTGGTTTCTCACTTTTCTGTTTTATTTTCCCCATTTCCTCATGTAGGCTTCCTGGGATCACCTCCCGAACAAACAGTTTGCAATCAAATCTTTGTCTAAGAACGTGCTTTTGGAGAAACCCAAACTAAGACTTTTTTTTTTTTAATTGTACGTATGGGACACAATCCACTTGTCATCCATTAACTGGTCTTCAGATTCATCTTATACAAAAAAGTGCATAACTCTGACTTCTAGCATGAAGCTGAGCCTTTGGATACTACTAAGCCCAGAGATCTCCATTCATAAAAGCATTCAAGGGAATTCTAACAGTAAGACAGCTGAGGAAGTACAACAATACACAATCATAAACTTCCAAAGTTGTTTTTAAATTACTTCTGTTGTTCTATATCTGCAAACTAGCTATCCTTTGCAGATGCCATGGACTAGAAACTCCTTTTTGATAAAAAGAAAAGTGTTAGTTGGTGGTGGTAGTAATAGGGTTTGGTTGGTAATCCTGAATGTTTTCTTTCCTTTCTTAGCAATTCATTGTTGCCTAGAAATAAATGATAAGAAATTAAAATGTGTTAATTAGAAAGAAATTTACAAGAAAACCTTGGACATTCATCTTATTCGAGGCTCTTCTGAAACCATACCCTACTTACATTTCAAGATACAATTCAAATGTCATCTTCTACCATAACTACCCCTATGAGTCAAAATTAGATTCTCCCTTCTTAATTCTCCCAGAGCTCTCTGCTTGGACATTTACTTAGAGCACTGCATTGAAATACTGTGTAGCTATTTGTTAGTCAGTAAGACTTATTTGCATGATTATGAACTATTTGGGGACATTGTTCTTGCTATTTTAAAATTTATCTTGGAAACTCCAGTTCTTGGCATATAGCAGATGGCCAATAAATATTAAACATGTGATCTTTTAAAATTATAAATCCAGTCTAACTGATCCTCTAGACTTACACCCTTTGTATAGATTTCTACTGCATTTGTGATTACATATAAACTTCTTTTCATTTAGAATGTAGAAAACTGGACAGTCACTCCTGCACTTACAAGAAAAAACTGGATAATAGACAGAATCAGAACCCATCTAACTGCTGAAGTCCCAAAGCAACCAACTAACCTGAAATCTAAGAAAAGACAGATGCCTCCAAGGAGAGATAGAATTGAAGTTCTTCCTTACCTAGAGTAGATGCTGAATACCACATAAGTTAGGAAGAAAAAACTGGTAGTTTGAAATTTTTAACAAGCTGTGAAAGGCCAAGTATGGGCTAGCTTTAGATTATAGAACCCCTAGTAGCTGCAGATACAATAGCAAGTTTTTCCCCACAGACCTCACAAATGTGCACAGGAGAGATGGGGGTCAAGGCAAGAGACGAGAGGAAATCTCCCTTGTGGTAAAAGTTTGGGGCAGGGAAACAGCTACTACAAAAACAGCAGACTTTTTTCCCAACTCCTTTTTGAAACAAAAGCCTTAAACTTTCTCCAAAAGTCTCTTGAAGAAAGAACTGACTTTCCCAGACCTAAAAACTGGTGGGGGCCAGGGAGATTTCAGGCTATACCTGTAAACCTCCTAAAAAGTCTTGGAAATATGTAAGGGTGGGCATCTCTAGAAAGAACTGGAAGACCTATGTGAACAGGTGGGGGAGGTGCAGAGCTATTGAAAGATAGGAAACATTATTGTAAATGTTAATGCTTTTTCTCACCCACCAGCTGGTGAAGCTGGATAGATGTCAGTTATACTCCTGATTGATTGAGCTGTGATCCTATCATTGTGGCCACAGTACCATTCCATCTGGCATTTAGACTCTGTGATTGGGATTCTTTGGGAAGATGGCCAAAATGATCATATCTAGCCTGCTGTAGTCTGCTTCAGCAGCCGCGTGTAAACCCAGTCCACAGCCCAAAATATACTAATCCAGACAAAATAAATTTTATTTGGGGTTTGAGTTAGAAAAGATAATATCAAAGATGGGAACATTTTACATGAATGAGTGAACATAATCAGTGTGCTAAATTATAAAAGTTCAACTTACGTTATTTAATAGGAGACTATTTAGAGTTATGGAAATTCCATAAGGAATCATATCTCATAATTATCATACAAAAATATAAAACCAAATTACAATTCATGCTGATAAATGCTGGGTTAGGTAAAGACACTCCGAGGTCATAAAATTTAGCAATGTGTAACATTTGCCAAGGTGACGATGAGACAGTGGACTTCTTTTGTTGCTTTTGAAAAAGAACTTTTACAGACCATGTCACCAAACGAGCAATTTATAAGAAGGAACACATCATTAAACTGTGCTCTCAGGTAATTTATATGCCACACTGTTCCTTGCTCATAACCCAGGCTTTTCTTATTGAATCATAACATTGTCTTATTATTACTACCATTCTCTGGTAATTGGTGTCCTTCCCTCTCATCCAGGAATAGGTTTTAAACCAAACCTTTGAACTCTTTTGCAAAGCACATACCCTGGATGTCATGTGAATTGTCATCTTAGAAGCAAGTTAACTCACATTTTCCCTCACAGTGTTCTCAGGTAATAAGAGTCCCAGGTGCCAGGAACAACAATGAAAAAAATGACTTCTTCCGTAACTACCACAAACACTTTAATTGCTCAGTAACGCACAGCTTTTTGTTCTGGATTTTGTAAGGAGGTAATTCAAAGCTTAACATTTCTGGAGCCTTTGAAAACACAGAGTCTCTTATGAATATGATCTATCCTGGAATTCTTTTCTTAGACAAATAGGCAGCAACCAGTTGATGCCAGCCTGACTTCATGCTGAGTTCACTTTACTGTGGTGGAGGGCAAGATTGATCTTTCTGGCCTGTCTTCAAAACAGATGCTGGCTGTAGTTATTCACACAACTGTGAATGAGGTTATTTCTATGGAAATCTAGACTTTTTCTTAAAAGAGTCTTGGGTGTAGCCATGGTATCATGTAATTGGCCTGCCTGAATTGTGCACTTTTCAACCAATTGTTTTGATATCATATAAATCCAGTCAGAGAGATAAATGAATAAATTTTGAAGGAGCTAGTTCTTCCTGAAAACTGTAAGATGATCTTAGACAATGGACTAATATTCCTTTGACACTAAATGGATATATTTGAAAAGTAGCTGGGTAGAGAAGGTGAGTATAGTGCAGGGCAATACTTCCCAGACCTTAATATGTATGCAAATAGCCTGGGGATCTTATTAAAATGCAGATTCTGACTCACGGGGTTTGGGGTGGGACCTGAGCTTCTTTATTTCAAACAAGTTCCCAGGTAGTGCCAATGCCGCCAGTCTAAAACCCTAGATGTGGGCCCAGTTATCAACATCTAAACTAGAATCAAACATGATTATGAAACAGGTGAGAAACACTGGCGAGTGGTTTGGAGCACAGCTTTATAGTTGGAAAGACCTGGGTTTAAATCTCAACTCATCTACTCAACAACCAGTGACTTAAGTTATTGAAACCTTTGGTGTCCCATCTATAACCCAGGGATAACCGTGCCCACCTTAGAGGGCTGATATTGTACACAGAAATGTATAAATGACACATAATATTCCAAGTGCACAACTCAGAGCTTGACATAGAGCAAGGGCTCAATAAATGACTTGAGCTTATCACCCTGTGGCTAAGCGTGGTTATGATGGACAAGAGGTGACTTGGAGTCCTTGCCCACGCTGTCTACCTGAGCTGACACCTCACCTCCAAACTAACGATTGCTCATTTCATTTTTCTTTTCAGTTCGGTGATATGAATGTTGAACACTGCTTTTCCGAGTTTCCAGATGGTAAAAAGTGCGTGCAGTCATAAAATAAATGAGCTTCCGGGGTATATTATATTGCTCTATTATATATATGCTCCCATAAATAATTCTTTTTAATTATGAGTTGCACTGATTTCTAAATACCGTTCTGTGACTATCTCCAGGCCCAAAAAAGTGATAAAATAATTTCAAGCCTCACCCAGCTGTAGTTTCACATATGTAGCTGAACACGTGGGCCTCATTCCTGCTCCCAGAAGTGGCTGCTCCCTCTATTCTGTGTACTATGGTCACTTCTGCTGCTTTTCCAAGCTGGCAGTATCCCAGTAGGTCAACCACCGCTGATCCTCCATGTCTGGTGGGCCCCAGAGCTCCCCTGGCCCCACTACCAACTCTCTGAGCTCTTCAGGCGCCCACAGAACTGCCCTGTTGGGGGAGTTTGACGGGGGAACTCAGAGGACAAAGAATGACTTCAATCTCCTTGTGAGGCATTTTGTGTAAGGTGAGCCCGAGTAGCATGCTCATCTCCAAATGAGTTACAGAATTTAGTAAAAACTGTTTTTACTCATTTACAGGCTCTTTGTTGTAGGATTCAAACAGTGACTGGAAAAACAGAACAAAACAAAACTGTGATTAACATTTACTGTATCACTCTTACCTTCTGGTAATGAGCTCAGTGTGTGTGGTGGAGGTGGGGGAGGGAGTCCCCCAGCCCCTCAAACCCCTCACTAGACATGTCTCAGCTCCTGGCTGCTGGTGTCCAGTCCCATCCCAGACATGCTCTGTTGTGTCTGATCCCAGTAGTGCAAAGCTTGCTTTCTTTCCCAGGAGGTTCCCACAGAGCCATGCAAAGAGATCATTGATGGTCAGTCTCACAGACTTTTCTGAATATCCTTTCACTCAGGTCATACTTTGGTTCATTCTTCTAGTCTGAACATTGAAGTTCTAAGAACCTCTGAAGAGGAAAATTAGGGGAAAGAAAAGAAAGGAAAATAACATGTATCAATTACATAATATCTGGTTACTTAATAGGCACATGGTTAATCTCTTTACATATAAATTCTATCTACAACAAAAGAGTTTGCTTTTCTATTCCTATTTAATAAAGAAACTAAAGCTTACAAATATCAAGTAACTAGACCAAAGTTACCAGGTTAGTAAGTATCAGCCCAAGTTTGGCCTCAAAGAACATGCTATTTCTACTACACCACAAAGACCTATAAATTAAGAACAGAAGTGCTCACAGAAAAAAAGTCTATTAATGTGTTGAATGTTAATGAACATTAGTCAGTTTGATAGACATTGGCTGTGACATCTTTGCCAGGAATATGACCTTCTTTTTGCAGAGTCTTGCTATTTATAGGCATTAAAAATTGTTTCATTGGTTTCTGGTCACACAATGTATTAATCACATTTTGGTACAGTATTACTACTAAATTCTAATGTTATAATGCCCTATCTGCATGATGACACACAAGTGGTGAAATAATGAAGCCATTTAAACTATTGCTTACCCTTGTGATAGTGAAAAGATTTAACAGGTCTAAATTTTTACAGAATTAACTTTTTAAAAATCTAAATTGATTAAAGGAACTGATTGATTTAGGTTTTGAAATGTCAAGAAACCAAGCTCTCCTCAGTTCTCGTGAAGCATAAAACAAAGATTAATATCTATATCAGTGGTCCTGAACCCTTAGAAAAAAATCTAAGGGTTTTAGATTTTTTTCTAGGATCTATTAAAATTTGATTTAAAAACTCAAAATGATGCAAGTACATGGTGTTTTAAAAAAAAAAAAATGGTTTAGAGAAAGAAGATTATAATGACAACCAGCAGTCTCCCATCTCACTCTTTAGCGTTAAAGCGCGTTTGGCTTTAAATCTAAGAAACAATTAAAATTGGCTTAAAATTTAAGAAATATTTTATTTC
Source organism: Rhinolophus hipposideros (assembly GCF_964194185.1). Classification (NCBI taxonomy): domain Eukaryota; kingdom Metazoa; phylum Chordata; class Mammalia; order Chiroptera; family Rhinolophidae; genus Rhinolophus; species Rhinolophus hipposideros. The sequence continues at coordinate 65,005,098 of NC_138056.1, read as the reverse complement.
ACATATTGAAGTCCATGCACAGAGCAGGCTCCAAATGTGTGTCTCAGAATTGGGACCCCACTACTCAGGAATCCTCATTGTGCAGCTTTGTCCTCTCATAGTTACAAGAGGGCTACAAGCTCCACCTGTTTAGAGCAGGGAACAAAAAGATTGTCTCCTTAATTAAGAAACAGATGTTCTTTTCTTTAGTTTGATGAGACCCCTCTTCCCTACATGACTAAAATTAGCAATTCAGGCACTGTTTGTTCACATCAATAATAGTCTACCTTATCAGATCCAATGACCTTTTGTAAACAATGTTTTCATGATGCCCTCTTTCCTAGCCTGATAACATGTGATGGATATCATAACCCCACGACACACACAATTTCAGAAAGTACTTATATTAACAAAGTTTCTAAGACAAGCTCAGTTATGTGTAGATCTTTGGGTAAAAGCTGAATAAGACACTCTCCATCCCAAACCCAAATCCATCAGTATATATATATATATATATATATATATATATATATATATATATATATGTACACACACACACACACACACACACACACACACATACATATATAAGCTTGTGATGCGACTATCCTACTTGCCTCCGCTTTTACTGATTTCTGTCTGCATTAACCAGTGCTGGGAAGTTCTGTGCTGCCTTAAACACTCACTGTTGCTGCCTGAGCCTGAGGGGAGGGACTATCCTTTTGGAAGGAGGATCTTAAAGCCTGAATCCTCTTCTGTATGACTCATCAGTACTGATTCTTACAGGTTTAAACTCAGGCCATTGTCATAATTCATGAAACTGCTCTTTCTGGGATCTCAATTTCAGGGAAGGAAATATAAACAAACAGATGAAGATAAAACGTTCAACATCATCTCCTTTAGGAAAGTACTCCTCAGAATGGATCTTAGAGACCTCATAGTTTTGGATTTTCTAAATTCAGCCTTTCCCCGGGTCATGTTTTGTCTACCTTACTAAAGGGGAAGGAGGGGAAGATAATGAATATTTATTAAATTCCTACTGTGTTGCAGGGGCAATTTCCATGTGACACACCATTTAATGCTAGCTATGTAGGACACTCTGAGGCAGCTGTTTCTGCACTGGCTTTACAGATGACAGAATGCCTCAGAGGATAGAGAGCAGCAAGAAAGTGGGGCTGCGGGTTGAGCTGGGTCCTGTGTGAGCCCAACGCCCAGCCTCTTTCTAGACATCAATGAAGTCATTCTCACCTTGTCTGCCACCTCATTTTTATTCTTATTTTAAGTTAGAGTGTTCTTGAGTTCCCCTCGTCTCAGGAAAATTCAGACTAATATAATTTCCAAGTCTCCAGGTCTAGCCTCCACATTTGTTGCTTGAATTCCTTTCTGACTCTGCTTAAACAATTTCAGCCTTCGTAAATTCTCTGCTACTGGAGGTAGCCCAGCCCCTCTTCAGATGCAATTGTTGTTAGAAAGCTTTTTCACAATTTGCCTTTCCAAAGCTTGGCCCACTTGTCCTGCCAGTTCTGCTCTCTGAAGCCTCCTTAGAAAAGTCTAATTCCCATTTCACATGGTGGCCCTACAAATATTTAAGCTAAAGTTCATTTGATTGTTTTTCATGCACAGTGAATAGGTCCACTACAGATCAAGTCATCAACACTTGATGTATTTTCTTATTTTGGAGTGGACAACTCTCTCCTCTTTTTTCCCAAACATCAAGCTTTCTTTAATATATCACTTTGCAAATGGTGCCTATTTTCTAGCTTCCTGTCCTCTGACTAGTGCTTTTCTCATATACTTAGGTTTGATTTTTCTTCCAAATTAGCATTAAACTCCATGCTGGCTCTTGTCCAATGACTGTACATCTACATTTATCAACATGAACATTTTATTAAATATCAAGGAGGGAGGCTTGACAGCAGCAGAAAAGCGTCACAAAACCACTTGGATTCTCTTCTCCTGTCTTCAAGTGTATTAACTAGAGATAATGGAGAAAAACTGTATTTTACAAATATTTTTGAGTCTTAGAAACAATGCAGAAGAGAACAAAGCGAAATTTCACGGTAATCACTTTTGAGTTCAGGTATACTCTAAACCAGTGTGGTTCGTGGACCAGTAGCATCAACATTACATGAGAATGTGTTAGAAATGCAAATTCTTGGGTGGGCCCTTAAACCTACTGAATCAGAATCCCCACGGTGGGGCCCAGCAATCTGTGTTTTAATAAACCCTCTCGATGATTCTGATGCACTGAAGTTGGAGAATTGCTATAAACTAACTGGGCTTATGTCCTTGATGAAAACAATTAATATCTTCGGCATTCTTTACAAATTTGCAAAGTACTTTTGCCTACATTATTCAAACTCTCTAGACTCATTACCATTCATGAAAAACAATGAGATTGAACTAGATCAACTATAATTTAGTTGTAATTTTAATGTGTTCATGGAAGGATGCAGGCACAGTGTTTAACTACTCCACTATCTTGTATCTCTCCCAGTGAATCCTTCTTTATAGTTTCACTCCACCAAGCCACACACACATACAAAAAGAAGTGGTTTTGCAGAAGTCTACATATTATACTTCCAATATAGTGATAGATGAATCAGATAATAAAAAGCTGGACAGCAGAAATTAGTACACATTCTCATATGTAGGAGATTGGGCATTGTCTAGTAGGTCCTGTTAGTAGGGTTTCCAGGCGGGAATTCCCATTTGTTCTCAGGAATTTTTTTTCGCTTTCTCATTCCTGAATCCCAAGAAAAGTTGGTCAGGAAATTGGGAAAATCGGCTCCTTGAACCCAGGTGGTTGGTAGTATTGGCCGTCACTTTGTGGAAACGATTCATCGTGGAGAACAGAAAACAGTTGATATCTCAGGACTCGGGAATGGGAAAGCAAAAAAAAATTCCTGAGAACGGGCAGGAATTTCCCCCTGGAAACCCTACCTATTAGTAACTGTTTTAAATAAGACATTGCAGACTAATCTGAGAATTTTGAACCCAATCTCAAAGGGTACTAAATAAGTTAGTTTTAATATAAAATCATCCACTACTAGTGGGCCATAAGAAACATTTCTATATTCATGATTTGATTTTCCCCATGTAATGGCAATATTTGGTAAGTAAGAAGAGATCACTGTATTTGGATTCTACCCAAACATCTACCTTCAGTAATTTACTTACTTGTTTACAGTCTCAGTTTCTCTATATTCCTCTTCTCAATGTTGCTATAGGAGATTGGGTCAGGATGTCGATATAGGAGGATCCTGAATTTACCTCCTCCCATGGACACACCCAATCTACAGCTACATATGGAACAATTTCCTCTGAAAAAGAAAACTAAAAACTAGCTGAGCAACTCTTACACATTGGGAGAATGAAAAAAATCTAAACAAATAAACAAAAAGCCCCACATCAAAGTGGATAGGAGAGGCTAAGACACAATCTTGCCATAAACCCCACTTCAGCATGGAGACCCACAATTGCGAGGGAACTCACAACCCCAAGCTTCTCCCTGAGGAATGAAGGGTTTGAAACCCACCTCTGGCACCCAACTTTTAAGACCTGTACTGAGAGACAAACCCCCAGAACATCTGGCTTTGAAAGTCAAAATTGCTATACTGTGCTGATTTTTAATCCAAAACTTGTTGTGCAGATGATGGTGTTTCCATATTGGATCTTTTAATGTAGATATAAATAAACCCTAAGATAATCATTTCAAACTAGAGCTATAATAATGACACTACAGAGAGTTCATGAGATTTTTATTTTTTATTTTTTACAGTTGTTATTTGATAGTTGTTCTGCTTTGTTTTGTTTTTGCTCTGACAAGCAGGGGAATGGGTACTAAGGCAATATGCTGATGGGTAGAAAACCGTGATAAATTGTACATCAAGGGCCTCTTTTCTGGGCACTTGTTCACTTAAACCATATGTAGTGTCCTATAGCCTGGCTATTGCTTCCCAGTTCATTGGCAAACTATGAGTTCAGAACCCTGGAATACCTCGGGCATGTTAGCAGTCCCAGCTCTGAGAATCTTGTCCACAATGGCAGCTCGGGTACTCCCACCCAGGCAGCCTTTCCCATTGCTTAGGCATTCAGCGGCATGCACAGAGGACTCACTAGGCAGAGAGCTGAAGAAGCTGAAAGAGGAGGCAGGCTTCTCTCATCTGTTGGCCTCATGCCCAGGGCATCAGGCTACTGCCTGAGTGATATCACTAAAAAGGGGGCAAAATAACCCCATCTGTCTCTAAAAATATCACTCACTGAGCTTGTCCCTTATAACTCATTATTCAAATGAGATAATGACATAATGCACACAATATCCATGACATAATTTATATAAAATCCTTAAGCACAGTGTCTGGCACATAGTGAGATGTCAATAAATTTAACTCTTAGAAACATTATGAATAGTTGTTCATATGAGTTGAGGCATTCAAGCCACTTTAGACAAGCAGCAACATACTGAGCCATGAACAGTCATTAATACTCATTTCAACAATAACTCTTCAGATGCAATACCAAGCCCTGGTAGGACATGTAGGAACAGGGCACAGAGGAAAAAGAGTGGGACACTATGATTTGAAATGAAAGATGCAGGGGTTTGATAATGGAGGGCGTAGTCAATAGGATATTGTGATGGGACAAGATGGGGATACAATTGTCCTATTGGGCAAATAAGAGCTAAAAGTGGAAGAGAAAGGTGAAAATACATGACATAACAGAAAGAATCCTACTCAAGGATCAAGAGACATAGTTCTCTTGTAAGCTCAGCCCCTAGCTGGCTGTGTGACTTTCACAAGTCACTCAGCCCCTCTAGGTGTTAGTATATTCAGCTCTGAAGTGATGGAATGAAATGAGATCACCCTTAGGGCCCTTCCAAGAGTACCATAGGCAAAGTTTTCCCATCTTGCTTTAAATTAGATTCTATATATAATAAGTTCATAGTATAGTATAAAACGAGGGCAAAATAACTCCATCGGAAACTTTGAAGAGTTCTGTAAGTGGTAAAACTGTCGGAACTCTATAAAGTGACTTACAAATGAGTGAAAATCAAAAATCTACACTTTATAAAAGCACATTCAGTGTCTGTTGTCTCAAGTTTCCAATAAATCTTAACTGGCATTTTTCATGTATGATATGATTGGCAACATAAAAAACCTAAGGGAAACTAGGGGAAATATTATAATTAATAAGAGACCTTATGAGTAAAAAACTGACATTAAAAAATCAATTGCAAAAAAGATCAGTTGGATTTTATATGCCAGTTATACAGATCAAAATACATAACTTAAAATGCTATTTGTAGTATTTTCAAAAATATAAAATATCCACAGATATGCCTAAAAAATGATGTGAAAACTCTATGGAGAAAATTATAAGCATTATTAAAAGATGAGCTAAATAAATGAACAAAGAAGCCTTGCTATCACAAAGATGTCAATTCTCCTTAGTAGATCTATAGATTTAATGCAACTCCAATTAAAATCCTATTAGGATTTTTGTGGACCTTGATCAGATAATTACAAAATTTAAAGGGAAAAACAAAGGGCTAAGAAATACCCAAAAGTCCTTTAGAAAAAGAGGAATATAGGATAGGGAGGGATTGGCCTACCATATATCAAGAGTTATTATAAAGATAATAGAAAAAAAACCAGAGTGATACTGGCCAAAGAAGAGACAGTTCAATGGAGAAAGCCTAGAAGCAGACCTGCACGTACAGGTAGATTCTCCTTACATATAACAGAGGGGTCATTGTGAATTGGTGGGAAAGAAGAGACTAGTCAATAAATACTGCAGGAACAATGAGTTATTCTCATGGAAAAGAATAAAACTGGATTCCTACAAAACCTGATCAATTCTGAATGGCTTGAGATACAAAGGTGAAAGGCAAAATATAGAATTTCAGAGTGATATATAGGAGAATACATTTATGACTTCAGTTCAGGGAATAATTTGCCATACTACACACCAACCATAAGAGAAGGCTGATAAATTCAACTATAGTAAAGTTAAGAATATTGAGCCTTGATGCACATAATATCATTCTGTTTGTGAAAAGGCAGCATAAAGGAAATGAAAAGAGAATCCAGAAACTGGAATAAATGCCTGCAATATATAACCAATAAAGAATTACAATGTATAAAAGATATAAGACGCTCCTATATTCCTCACATCAGAATAAAACAGATAACTTAATGAAAAATGGATAAGTATATGACAGATGAGGAAGCACAAATGACAAATAAATGTACGAAAATATGCTTAGCCTCATTAGTAAAATCGCAGTGAGGTACCATTTTATACCCATCAGTTTGAAAAATATTAAGAAGCCTGGGAATATGCAGCTGGTAAGAACAATGGCAACCCTTATACATTGTTAGTAGGAGTTTAAATTGGCACTATCACCCTGAAACACCATGTAACATTATCTACTAAAGTTGATTATGTCATACACTGAGACCTGGCAGTTTCGTTACTAAGACGAAAATCTAGAAAAACTCTGCTCCTATTCGTCAGAAGACATGGACAAAAATGTTCAGAACAGCATTGTTTACAACGATAAAAATTTGAAACAACCCACATTTTCACCGACAGGAAAATGGTAACCAAAGTGCAGTATATTCATATAATGCAGCACTACATATAGTGCTATATATGTCTGGGATGACCATATATCCCTCATCCAAAAATATATGCAGCACTATATATGGTGAAAATGTGGGTTATTTCAAATTTTTATCATTGTAAACAATGCTGTTTTGAACATTCTTGTCCATGTCTTCTGATGAATATCACACACACACACACACACACACACACACACACACACACACACACGATTGAAATATCTGGAGTTGGTTTACATGCATCCATATAGATAAACCTGACAAATGTCAAAGTGAACATAACAAGCATGTTGCAGAATAAACTCAGTGTGAGTCCACTTAGAACGCGTTAAGGGATATTATCATATGTGGTTTTAAAACAAACCCTGAGATAGGTAAACACAATATTCACTATAGTGGTTAAGTCTGGGGAGGGAGAGGGATTGCATCAGTGAGGGCTTAATGGGGCTTCACATGCCCTACTGGTAATAATCTCTTTCTTACACTGGAGTGGTGAGTGTGCAGATGTTCATTTTTGTCTTTTTTTTTAATACTTTACTCATATGCTTTAAATATTCTTTTGTATGCGTAAATATTTAATTTAAGTGGTTTTAAAAATTCTCTGATTTTCTATGCTAATGAAATGCTAAAAGATGGGAGAGAAGTCACCTAACCCCTGCCCTATAGTTTCACAACAAAAAAGAATGTTCCTTTCTGCATATCTCTCTGTAATTAAAAATGTCTTTTCATCTCTTTGCTTGCTTCCACAAAGCATAAAATAAATGTCCTTTAGGGAAAACTAGGGATCATTCTAGCTACCACCTCCATATTTGAGACTTGTTTGCTCTTTATTTAAATGATAAATCAGCAGTAACTATTTGGCCTTTCTCTGAACTACAAGAAAGCAGATTGCAAAGAGAAGGATCGAGTCTCAACCAAGAGGGCACAAGAACAGACAGAACGGGCGGTAGAATGCCTGTTACTTTTCAAGAGCTTTTACGCCAAAAGGGCAACTGTTATTACACATATTTTACCATGAGGTTTATGAGAGAAGGGAAAAGACATGGACACAATTAACAGCTCTTCGTGAGAGAATCAAGGCAAGGATTCCATTTTCCTGATTGCTAGTCCTGCATTCATTTAAGAAAAAACAAACACATTAAGTTATTCATGAAGGACAAATTCACTGATGGTAAATAAAAGTTTTAGGCAGCTGACAGGCCAATAAGAGATATTTTTGGATGAGGGATATATAGTCATCCCACCCCTATGTAATGTCTCTCTCTCTTTCTCTCTCTCTCTCTCTCTCTCTCTCTCTCTCTCTCTCTCTCTCTCTCTCTCTCTCTCTTTCACACACACGCACAGGGTGGTGGCTTCCCTGTGTCAAAACACACCATTTTGACATAGAGAAACAACACTTTAATGACTTGACATAAGTCATTACTTTAATTTCTAGCACTGTAAAGATTTGCTTAGCATGGCCTACCAGGACCTGCATGATTGGGCCCCCACCTCTGCCACAGGAAGGCCAGATTGACTTTATGTCACGAGCCCTTTCCAACATAGTCTTATAATCTCTTACTTTAATCTTCTTTCCAGGTTAATGCTTTATTCCTCTCTTTCCTTGGAAAAGTAATTTAGTGCAAGCCTAATTTTTTTTTTGTCTGCTGGAAAATAAAAATATTACCAATTAATATCGCAAGATTGTTAAAAAATGTTACAGGACTTTGAATGTCCCTGTAGGGGCAACTAGTGGCCATTGGGGGGGGGGAGATACTAAAAAAGGAGCTTATGATGGGCTATAGGGAACTTTGGGGGATGATAGAAATGTTCTGTATCTTGATTGTGGTGGTGTTTACACAGGCATATGTATTTCCAAATGCCCACTTAAATAGGTTCATTGATTGCATATAAAGTTACTCCTAGATAAAGTTGGCAAAAAATTGAGAGTGCGTCTTGAATAATTAGAACAGTTGCCCTCCACCCCCCTCCAGGGCTTGTTCCAAGGAGGCAGAATCAGCTTAGGGATAGTACTGCCTCTTAGCATCCTCCTTGGTCTACACACAGACAAGATGGGGGGAAGGGGGAGGGAGGAGAGGAAGGGTCAGGTCTGGGTGGAAGTCTGTAGCTTAATGTACATTCAGCGGTAAGGGGCAGGCGAGGGTAGAGAGGAGTCCTCCCCCGAAAGCCAACAGAAACATCGAAGTTCTAAGAGAATCACTCATAGATCTAGGAGTGCCTGAAAGAAGGGGAACCTGGTACCTTGTTGCCCTGCTGGATTCTTGCTGAGATGTAGAATCTGCAAGCCAACTCGGTATTGCCACAGGAGCTAAGTGGGGCACGATGAGGAAGTTCTTGGGAGAGTCTGCCATGCATATCCTGGAGTTTTGAGATGTAAGTAAACATTGAGACTGGTGCCACTCATTTCTGGATATGTCTGAAGGATGAAGCCTCATTGGAGAACTTTAGTAAGGTGAGAAGGGACCCTGGTTGATAGTGCCTGGGAATAAGATGGAGCAGGCCCCCAATCTATCCAGCTCTCACAGCCATTAGAGTGAGAAAGCTAACCCTCATGGTTCTCAGGATCCATTGGGAGGAGTCCATATGTTAGAACAAGGAGCAAGAGCTACACAGTGGCCACGCGAGGCAAAGCTCGACATGGAAAGGGGTAGGAGTGTGACGCACTGGTAGCATAGATAGGAGCACAGGCCCCCTCTCTGAGAGGTCCTTGCTGATAAAGGGAGTCAAGGTGAAGTGTTTACACTACCCATCTCCCCCTCAGGAAAACTACATGTGTTCGCTCCACCATCCTAGCAGAGTGTCCAGGAGCAGACAGAACCAGACCAAACCACCATAGTGCCTGGGACACTTGGTCACCACCAAATGGCTAAGTATTGAAGAAGCTTCTACCTCTGCTCTCCTCATCTTCTGCCCCTATCCTCACCAGGAGCATTAGGACTTGAAGTACAGGGAGTGAGAAAACATTTCAAAGCCTGGGCATGACTTGCCAGCTGTGACCTTCACTCCAAGCAGACTATGCTGAGGGGAGAAGAGACCATTTTGGGGTTTAAGTCTGAGCTTGAAGTTTGAAACTAGATAGAGCTCTTAATAACAAAAAAGGTGAGCCCAAAATACAGCTTGTGCCCAGCGTATCATTAAAGAATTAAAGAATTGGAAGATTTGGTTAGCATAGCTCTGTTGGAAACAGTGATTTAAACATACATTCATTTCATATGTACAGCCTACTGAGGGGAGATGAGATAGTTGCATAAGGAAAAAGAGATAATGCTTAGTAAGTCCTTAACCAAGCTCCTGGTTAAGTGGCTGATGTTCATATTTATCCAGGTATTGAGGAACCATTAAAATGAGTTTTACTTTATTTCATGAATTTAAAACCCAAGCATTATTCTACTCATTTAGCAACTATTTATTGAGCATCCAGAATGTTCTGGGGCCACAAGAGGAATGAGTTTCATGGAGTGTGCTCTGTGCCAAGCCTCATGAGGTTCCACAATGCCCCTGAGGCCCCATGCTGACCAATTTCCACAGTGTCATCTGCTCCCTTGCTGCACCTCTCAGACCCGAACTTCCTCTTTCTATCTGCCCTCTGGGATTCCTTCTAAACCACTTATCTTTGCCCAATAAAATCTCAGCCTTCTTAATAAGACAATTCTTCCCATTTTAAATAATGTTTTGGAAATATAAACCTACCCGTGCATATTGGAAAACGCACAGGATCTCAATCAACTTGGGTTCTGAGTGGGAACTCATTCCCTGTACCAGCTCCACCTCTTCCCAGCTGGATGATTCGACTGTGGGCAGGGGCCGCCTCCCAGCTTCAGTGTGCCTGGGGAGAATATTATCTCCACCTCATAACAGAGCTGTGAGCATTAAATGATATAATTTATGGAAAGCACTTAAGTACCCTGTAAATGATACTTATTATCATAACACAGGTGAATTTGAGCAAATCACTTAACCCCACTGAACCTTAATGCCCTGGTTTTTAAAATGAAGTTATTATTACAGACTCCTCTACTTTATAAGGTTGGTGTCAGACCCATTGAGATAATAGATGTGAAAAACATTTTATGTATTATAAAGATGTATTCAATGGTAAGCTATTGTTCGTGTTTTCAATAATGTGCTAAGCTGAAAGCTTCTTTTAAAAAGACACCAAAGAAAAGTGAAAAAAGAGGGAATAGAGCCATGGTGTTGTTGCTGCCTTTCGACGACATTTATAAGAGATCTGGAAATCATCCAACTCCACAAGTTAACTTGATTCCGCTTTGAATTGCACAAGTGAGATTCGCGCATTCTGGTTTGCTCATCTCTTCCTCAGCCTTGACTTAACGTGCTCAGAGTCAATGAAGAAGACACCAGGTTTGGAATGAGCTGGAGCCTCTCCTAGCTTTCTTTGGACCTCACCCTGGAAGGCTTCATCTCCTCCCAAGAGTTTCGAATCCTCCCATGGGAGAAAGACCAGCTCTCATGAAGCAAGGCCAGAGTGTGAATGAGCATTGTTCTACTGGATGTGGGAAATGGTCCCACAAGAGCAGACATGGTGCCCTGGCAACTGCCATGCTACTGATTGCTTGAGAGAGAAGCAATTATCTGCCATGGGAAAGACTTCCCTGGCAGGGTGTCCTCTCCAATGGAAACACTCAAGAGGAGGGAGGAGGTACTCAGTGCATGTTATATTCCTGAAAGGCCCAGGAATGAAGCTCCTCGTGTTTATTGACTCTGTCACTGCCAAAGTCTAAACTTGTTGGTTCCCAGAACAGAGACCAATCCTTCCACTTCTCGGGCTCTAGGGTGAGTGGAGGTAATATTTGCCCCATGAGCTACAAGGTGTAAATGTAAAAGGAAACGTGTGAAATGCTTAGAACAATGCCTGATGCATAGTAAAATCTCACTAGATGTAGGATGACCATATCATTTATCATCTTCTATAATTTACCTGGACATTTTCGAGAGTGACCGGGTGTTGGAACGACAGGTATAACCAGGACTGTCACAAGCAAACCAGGATGGATAGTGCAGTAAGGGTGTGATATTAGCTAGTATTGGTCACGGGGCTGGGTATGCAGACACCAGTGGCTGGGAATCAGTTACTATGGGTGTGCCTGGGACTGGCTCCCTGGGTCACTGGGGTCACTGACACTGCCGGAGGCTTGGGTGGAGGTACTTCTCCCCACTGATCTTCTCAGTTCCATAGAGCCAGGGAAGGACTGTTCCCAAGTACCGGCTCTCTCTGTTGTAATGGGGGAGTCATCCTGCAGCATTGGAGTTCTAGCAAGGAACCACTAAAGACCAGGGCTCACCCTGGGGCCTCAGTGTCACAAGGCCCCTCTTTCTCCCATTGACATTCCACAGGGACAGGCAAAAAAATACCTTTAATTCTGCCCAGCCTATTTGCCAACTGATGTGGGGAGCGTAAAAAAAAAAAAAAAAAAAAAAAAATACAATGCAAAGAAGACATCTTCCCCTACTTGGAACATCCTGCCTAATTAAGAGGTTGATATGGAGAGTAGGCGAAACACTCCTCTTCTGTGTCTCCAAACCATCCCCCAGCATAGCCACAATTTCCAACGGGCCTTAAAACAGTTTGTGTAGACACCTCCTCTTATAATCTACTGCTCTCCCCAACTGCCATATTCATTTGTTTGCCCATTCATTCATTCATTCATTCAGCAAGGCCTGTAGGACAGATTCTGTTCTGAGGACCGAGACTATAGCAGTGTGCTTGATAGCCACATGGCTACTGTTATTGGACAGCTCAGAAAGAGAACATTTCCATCATTGCAGAAACTTCTATTGGATGGCACTGTTCTGGAGGCAGGAGAAAAACAAACATATAATAAACAAGTCCATAAACAATATACATTGCAGATCGGATGGTCATACAAGTGCCTGGAGAAATATCAATTAAAACAAGGTAAGGAGATGGTGGGCAGGGTGGTAGAAAAACATCTTCCTGATGATCAGAGATGTTCTCTCTGTTAAAATGTTCAAATATTTCCTTACTAATTCTTTAAAAAGCACAGCCTGGAGCCCCTCTACGGTTGACTTCTCTACCAAACTGTCTATCCTGGCCCCTCTTTTGGAACATTCCCCACAATACAGAAATTAAAAGATGAATTCCTAGCTTTTCAGGGATCAACCAGGACCCTGATCGTGCTCTGTGACTAATCTGGTTGGCCAGTCCTAAAGCCACAATGTTTACATAAACCTTTGGAATATCGCCCTTGCTGAAGTGTTATTTAAGCATGTTTCAGAAGAAATGATGGGAGTAGGCATGGGGATACGTGGAGCAAAGTATTTCAGACAGAGAAAATAGTAAGTGCAAAGGCCCTGAGGCTGGCCCATACTTGGTGTAGTCCAGGAAAAACAAGGTCACTGTGGCTAGAGCCTGGTGAACAGGGCTTCCAGAAAGTAGTAGAAGATGAAATCAGAGAAATAAGGGAAGTTGTGGATCACAGAGGGCCTTATAAATCATTTGTATCTGTTTTTATTGCCACAAAAATGTGGCATAAAAAACAACCGCAAAACCCAGTGGTTTAGATCAATAAGCTTCTTCTACTGCTCTGGAGTCCATAGTTCAGCTGGGCTCTGATGATCTTGGCCAGGCTGAGCTTATTGCAGCTGGACTTGCTCATTGAGGGTCAGATGTAGCTAGGCCCAAGGCTGGCTGTTCTACGATAGCCTCATTCCATGTCTTACCGTTGACTGGCTGCCAGCTGGGGCAAAAAGGGGACTAGACCACATATCTCTTACTATATGGCAGTCTAGCCTGTGCTTGTTTACATGGGCACTGCAGGGTTCCAAGAAAAGCCCAGGCTCAGAGGTGGCACACTTTCCTTTACACTGCATTCTGCCAAGCAAATCACAGCGCCAGCCCAGATTCAAGGGGTGGGGAAATAGACTCCACCTCTTGCTAGGAGGAGCTGTTAGTGTTGCTTTGCAAAGGAGGCAGATACAGGGAGGGGTAGAGAAATGCAGCCATTTATGCAATCAATTTACTACACCATTGTAGACTTTGACTTTGACTCTGAGTATCAAGGAATGCCATTAAGGTTTGCCGTTAAGGGGAAGAGGGATGTCCCATGATTCAACTTATGTTTTAAAGTGATCCCTCTGGCAGTTGTGCTGAGAATATATTGTAGAAGTCACAGGGAAGAGAGCCAGGGAAACCAGTTAGAAAGTGTTGTAACAAACTGTGGAGAGATAATGGTGACCTGGGAAATGATACTAGCAGTGGAGTTATGAGAAGTGGGAGATTCTGGATTAGATTAATGTAAACCAGTGGATTAGATGTGAATTAGAGAAAGAGAGGTGTCCAGGATGGCTCCAAGGTTGTTGGCCTGAGCAGCTGGAAAAGTGGAGTTGCCATCAACTGGATTGGCGAGAGCTATAGGCATAGCGGGTTTGTGAAGAAAGGTTAGGAGTTTCTGTTGAACTATTAAGCTTAGTGTATCTATTAAATATCAAAGTGGCAATGTTGGTTACACCAGCCTGGATTTGGTGAGGAGAAATAAATGTGGGGGGTGTTGGCATAGAGGTGGTATTTAAAGGCCTGAGATTGGATGAGATCACTAAGGAAGTGAGTGTAGTTAGGGAAGAGAAGACAAAGGACTGAGCGTTGGAGCTTCCAGCAGGAAGAGGAGAAAAACTCACAGAAGCCTGAGAAGCTACAAGTAGTGAGGTGGAAGGAAAACCAGGGAACACAGTAAATGTGTAGAAAGCACGTAAAGAAGGAGCGAGTGGACCCGCTATGTCACCACTACATCCAGCTCCCATGGGAGAAGTTCTTGGAAGATCGAGGGCTTTGGAGTGTTTCTCTGGAATGAAAAAATGTCTTTGGTCAATCGCATGTTTATTAATAGAAAAACATGTGGCCTTAGTCCTTGCCAGAGGGTATCAGTAAAAATGGGGAGGTTCAGCCATTGCTAGAATTCTCCAAGAGGCTGTCTCTGGCTCCCAGAACAGGAACATCAGCCCTTTGGCTGTGCAGGGGGTGCATGTACCTCCACAGAAAGCTGAGGAAACAGAAGCACCACTGCCTGGAATGTTGTAGACACCAAGAAATGTTGAATAAAGAGTGAATGAATGAATGAGGGAACAGATGAATAAATGAAGAGTAACTGTGGTCAGAAACTATAGTCAGTGAATGAGAAAATGAAAGTGAACAGGCAAATCCTGGAGCCTGAGAAAGAAAAATATGGGTGACTTGACCCAGGACGTTTCCTGTGAGATTTGCATTGAGCAGAGCCCTGATCTCCACCTCCTCATATCTTTTCATCCTCTACTCTACCCTCAGAGATCCTTTTTCTCCTTCCTCCCTCTACAAAAGTCCCTGGTTCTTCCTGAGAGGTAAATGGACACTGAGCACGAGGTCACATAACCTAGATTTAAGGCCC